>NW_027396818.1:0-408006 GCF_047715825.1 Aspergillus stella-maris | reverse complement strand
TTGTTGTACAGTACTTTAAAGTTGAGCAAGCATGGATTTTTTTTGGAGTTCTGCGAACCGACCGGGAACTACGAACCGACCGGGATTTACGTTAGTAACTAACATCTGATAGTTATATGCCGAGGCATCAAGGTGTTGTTGTTCCTTATTCAATTATTTGTTTTGCATCTCGATTGCTGTTATAGATTTCACCGACCTCTCGGCCCATTCTAGTCAATTAAATGCTCATTGGCAGCCCGTCAGTCTGCCCAGTCTACTAGTCTAGATCCTCCTCACTTCCACCACCCAGATCAATCAATCGGGCCTGAAAACCGAACTTCTAAATACTTACATACTGATTTATATGTTCCTTAACAATGAGCTCGAACTTGCTGCAGCTCATTGCCGGAATGCTAGGCCTGAGTACTAGATGCTCGGTGCAGAGTGGGCAACCATGGCCGAGAGGTTGTGAGGCAGGTAAGGATAGAGGCGTATCTGCCGAAAATAGCGTCAACTATCTTTGATCTTGAATAGTCTCTGAATTGACTAGCTCAGAAAGGGTCGCGTTAGGGCAAAAAAGGTCGCTGTTACACTGGGATAGACGAACTACGGTTACCTCACCCTAAGCGCAGCATGGCACCCATACTAGACGTCTGTGACCAAATTACTCCATAGTACACAGCTTGTGCCCTTGGTGTTTGCCTCAGAAATACTCATTACTTCTTCGTACGTTCTTCATTCATGCATTTTACGTGAAGCTTGATTAAACAGTGCTCCCTAAACTTGGTCATCAGACAACTGGTGATTGCTGCTCAAGTTGTTTTACCCTTATGATGGCACAAACCTCAAATCTTGACATCTTCATTCCTCGATGGTCTAACGGTCATGATTTCCGCTTGTCAATCCTCATTACGAGGAACAAGCGCGGGAGACCTGGGTTCGACTCCCAGTCGGGGAGATTTCATTTTTGCTTCCTGTCTTTTTTATCTTCCTGTTGGAAGTTTCCTTCGCTTGCCTAGCCTGTCTTATGCTACCTCGCCATCTGCTCGTCGCAAGATACTCAGTCTTATTTCCATTCCGAGCTGTTTTCTTCCAGTCTGATATCTCTCATACCCTGAATGCGCAACTGTTTCTGTATACATATCCGTCGCAAATACTCTTGTAGAGTTCTCTGGAAAATAACACGAAATTGACAATGTTTTTTCTCTCCGCCGGTGGTGCAATGCTGAGAGAGTCGAGACTTAGCCCGGCGCGCTAAATTTTGCTGGTAGATTGTGCCCGCGATTGGACTGCCTTGCAGCCGTGATTCTGTGCCATGGGTCGATTCATTCTGTCCGTACACTAGATCTGGCGCTTTCACTCTGATAGAGATGGTAAGTGTGATAGTCGACAACTGCCGGGGAGTTCCGTCGCGGACAAAGAATGCCTATTCGGATTGTATGAGGCTATTTGCTGACTCGAACCAGATCCATCTATCCAGTCCCAAGACATGGAATCGAAAGCCCGTGCCAGAGCGCGGACGCACGCACATCTTGATTCCTACTCCTACTTCGCCCCCTCTAGCGGCTAATGTGTCGAAGAAACTGCAGGTACTGTGTAGCCTGGGTGATCTAAATGCACCATTGTTGTGACTTCCTATCACAAGGTTTATGGGTTTCACTAAAATAAATATTGAAGAGACCTCACGTTCTTTCTTCTTGGAGACCTGCCATGTGCTATATAGTATGATGCCTACCCAGCTAGTTCTCACAGAGATGATGATGATGATGACGATGCAGATTTCTGAGTGAGAGTCCCAAGTGGAGTGCTGATAACTTGCGGTTTGTTGCTACATGAGATCATGCCCGTTCATTATGCTACATCAATGGGCTAGTGCTTGGATATACATACTTAGGTAAGTAATACATCGAAAAGCCAACAGAGCAAGAACAATGTACTATTTTAGAACCCTGATTTCTCTACTTTCTTTCAATTTACATCTTCTCGTCGAGAATTGTTGACAAGCCCCCAGGCCCAGGCACACCCACCACCTGCACGATCGTTAGGGCTACGAGGTACGGAATACAATGCTCCTAATCCGATAGGATGCTAGAGTATACCTCGATCTTTGACGAGAACTTAGCACAGTATCATTCTCCGATATCATTGATATCTCGGTGGTTTCCCGGCAATTATCTGTCGTCCATTCAGCAAAAAATATAGAATGCTGTGCCGAGGTGACAGTCAAAGACAGGAAAAAAAATTCTCCCCGACTGGGAGTCGAACCCAGGTCTCCCGCGCTTGTTCCTCGTAATGAGGATTGACAAGCGGAAATCATGACCGTTAGACCATCGAGGACTTCTGATGACTAATAATATGTCTTTGACAATATGTGCAAACTTACTTTCCGACTACCCTAGTCTGCACTCTGCACAGTACACCCTAGTAAACACAGTAATGGGGACAGTTATACGGAGTAAGTCTGGGTGACGGTGAAAAAAACACGATTGTGCGTGGCCTTTGACGTAGAACTTGTGGCCTTTTCGCAGAGCAACGTGCGCAAAAGTCGCTATACCTAAATTTGGCTTTCAGTTGCATCTAAAACTAAGAAATCAGGCAGCGCATACATCATGATTTTCTCGAAGGATAAATAGCTAGCCAGACCCCCAGCCAGATAGCTTGTATAGCATCGAGTCGCTACACCTTGCTGGCCATATCGGAGACGAGCTTGGTCGCCTAGAAAAAAGCTTAATTGGCCTGGCGGAGGCTTCCTCGGAAGGTAAATTTCCAACACTCAAGGAGGTAAGATGGTCGAAAAACGAGGAGCTGTATCACGAGCTTGATGTACGCACTGCCTTCGCCTCCACCAGTGTGGACTTTGATTACGACCATTGGCCGGCCACGAAATCTACGCTCGGCGACGGTGACTACTCACCATACCCGAACTACTTAGACCCGGGCGCACTGCCTGAAATATCGGATTCTGATCTTTAGATCGCACTTTACCTTAGATACTACTTAATTAACGACATTCAAACTCGAAACCAATCTTGTTCGCTCCCGTCACACAACGAAAGTGGCTGCTGTTAAGCCGTCCATGCTGGTGAGGCTATGGCGATATGCGCACATGATGGATTCGAGATCAGTCTTGGTAAGTGATCCTCGTGTAAGGCCGATACTTATATCAATGCACCGCATTATTGTACATTGCTAAAGGAGAACACCCTCGTTAGTCATGTCCGTTAAGTTCTACCCAAGGCATGTCGGTTTTGACTCACCCATCGCATAGATGGCAAACGCTTCAGCGTCTTTGTGTCCTTGTGGGTTGCCATCGCCGTCTAATGCGTCCTCGCCCTTTGCGACGCTGGCCATACAACCAGGGACCGTTGTCACAAATCCAGTTCTTGCGCACGTGATATCGACTGGCATATTTGTTAGCAGTTTGATGGCTTCACCTGTTGACCAGTGCCTAGAATCAGTACAGAGGAGATGGGGAAATCACGCACTCAACGTATTGGTCCCCGATCTCAACATACATGTCGCGCCAATGAATACCTCGCGTCGTCCGGTCGTCTTCCACCGTGGTCCACTGTCAAAGTTCATCGGCAGAAGGTCATGGCCTCCTCGACAAGCCCGAATATGGGATGACTGACATAGCACGCGGCACCCACACCTCCTTGCGGTTCATTTCTGGGCCTTCGCTCCTCGAGACCATAACGAGTCTCGTATTCGTTCTTTCATCGTAGATGTTGCCGGGGAAGCCCCAGTAGCAAAATGGAGCAGGTCGGTAGCATGGATGAATTTGTGGAAAAGAAAAAGAAAAGGAAAAAAATCTCCCCGACTGGGAGTCGAACCCAGGTCTCCCGCGCTCGTTCCTGAGTAGGTGACAAGCGGAAATCATGACCGTTAGACCATCGAGGATTGGATGTATAAATTTTCCAGAAAGCAACATTATAGCAAACAACTTTAATGAAGGGTACATAAACTCACGAGGACACATGTCGGAGCATACTGCCCTCCGGTACCGCCTGCCCCTACGGGTCGACCTCGCTTAGTCATCATATCCCTATTTAGTTAGCAGAGCCTACGGGCACCCCTGAATGGTTAAGCATCTTGGTTTCCACAACACATCACTATCACGTGACTTTGGTCGACGCGCCCGCCCAGACAGGAAAGCACTTAACGCGTGAACATGAACGAGACGTGTCATAGCGCGTCGCTCCAAATTTCTTCGGGGTGCCTTAGCATTTGTTGTCCACACTCCGCCTGCACTCCCTCCAAACATCCCTCTTTGCTGCCGCTGCATCCACAACCACATGAGCAGCCGATTCTGGACTTCCTCCATTTGATTCTCATTCTTAATTGTGTGAGACTGCCATAATACTGACTTTTGAACATCTGCAACACCATGTCTTCTCCCGCTTCTCGCCGCAGGGGCCGTCCGGCGAGGGACTCCGCTACCGCATCTCCGGCTCGCTCAACACGTTCTCAGCAGCAATCTCAAGCCAGCAACGCTTCACAGACTACCCCTCGTGCTTCGCGACGACTACAAGGCGAGGCTGCTGTCCCATCATCGTCGCCCATGTTCTTTCAGTCCTCTCCCACCAGAGGAAACAACAGCAGTGCTGAGACGCCTGATGCGAGAATGGAAGAACCCAGCTCCCCTATAAGAGCTCTTTCCGCGATGGATGATGGCGAGACCACTCCACGTGCCAACGGAGCTGGCCTCAGAGGTGAATACCTTGCGTCTGACGCGCCCATTGGATTGCATTTGCTAACTTCAACAGACTCGTCGCCAATCCGATATGCGTCTAGCTCAAGTCCCACTCGTGCCTTTGGCCGCCAAACAGGCCACTCAGATATCCCCAGCAGTAGTAGCGGCCTATTCGTCTCATCTCGACAGGGTGTCACCTCTCGTCGCAGTGACCTTCATTCCGGAGGCTTTGGTTCGACCCCAAACCGCAGACGCAGAGTTTTTGTTGATGCAAACGGAGTTCCTGCGACTGATGGAGAACCTCAGTCTGACGCTACGTTTTCCAATATCCACCCGGACACTTCAGAAGCGGAGGCTATGGGTGGCGGTTCAACTCGTGTGATTTGGGGTACCAATATTTCTATCCAGGATTCGATGTCCGCCTTCAAGAACTTCCTTCACAACTTCACTACAAAATACCGTTTGTGGTCAGAAGGTTCAACGGAAGACGAAACGCGCCGAATGGGGGATGCAGCAGAGGAACGGGAATACATCACCATGCTAAACACAATGCGCCAGCTGGGTGTCACCAGTCTCAACCTAGATGCCAAGAACTTGAAGGCGTATCCGCCCACCCTCAAGCTGTGGCATCAACTTCAGGCGTACCCCCAAGAGATTATCCCGCTTATGGATCAGAGTGTACGGGATGTCATGGTCGAGTTGGCTGCTAAGGAGATGGAGCGACTGAGGTCTCAGATGCAACGAAGCCACCACAACAATAGGGATTTGAGCTCTGCTCCGGCCGTGCCTAGCTCTGATGCGATGAGCGAGACTGGCAGGATGCCGCAGACAGAGATACCAGACCTTGTGGCAGAGGCAGAAACGAAGCCTTACAAGGTCCTGCCGTTTGGACTTGATACTACAGTTAACATGAGAGATCTCGACCCCGCTGGCATGTTTTCCCCGGAACTGCGAACGAACAGCCTAACTAACGTCATCAGATATGGACAAGTTGGTCAGCATCAAGGGTTTGGTCATTCGTGCTACACCCATTATTCCTGACATGAAAGAAGGTTTGTGTCTCTTTCCCACTGTTCCAGAAGTAAGCTGACCTTTCAAAACAGCATTCTTCCGCTGCCAGGCTTGCAACCACTCAGTCCAAGTCGATATTGACCGCGGCAAAATCGCCGAACCCACGATTTGCCCGCGTCAAGTTTGTCAGGAGAAGAACACGATGCAGATCGTTCACAACCGCTGCGTGTTTGCTGACAAGCAGGTCATCAAACTTCAAGAGACTCCGGATAGCATCCCCGATGGCCAAACACCTCACTCAGTCTCGCTCTGTGTCTATGATGAATTGGTCGATGTTTGCAAGGCTGGTGACCGTGTCGAGGTGACTGGTATCTTCCGTTCCAACCCCGTGCGAGTCAACCCCCGCCAGCGAACACAGAAGACCCTCTTCAAGACATACGTTGATGTTCTGCACGTTCAGAAGATTGACCGCAAGAAGCTGGGTATTGACGTTTCTACCGTCGAACAAGAGCTCTCCGAGCAGGCCGCCGGTGACGCTGAGCAAGTCCGTAAGATCTCCGCGGAGGAGGAGGAGAAGATCAAGAAGACAGCTACGAGACCTGATCTCTATGAACTCCTTGCTCGATCACTCGCCCCTAGTATCTACGAGGCCGATGATGTGAAGAAGGGTATCCTTCTCCAGATGTTCGGTGGTACCAACAAGTCCTTCCAGAAGGGTGGAAACCCCCGTTACCGTGGCGATATTAACGTACTGCTTTGCGGTGACCCCTCAACGGCCAAGTCTCAACTGCTCCGATACGTGCACAAGATTGCACCGCGAGGTGTGTACACTAGCGGTAAAGGTTCTTCTGCCGTCGGTCTCACAGCCTATGTTACCCGCGACCCTGAAACTCGCCAAATGGTCTTGGAGTCTGGTGCTCTGGTCCTGTCCGATGGAGGTGTCTGCTGCATTGACGAGTTCGACAAGATGAACGAATCCACCCGGTCCGTTTTGCACGAAGTCATGGAGCAGCAGACGGTTTCCATTGCGAAGGCTGGTATCATCACCACACTTAACGCCCGAACAAGTATCCTCGCCTCTGCCAACCCCATTGGCAGCAGATATAACCCCAACCTCCCTGTTCCTCAAAATATCGACCTCCCTCCTACACTCCTATCTCGTTTCGACCTCGTGTACCTTGTCCTCGACCGCGTGGACGAGTCAGAGGACCGGCGGCTGGCGAAGCATCTTGTCAACATGTATCTCGAGGACAAGCCAGAGAATGCGAGCGAGCGCGAGATTTTGGTAAGCCAACATTAACTTTGACTCTCTCTTCTGTTCCTAACATTATTTCGCCACAGCCCATCGAGTTCTTGACAGCCTACATCACCTACGCCAAGACTAAGGTGCAGCCAGTCCTCACACCCGCCGCCGGTAGAGCCCTCTCGGACGCCTACGTCAACATGCGCAAGCTGGGAGATGACATCCGCTCCGCGGACCGCCGAATCACTGCCACAACCCGTCAACTCGAGTCCATGATCCGCCTATCCGAGGCTCACGCCCGTATGCGTCTCTCCGATGAAGTCACCGCCGACGACGTCGAAGAAGCCGTCCGCCTGATCCGCTCCGCCATCAAGCAGGCTGCTACCGATTCCCGAACTGGTTTGATCGACATGAGCTTGTTGACTGAGGGCACGAGCGCAAGTGAGCGCCGCAACAAGGAAGCTCTCAAGCGTGGTATTCTCGGAGTTGTTGATGACTTGGCTAGCGGAGGTGGTGCGGCTCGCTGGGCGGAAGTCTATAAGGTACTGAGCGAGCAGGCTAGTACTGAGGTTGATAGTGCGCAGTTCACGGAGGCTGTGAGGGCGCTTGAGTCAGAGGGCCTTGTGAACATTTTGGGTGAGGGTGCGAGGAGGAGTATCCGCCGGGCTGCTGGTGCTGGTGTCTAATGTAGCAACGGCGGCGGCGGTTCGATGATGAGGATACGATGCAATGGAGTACATAACATGGAATTTGATGATAGGCTCGGCTACTACTGAATGGGTTAGTTGAAGGTGTCTGGTGTTATGGGCTGGTTGATCTCAATGGCATATGATCTTAGTTTTAAATAGTCAAATCAAATGCATAATTTATTGAAGCATTCCTTTGCACAGCTAGCGGTCTTCATTGGGCATGAAGTATGTCCGCCAACTATACCCTCCTTGGCTCCCTACAGAACCTCCCTCGGGAGGTTAGGTTTTAGGCATTCGATGCTCACCGCTGGTATACTGTTGCTCGGGGTGAAGTGGTACTCATGCATCGAAGTTGGATCTCGCAATAGCATGTTCATCCTTCTACCTGCGAAACACGCTGCTACCACTGGCATCAAATACCGAAGTGCGCTGGATCCCTCAGAATATGTATCCGCGACTGGCTTACAATCCCCATCCCATGCTTATTTACTTACTTACGTCCCGGTTTGTATTCAAGGTAAAGTACCGTAATGACATCGGCATGCCGACCGGCTCAGGTACCTCAATATCCGAACAGCCACCACTCAATTGAAAGCCGACCAAGAATATATATAAAAAAAATGCAGATCGTCTATTCTCTGTCTTCAACCATTTGGTGGACCTAGAAAATGCAAAAAGAGAAGCCCAACGCGGGGCTCGAACCCGCAGCCTTGAGATTAAGAGTCTCACGCTCTACCGATTGAGCTAGCCGGGCTAGTTCATATCTAGAACTCTCAAACTTGGCATTATGAGCCAAAAAAACCGTTATACCCGGCGCAAGGCTTTCGTCCAAAATAACAGGGCCATTGACCTGCATCCAGGGAGTGTTCGGTGTGCTATACGAGGCGAAGCTGGTGATATCGTTGGGAGTCCCCTCACTCCCAAAGACCTGCCGATGCCAACCGCACAATTGCTACTACAGAATACACATATGGGAAACAGTCTGCCTGCCAGAGGGCATTGTTCATGATTCATGCTTCAACTTCAACGACAGTCAACGTAGGCCATAGCATCAACTATTGACCAGGCCTAGAACAGGTTGGCGCGACCAGCGACAGT
The DNA here is from genome assembly GCF_047715825.1 of Aspergillus stella-maris. Taxonomy (NCBI): domain Eukaryota; kingdom Fungi; phylum Ascomycota; class Eurotiomycetes; order Eurotiales; family Aspergillaceae; genus Aspergillus; species Aspergillus stella-maris. Next base: position 399,293 of record NW_027396818.1, on the reverse strand, counting down.
GAGCTAAAGCGAGCACCTGCTCAATCGAGTGGCTGAGAATTGTTCTTCCTGTGTGGACACTGCAAGCCCCGCGGCGACAGCGATGGACTCCATAACGGATGCTAACCGTCTCTGACCAGTGCCTGACAGGCTAAGACTGACTTTGCTCGGTTTGGACTGGATCTGGCTGGCTGTTGGAGAGAAGCATCGGATGCTGGCTTATGCGAGGAGAATGCGATCGATCAGCCAAGAATGCCACGATCACAGATCAGATGGGAGCTGACGCTGGCGAAGTACACCCGAGCATCTGGATTCTGGAGAGGAAACGAGGATGGATGTGGGCGGCACGTGCCCGGAGTCGAGCCGGCGCTAGTCCCACTTTGGCGAGCAGCTCCAATTCCCGTGCAGCGGGCGCTCTCCAGTCTCAGAGCTCTATCGCAGTCGCAGCCCGGGACTATCTCAGTTCCAACTAAACTAAGCTCAACCCCCGCCACCCACGGCCGAGTCTCTCGCTTTCGACTAGACGCTATCAATTTCTTCACTTCGCCTCTTTCCTCTCCTCTTCTTCTACACCCATTCCTACTCCAACTCGCCTGCAATCGCCGAACAAGCTCCAATCCTCCCGAGCGGCGTTCTGATTAGCTCACTCACCAGCGCCAGGTCCTGCGCCTTGCCATAGGCCGGCATCATGAGGTAATTCGATCAATTCGGTCCCTGCATACAAATTCTCCGGTACGTGCTCTACTGACACACCTCAATTCAGGTTTGGCGAGCATCTCCGCTCGTCCATGATCAAAGAGTACTACTGGTACTATATCAACTACGAGGGTCTGAAGAAGGCCCTCAAAACCGGCTATGTTACCGAACCAACCCCCGATAATGCGAAACCCGATCGGAAAGCCTGGACGGAGGACGATGAGCGCCATTTCGTGACATTGCTCGAAAGCGAACTTGACAAGGTCTTCAACTTTCAGAAAATTAAGAGTGATGAGATCGTCCGTCGGATACAAGAGAGTGACAAGGATGTTGATGACGTCGTTTCGCGTCTGAACAGCAGCAATGAGTCGCGCAGCAATGGCCGCCCAAGTAGAGCTCCTCCCTCCGACGAGGAGTTTCTTCTGCTTGAGCAGGTTCTGAGTGATATCATCGCCGACGTCCATGACCTTGCCAAGTTCACGCAATTGAATTACACCGGGTTTCAGAAAATCATCAAGAAGCACGACGTATGCGACCAATGCCAACCTTGGAGCTAGGGGAACGTGATATGCTAACAACCGAACTTAGAAACAAACTCAATGGCACCTCAAGCCGGTCTTTGCTGCCCGACTCAATGCCAAGCCTTTCTTCAAGGACAACTACGATGCTTTCGTCGTCAAACTTTCTAAGCTCTATGACCTCGTCCGAACGAAAGGTAATCCCATCAAGGGAGATTCTGCCGCTGGTGGCTCGCAACAGAACTTTGTCCGCCAAACAACCAAATACTGGGTCCACCCGGATAACATTACGGAACTGAAGTTGATTATCCTCAAGGTATGATGCACCATCGCTTATTAGATGATGTTCACTGACATGCCGAAGCATCTCCCCGTTCTTGTTTTCAACCCCAGCAAAGAGTTCGAGGAGGATGATTCTGCGATTTCTTCCATCTACTATGACAACACCGACACATGGGAGCTGTATGAAGGACGTCTAAAAAAGACTGAAGGCGCGGAGGCGATTCGTCTGCGATGGTACGGTGGCATGAAGAGCGATCAAATATTCGTTGAACGAAAAACGCATCGCGAGGACTGGACCGGGGAGAAGTCAGTGAAGGCGCGCTTCTCCATCAAAGAGAAGAATGTCAATGACTTCTTAGCTGGTAAATTGACTGTGGAGAAAGTGTTTGAGAAGATGCGAAAGGACAAGAAGAAGAGCGAGGATGAGATCGCTGATCTGGAGCAGCTGGCTCGCGAGATACAATATCGTGTCATCACTCGCAGACTGCAGCCAGTAACCAGATCATTCTATCATCGGACTGCCTTCCAGCTTCCCGGCGATGCTAGAGTCCGTATCTCGCTTGACACCGAGCTTGCTATGACCAGAGAGGACAACCTTGATGGCCGCCGGAGAGCAGGCAACAACTGGCGTAGGATGGACATCGGAGTCGACTGGCCGTTCACGCAACTGCCTTCCGAGGACGTGGAGCGCTTCCCATACGCGGTTTTGGAAGTAAAGCTTCAGACACAGGCTGGTCAAGAACCGCCCAAATGGATTCGTGATCTAACTGCTAGTCACCTGGTGGAAGCTGTGCCGAAGTACAGCAAATTCATTCACGGAACCGCAACCCTGTTCCCTGATCGCATTAACTTGCTGCCCTTCTGGATGCCTCAGATGGATGTTGACATCCGCAAGCCTGCTTCGCGTCACTTTGGTATCCAGCGTCCAATGACGAGCACCTCGTTATCCGCCAATGAAACTCCAGAGGATGACGAAGAATCAGATGACGACGAGCTCGAAGACTCGCAGGGGAGCGGCAGACGTCGCCAGTCAGGCTACGGTACCGCCGAGCAGATTCTGTTCGCGGACACGGACGGCAACGCATTGGACATTGAGGAGCGCATCGCTGCTCAGCCCCTCCCCGGTGATGAAGACTACCCGCTGTACGATTCAGACGACGAATCCATCGACTCTGACGAGCTGGAAGAAGCCCGACGAGTCGGCGGTACCTACTACTACAAGCAGCTGGCCAAGTACTACGCCCAACACATCTCAGACGGAACAGTCAACCTCATCAAATCACTCATCCCACGACCCATGCCTACAAACATGCCAGCCCCCGAACAAAACGGTATCGCCGTCATCGGCAACAAGCGAACAATCAAGAGGTTCGAAGCACCAAAGGGGAAACGTAAGCTCAAACACCACCCATACTTGTTTCCACCTGACACCATTGCTAACTGTCGCAGGAATTCATGTCCCCGTCCGCGTCGAACCAAAGGTCTACTTCGCCGCCGAACGCACCTTCCTCTCCTGGCTCGAATTCTCCATCCTCCTCGCCTCAATCGCCGCAACACTCCTCAACTTCGGCGAAGACTCTATCACCTTCGGCTGCTCTTGGGCATTCACAATCCTCGCTGCCATCGCATTAGTCTACAGCCTGATGCTGTACGTCTGGCGCGTCGATAAGATCCGCAAGCGCCGTGATGTCAAGAGGGTCTATTATGAGAAGTGGGGCCCGACAGTTGTTGGGTTGGGTCTTGTCGCTATTATGTTGACGAACTTTGGGTTGAGGGTTAGACAGGCGGGGTTCACGAGGAAGGACGGCCAACTGCCGGGGTATGGGAATGGGACGATTCCAGGACGGGATGACCTCTGATTGACTGACCGACTGACTGACTGATCGATTGATCGATGTTACTGTACGTTGGATTTGAGCTTGGCTCATTGTCCGGTGAGTTGTACATGTAAAGTGTGGCGAATGGTGTATATTTTAGATGGGTCTTCTTAGGCGGCCTTTCGGCTTCCCAAAGTGCAATGACCGTGGATCTAGGTACGGCTTGGCGAGTGTATAACACTGCATATACTTCAGCCGCCTGTTATATCATTACTAGAGCGATAACATGATTTGATGAACGAATACCGTTTGACTGGTTTCCCTTCCGAAGTCGCAGTTATAGCTGCAGGCCGTTTGTAATATACAGTAATAAAGTCAGAAGAGATAGCACTGCTCAACACCACGCAGTCCCTGATCTTAAATAATCAACAAAGCCACCGTAGCTTGAACACCATGATGCAAATCAATACTCAAAGTCATCATCAACACCCCCCTTACCCCCATCCTTCGCAACAGCCTCCTGCTTCCTATACATCTCAGCAACGGCCTTCGTAGTCGTTGCCTGATCGGGCTTCTTATCCTCTCTCGTCTTGATGAAGCGCGGGAACCGCAGACTAACGCCCTTCCCTCCGGACGTGCCAACGAATTCATCAGCCGCAGCCTTATACCGCGGACTCAGAGTCAGATCAGCGGTTTTGACTTCCCAGACGTGACGCGGTTCGAGCCAGACATCGGGCTGGTCTTTCGGGACGGTGGAGTGCGAGTAGAAGGGTTTAGGGCGGTCGATGACGAGGGGAGATAAACTGGAGTGGAGTTCCTCAAGGACAGCCTCTGAGAAGCCCGTGCCGATGTTGCAGATTGTTTCGTAGACTTGCGTGTTGGGGTTATATGCCGCTAGGAGGAAAGCACCGTAGACGGACGTTCGCTTTCCGCGGCCGTAATATGCGCCTAGAACGACGAGGTCAAGACTGTCACCGACGCCAGCGAGGTAGTCCTTTTTGACCTTGAGCCAGTTGCGGCTGCGCTTGGAGGGCTCGTAGCCGCTTTCATCGGTGTCGAGCATTTTGACCATGAGGCCTTCGCATGAGGCCTTGACGCTGTCGTCGAGCAGGTCTTGGATCTGGTCGAGATCGTTTGTGTCGCCGTATTGGGCGAATTGAAATTCGCCTTCTGTTGATTGGAATGATTCGTGCAGCAGGTCGCGGCGTTGGCGGAGGGGTTTCTTAACGGTAGGCTAATCGTGCTGTGTTAGTGCTGCGGTAGGGATGGCTTAGGATGTTGGTTAAGGACGTACCTCTCCATTCAAAAAGAGCAGGTCAAAGGCGAATACGCAGACCTTGACCTTGACGTCTTCTGCCTTGACGTCTTTGCGCTTCCGAGTCATCAATTGTTGGAACGGAAGCACTTTCTTGGTCTCCACATCCCAGGCGACTGTCTCGCAGTCCAGAACAAAGCTTTTGACCCCAGGCTTGATCCATGCGCTGAGCTTAGCCAGAACATCAGGGTACTTCTTTGACAGATCTTCGGAGTTTCGAGAGAAGATAGAAGCAAGACCCGCCTCTTCTTTCTTCAAGGTAAGTTCAGCACCCGGGTAGTGCTTCTTTTCTTCAGGTGCAACATAATGAATCTGAGCTCTCTCTCCGTCATATTTGTACTCGCACGTGAATTCCTTACCCTCGAAACGATCTAGCACTTCAGTGATGGATTTGGTTGGTTTAGCAAGCATGGGCTTGATTGGAATACCCGGCTGCAACTTGCAATGTTCGTGCAGGTCGGAAAGGCCATGCTCAAGAAGGGCAGGGATGATCACTTCATAAGCAGGCAACTCGCTGTATACCGTCTTTAGGATGGCTTCGCCCTCGGCCAACTTCTCAGCTGATGGAGCTTTCTCGCCCTTCAGAGCAGCTTCGTGAGCAACAACAGCTTGAGCAAGAGCAACAAGCACCGTCTTCTCTGCCAGACCAAGTCGTAGCTTGCCTTCGAGGAATCGAATGATGAATTTCGCTTCGCTTGGACCGCCTTTATTCTTAGTGATGTCGATACCCTTGCTGCCCTTTCCAGTCGTTGCAGTATCCGAGGCGGAGAGCAGCTTCTTGATTCCAGATATCTTCTTGTCTTGGGAACCATGACCTTGAACCTCGGCAATGCCGAGTAACCCTTCGTGCACTCCACGAACGGTCAAGGCCTTGGGCTTGAACATGGTGGGCTGATTTGACCTACTCTTGGCCGCGACCAGACCCAGATCTCCAATATCACGCTGGTCTGCCTTGATAACCGCAAGGCTACGACCCGTACTCTCGCCGATGGCCTTCATGATCAAAGACTCACCGATTCCCAACTCAATACCAGCATAATCTGCGGCGAGTTTATTGATCATGAGTTGCACTGTTGGTAGAAAGTCTTGAGGGGTGAGACGAAGGACTTGTCGGAGGAATAGGGAGCAGTGGGCGAGAATCTGAAGTCGTTTTGTCGTCATTTCGATGAGAGAGAATGTGGTACATAGTGCGGCGTAAGGCACAGGCTCGCCGGCCTTCCAGTCAGGATATGGATCGTTTCCGCTTCCCTTGAGCGTAGCTTGAACTTTCTCGATTTCTTTCTTCTTTAACTCGGGTTTCTTCTCTGCCTCATCTTCGCTCGCAGACAGCTCTTCCTCGGCTTCTGACACCGCAGGGTCCTCCGGTGTTTCCTCCCCGGATGCTTTCGCAACAACCTTAGGTGGTGAAGTATTCTTAGTCCGGGATTTAGGTTCTTTCGTGTCTTTGGCTACTGGTTTTTGCTTCGGTTTGGGCTCGCTGGACTTGCTCGACGTTTTGCGCCGCCTCTTGTTGCTGGGCTGTACCGCATCGCTTCCCTCACTATCGCTGGCGTCTTCGCTTTTTTCTCGCTTCAAAGGATTCTGGTCTGCGCCCTCGCTGTCTTCAGCCACCTCAGGCTTCACTTCAGGTGCTTCCAACATGCTTGCATCGTGGTCACTTGTTCGATTGGCGACATCCTTTGACTCGTCCTCTTTCTTGGGTGTAGGCTTTTTCTCCGATTTGCTCGTGCTCGAGGTTGATTTGTTCCGGTTGCCGCCGAAGCTAAGGGTTGTCTGTTTCTTTGGGGTGTCCGAATTGGAGCCGAAAAACTTCCTGCAGAGTCAATTAGCATATAGCTCAAAAACGCGCTAGGCCCAGGTTATAGTCTCGCAAGACGCATTCGAGAGTCGATTGAGAGTCTTTGACGTACCCCAGAGTTGCCTGCTTTCCTTCCTTGGCGTCGGGCATTTTCGAAAGGAGCGCAAAAGACGGACGGACGAATGTGAGTATAGATTTATTGAAGTGCCGTAAAGTAGTGGTATTTCGTGTTGGGAGAAGCGATACAAATGATGCAGACCGGATATTAGGGCAAGCACGTAGAGCAACCGAAGCTTTATTGCGGATCGGGACCTGTATCATCGACGGTGTAACAGGCGCAATTGTAATTGCGGAATTGAGAATGAGGAGCATAGACGATCAGAGGATCTGGCTCCGCGCGATAAATATAGACGGATAATCAGGCATGCTTGGAGGCTCGAAAATGGGATGATGCCTGGCAGGCTAGGCTGTAGGCGGCAGACGCCATGATGGACGCGACAAGACGCGCTCCTCCATATCACGTGTCTCATATCGATGAGATGTATTCTCACCGCCATATAATTCTGGCAGAAAGTGCGGGCATAAGGCGGAGAGCCAGGAAGAAAGGCATCGACAATGGCTTTCTCTCCTTCATAAGCTTCTCTCGGATGCAGCATAGTTTTCTGATTTCGTCCTCAGACCTGAATCAAGGCTTTAGATATCTTCTGGTGTTCAACTAGATGGACCAAGAGCGGGTACTCCAACTTTGCCGCACTGCACGCCGATAGGCCAAATGGATAGCTCCCGCCAGGAAGCTTTCAGAAAGGTATCTCTTGCCAGAAGTATCTACTATGGAGATCTAGACTGACGTGAATGCAAAGCTTCGGGAACCATGTGTTGAACTTAGCTCCGTGGGACTCAAATTTCGTGGACATCAAGCTAGCCCTAACGAAGTGCTAAAAGCACTCCGTTCTGTGTACAATGCCTTGAACGACCTCGCCAGCAAGCATGTGCTAGACGAGAAGCTGGCCGAGTATGCTTTCTTCCCTTTAGCACACATCTTCAATGAATCCAAGAGGGCACCTGTCAGCGTTCTAGAGCTGGCTATCAATTGCCTACGCATACTTGTCGCGGAAGGATGGAAGGCACGCTTGTCCCCACAGATGGGGAAGCAATTAGTGATCTTGCTGACACTCGTTGTGGGCGGTGCCCCGGACAATGCGAAGAACCAGTCTGTGAAAGCGTCACCCGATGAGTTGCAAATTGCCGGGTTCAACTGCCTGTTCGCCATTTTTGACGTCCTCAGTGGACCAATCGCAGAACGGACGATTTATCATGAAATCGGTACTGCAACTGTTGTCGATCAGACCGTATATCTATTGCTTGAAGCAGTTGTTGATAATAAGTCTGATGAGCTTTGTACATCTGCTGCCAAAGCACTTCAAGCACTTTACCGCCGCGTTACTGATCGCGTTGTCCTTGCAAGCATTATGCCCCGGACCGTATCTGCGTTGACAAAGGTGCTGAAACCGACAACCCAGGTTCGGCGGTCATATAGATTGATCACAATGTGTCTCGATACCCTCTCCAACCTGTTGAACACAGTTCTCAATGACCGAGTCAACTCAGAATTGCCAGAAAAGGCAACTCAGCCACAGAAGGATGACGAGAGATTGGTACTTGATAATTCCTGGTTAAAGGCGACAACTACACAAATCAAGCTTGCGCTCACACAAGTCATCCAGCTCAGGCGTCATAATCGAGAAGAAGTCCGAGAGGGACTGCTAAGCTTGTGCGTTATGGTTGTTGAGAATTGTCCCACTACATTGCATGAGTCAGTGCCTTTGATGGTCGAGACCATTACTGTACTTTCAAGGTTGGACGAGGATCAGATGCCAAATAACGCATATTCGTCACTGAGACATCTGGCCACAACTTACTCAACTGTGCTAGATTCCCTCAAGAGTTCTCTACATGCTTGGCTTACTGCATTCCCGAGGACCATGCAGAGTAATGACGAAACCACCAAACAATGGGCTATGGAGCAAATAACCACTGCATTTCAAATTCTATCCGAGATTCAGGCAGGATCTGACCTTCTGACCAACAACCTAACAGCCGGACTGTGCGATAGCGTTGCTGTTATTGTCAACCAGGAAGCTACTTCACTGCAGCCCTTGAACTCGGACATAGCAAGTCCGGGATCTTTGGAGGTAGTTGGCTCGGGAAAATTGTCTAATGTGTTCTCACCAGTACTTTTGGATCACAAAAGCCAACAGCAAACACTCAAAGACCTCCAGAAGATGATTACACGACTCAACGTCTCGAATTCTGGTAGTGACATTACACGGCTCATGGTAAGCCGCATCCACCACGAACGAGGTAACTCGGCCATTGCACCATTATGGCTCGCCACAACATTCCTCAGGAGCACTACGCAGTTATCGAGCAGCTTTGACGAGTTTATCTACTTTGACCAACTTGAGCCCTCACCCCCTCATGCCACTAAAGCAGGTATGATCGAAGAGCTGTATTATATTTGCCTACCAATGCTGGAGGAACCCTTGGCAGAAGGAAACAACGACTGGCGAGTGCAGGCACTCGCACTAGAAGCTGTTGCTCTTCAAGCACAGGAGCTGCGGGAAGCTTTTCGTCCTGAACTAATGGATGCACTATATCCCGTTCTGCAACTACTAGCTTCCAGTAACCAAGCTCTCCAAAAGCATGCGATGACATGCCTCAATATCCTGACAGCAGCCTGCAACTACCCTGGCACTAGTACAATGGTCATCGAAAATGTCGACTACCTCGTGAACTCTGTGGCCTTGAAACTTAACACTTTTGATGTCTCACCATATCCTTCCCAGGTTCTTCTGATGATGGTGAAACTCTGCGGTGCGCGACTCGTTCCTTATCTGGATGATCTGGTGGATTCTATCTTTGGAATCTTAGACCTCTATCATGGCTACCCAAAGCTCGTTGAGCTGATGTTCAAAACCCTGGCTGCAGTCGTGGAAGAAAGCACCAAGAACCCGTCCGTTCTTGCAATCGAGAACGGTAACCATGGGAAGGCTCCCGATCACCTGAAGCGGAAATACCAGGAATTGAACATCACAACCCTTGTTGAAGACCTGGCTCGTCGAAAAGCCAAGCGCCTCGAGAAGGCGTCAACAGAAGATGACGAAGGAAACTTGTCTCACCCCAAACGACCCTGGGCCGAGGAACGCGAAGGACAAGCCGAAAAGGACGATCTTGAGAACGAATCTCTCGAAGAACTACTGAAAAAGGCGGAATCCGACGAACCTCTTCCGCCCCCTCGCGAACCCGAAGACGCCGAAAAGCCTCTGAGCAAAACACACTCCCTCCTCCTTCACATCATCAAATCACTACCCTCCCACCTCTCATCACCATCACCTTACCTCCGCCGCTCTCTCCTCTCAATTCTTAACGACGTCCTCCCCGTCCTTGCAGCAGACGAAAACAGTTTCCTGCCGCTAATAAACGACCTGTGGCCGGCCGTCGTATCAAAAATCAACCTTCCCCCATCCCTCGGTCCACAGTCAACTTCAACAGCCCTATTAGAACCAGGTTCATCATCTTCCCGCAAAAAGCACGATGCCGGCATCGACGGATTCGACACCCAAGAAGAAACTTTCGTCACAGCTGCAGCATGCAAAGCCGTCGAAACGATGTTCAAATCAGCCGGCGACTTCATGGCGTCCCGTGTCGAAACTGAATTTCCGCGCTGGGAACGCGTGTACAATCGTGTCTGGGATAAAGTCCGCCAGGACACAGATAGGATTGTCGAAAGGCAAACCCAGCAGCTCACCAAGAGCTCTAGCGCTGATAGTCAGCCATCGGGGACAGGGACAGGGACAGGGACAGGGACAGAGTCAGGAACACTCGCTACCACAGCTAATAAGAGCTTCATCCAACCCCTCTCCCTAACCAAGACCGGCTCACCATCTGCCTCCCGCGCATTCACACCGCAGCATACCCTCTGGCGGTCCCTAATCTCACTATTCCTATCGCTCCTTTCTCACGTGCGGCTTCCGCTTGCTATGGGTGATCGGATCTGTTATATACTAGGTGAATGGATCGTTCGGTATGCGGGTGCAGGATACTGCTTCTCTCGAAATGCATCTAAGCCCAATCAACAAAGTACGAGTACGAGAACGACGAGCACAGAGACAGAGTCTGAAAGCGAGTCAATTGAGAAGGTTATACAAGCTATGGAGACCTGGAACCCGGATCTGACGTGGTTCATTTCCCGGGAGCAGGATGCGAGGGTTTGCAGGGATTTTGAGGCGAAAAAGAAGCAGGCTGCTGGTGTTGGTGGAACAACTGCTGGACCGCGTGATTGTCGACCTGAGTCCTTGAAGAAGACTTTTGCGGGCGCGAAGGTGAAGTTTGCGGAGATGGTTTTTTAGTTATTCTTTTAGAGTCATGTGGGGTGTCAATATGGTGTTTGGAATTTTGATGGTCTTGACCATTTACATCGATAATCTGTATACACTCGGAGAACAATGCTATACATCTAGCTTCAGACAGTTTACGCGGTGTGGAAGGATTATTGCATCAATAAATATAGAGCAGAGTATGCTTTGCTATTCCTATTCAGGCTAAAACTATGAACCCAATGGTCCCTGGTAAAACTAGCACTGATAGAACAAGAATCGACATCGACAATCTGGCAGTCTGGTAGTCTCAAACGAACAACGACAGCAGTGAAGGAGCGGCTAGGGTCAGAAAGTAAAATCACAGGACCAAAATCCAAAGTTTCAGTAGGGACAGTTATGGTAGAGGTATGGCGAGGAGGTTACTCCTCGTCGCTCTCTTCCTCCTCACTCTCGGCACTCTCAAGCCACTGCAGGAAGGGCTCGGCGGCCTTGCGGACCTTCTTGCTAGTCTTGATGTCGACGTACTTCTTGCTAGCCTTGGTGCACCATTCCTTGAGAGTTTCCTCAGAGATCAAGTCGTTCTGGTAGTAGGCGAGCATGATGGCCGGAACCTTGGAGATCAGCTCAGGCTTGTCGTTGCCGACGAAACGCTCAGTACCACCGAGCATAGCCTTCTCGTGGCGCTCAGAGGTGATCATCTTCTTGAGAAGGGGAGCGCGGTCCTCAATCTGCTTGGCAATATTCTCGTCGAAGATGGTCTGGGCAAGAACAGCCAGGGTGCGGTGCTTGGACTCAATGCCGTACTCCTTGGCCTTCAGGTAGATCTCGACATCCTCGACCTTGGTGACGCCACCCTTCTCTTCAACGGTGCTGATGATCCAGCTGCCGAGTTCATCGTAAGCAGTGGGGCCGTCGGGGCCCTCCTCGTCAGCCTCATCAAGGGCAAGAGCACGCTTCAGGTCGTCAGGAAGTTCCTTGGCACGAGCCCTGACAGCCTCCTCTGAGACGTCGACCTTCCAGTTGTCATCCTCAATTTCATCCTCCGCTTCGATGTTCTGTGCAGCAGAGTTGATACGGCGGGTGAGCTCATCGTCGCTGTGGGCGTCCATACCAGCCTCAACATCATCGCCGTTCTCGGAGCCGTTGCTGTCACCGGGGCTAGCATCGTCTCCGTTGGCTTCCTTCTCCTTGTTCCGCTCACGGCGAGTCTTCTTGGTGGACTTGTCCTTCTTACCCTTGCCGGAAGTGTTGTTCCGGAGGATAAAAGTGCTGAGCTTGAGGCGGGGATCGACATCCGAGCGCTGACCACAAGCCTTGCAGTCCAGAATAATTTTCTCGTCCTTGATGATGACATCGGTTTCAGGGTTCTTGCACTTCTTGCAGAGAACGAACTTGTTGATGAAACCATCAAGATAGTCTTGAAGCTTCCTAGCATCATGAGCACCGTTGATAATCCAGCGGTCATCAGTAGGCTTAGCGTTGGCTTGAGCACCAAGCTCAAAGCCAAAATACTTGATGACGTAGGCAGGAGGACGGCTCAAAGACCCGGCAACCGAGTTCAGGTTGACAACGACAGTCTTGATACCGTTACCCTTGCCTTCAATCTTGGAATGCAAGGGCTCCATTTTGTAACGGTAGAAGGGGTCGGTGACATCACGACGAATGTTGATGTTGTTGGGAGCCATGATGATGCTTGTAGATGAGAAAAATTATGTTTTCTTTTCGACGAGAAAATTAAAATGGCGGTGGATGGGAGACGAAGCGAGAGGGAACCTGGACAAAGGATGATCTCAAGAGACAAGACATACGCCGCGAGTCACTCGATTATTTGTTGTTGGTGGAATGGTGGCGGTTGTCTAGACAGAACGACTAGAAACAGCGATATAGACAGCCCTTTTTGGGTCGAAGGTGGTTTCAGCCACAAGTTTTTGAGTAGAAACTACAAGGTTTCGATATAGAGCGAAACGTTTGCAGCTTGAGCGGCAGGTGGTGTTCGAAATCTCTGACGCAGGACGAATACATAGACAACTTCTCGGGCGATCTTTCTATCTGTGGCTTTCTCTGGCCGGCAAGAGAGACAAACCAACGAAATGGTTATTTTTTCTGTGAGAGCGAAGAATAGAAGGTTAGACAGGCAACTCTTCGTAGATGATGATGACGCTTTAGTGGACGGTCGAGTCGAGTCACGTCAAGTTAAGTCGAGAACTAACCAGGTGAATTTGAGCGCTGAACGTAATAACAGCTTCAGCAGCGAAGATTGACGATGGAACGGATCCCAAAGCTGATGGCAGACCGAGTGAAGCTGGAATAAGCAGTTGAGAGATGGCGGTGGTAAGAAAGAGAGAGAGAGAAGAAAGGAAGCGAGGAAGACTGGAAGAGAATGAACCGAACCGACCGTTGGTGCCGCCAAGAACGAGTCTTTCCTTCTTAGTCAGGATCCACGATGAAAAACCAAAAAACCAAAAAAAACCATGCAGCAGAACCCCACGCCACAGGCAGCAAGGCAGCAGCTCGGACCATCTTCTCCGACCAATCTCCGGTTCGCCCGGGCATCACGTGGCGTGCAGCCACAAACCCTTCGGATCATTCGATAATGGCCTTGTTTCTCAGGCCGACATCCGGATTTCCATTGTTACTTCCCCGCACGCCCCCGCGGAGATTGCAGGTACTTATCTCCTAAATACTCCGTTCTCCGTCTGTCCGTACTCTTCATTCTTCTATCTCAAATTGTTCAGTCTCTCTCAAGCATACCATAGTATACAGCACACACAATGGCAGCCATCTCAAAAACCTGCCGCATCAGTACGTCATCCCCGCAAACCAGTTCACCCCTCTCAAGGCTCCCAGGACTAACCAGCCATACAAACAACAGGGAATCCTGCGGTCTTGTACGCCATGCATACCCACCCCTGACTGCCGACCTTGCGCAAACCAACTAACCCTGTGCTTAGTATCTGCGACATGCAAGAAAAGTTCGAGGCAGCAATATTCGAGTTCCCTAAGATGTGAGTCCGAGCGTCCGCAACTCCAATGTACATACTCCGTATGCTCATACCAATTGTGAACATACAGAGCCTCAACAGCAACAAAACTCCTCCGCGCAACAAAAACCCTTTCCATCCCAACATTCATCACAACACAGAACCGCCTCCGACTAGGCCCAACAATCCCCAAAATAACCGAACACTTAAAGGGCCCCAACGTCCGCGCAGACATTGACAAAACGCTCTTTTCAATGATAACGCCGGAGATTGACGCCCTGCTCCCGAAACCAAGTAAGGGCGAGCAACCCTACGACGCCATATTGGTGGGAATAGAAACGCACATCTGCATTACGCAGACGACGCTGGACCTCCTTGAGCGCGGACACAGGGTTTATATCCTTGTTGATGGGGTGAGTAGTATTAATCCCGAGGAGAGGGGGATTGCGCTTGCGAGGTTGAGGGATGCGGGGGCGATTGTTACGACGAGTGAGAGTATCTTGTTTGAGATTATTGGGGATGCAGGGCATAAGGATTTTAAGGCGGTTACAGGGTTGGTGAAGGAGACGAAGGCAGAGACTAAGGAGGCGTTGGAGAAGTTGGCGAAGATTTAAGATTGCAGATATAGAAAGGACGATCTGATGTAATGCTATGCGTGTCTCATGTTTGTATTACTACGCTGAGAAGCCTGCTACCACACAGTACAGTTCGGAAACGTAATCCGTGACTTGGACTGAGCGTTTTCATCCAAAAACTTTTACACACGGCGGGGTTGAATCTGAGAAAGTCGTTACAGTGGCTAGAACATGTCGAGAAGGTCATGATTCCTGATATATTTCAATCAGGAAATACCTTCCCGCAACGTCCACAAAGTCACGACGAGTTAAGCCATGGGAAGGCCGACGCACCTCCAATGGGATTGGGAGTAAGCGGCTTCCCCGTTCGACTTTCATCAGGCGACGTCACCGCAGACGCAGGGTGAGATGTTGAAGGCCCTGTAGCTTCATTTCCGAAACCAGGCCCACTGCCGGACACACTCCGATTTATGGATTTCGACGGCCGCAGCACCTTCATCGTCCGTGGTCGAGAAGGTTTCCCCGCTCCAGGCGCATTCGGGTCCGTCTTTGTCTCGCGCTTCCATGAACCCCAAACTCCAGCCGGCTCCATCTTTGTAGCATTGCTTGGTTGCGTGTTTACTGACATGGGAGGCTTGGCTTGAGCAAACGAGCCACCATTTTGACTGGTATGCGCTAGTTCATCCGATGGCCTAGATGCGTGAGGGTCGCCGAATTCCTCGGCGAAATCTCGACTAGCAGGCGCTGGAGGAGTTTGCTGGGGGCGAGAGGGTTTCCCGATGACACCAACATTGGAGGGACTGTCCATGTCAACGCGATCACTCTTCGACTCGAGCGACATTCGAGATAAGCTTGCTGAGCTCGTATCTTTTGATGCAGTGCGTAGAGACTTGAAAGCGGAGTCGTTTTCAGGCCGTACCAGAGGGATAGACACTTTATTCCGATCATCATCCACCATGATGATTTTATCTTGCGAGAACAGAATGTCAGCGTTGTGAGCACGAAGGATATCGCTACCGAGAATGATCTGGATGGAGGTGTCACTCGGATTGGCATGATGGACGAGGAAACGAATTGTCAAGGTAGGAACCTGGGGAGTAGGACTACTTGAGCGCGATGAAGCCTGATGCACACTAGCCTCAGGAAGGTACATTGGGAGCTTGATATACTGCGAGTCGATTTCGTGCACCAGCTGATCCTCTAGGCCTAGCTTCTGTACCATGGAGAAACTCAGCCAAGACTGGAATGAACCACTGCAGACGGCTGCGTAGAGGAGGGAATCGTTTGAAAAGTTCGTCGTCATCCAACACCTGATAATCGCTGGAACGGGCCCTAAGAGAAAGAGACCTGGTGGAGGAATGAGAGGCGATTCACTCGTTAATGAGCTCATCATTCTGCTCGTTGTTTCTAGACCCAGACTATTTGTACGAGCTGAGTGATGGGAATGCCCTGAGGAGCTTTGTCTTCCATCTGACCGATGTGATAGAGACCGCTCGGTCAGAGGATGGCTGCCCAGCCCGCTTCCGGTCCTTATTGGAAGCTCGCTACTAGACCGGTTGGCTTGTCCGTAGTACCCGTGTATAGCACTCTCATCGAACCGAACGCTATTGGCTCGCGACGTCCCTCGCCTCGGCTCGTCCTCGGTATCTAGACCCATGACACCCACGCCGTGATGTTGTCCTTGGTCGAAGCCTTTGAACGTGTCGACGGTCGATTGGAAAATGGGTTCTGTAACACGGGAAATACATCAGCCAGAGCTCACATAGACCAACACTATACGCAAAAAATCATACCTGTAGGTACTGTACCCGCCACTGAGCTCGGAAACGGTGACAGCGGGCCCCAGACGCTTTTCAACCTCGTATCCTCGTCCCTCCGACGCTCCAACCTAGCAATCCGCTCTGCCTGCTCGAACTGTGTTGCGTGAAGCTCCTTCAGGTCTTCAAAGACGCGCCAGATGTCGTCGCGTGAGGCAAAGGGATATTGAGCATCCATTATCCGAGTTGAAGCGGAGGAACAGCAGACGTAGCCTTGCTGAGGGTAATTCACTCGAACGTTGAGCAAAGAGTGATCTGCGGAAACTCAATACATGCACAACTTGCCTGTATAGTGGCCGAATTATGGATATTGTCACCAGGCCGGTATTTTGTCGTTAACGCTGGCTAGCCAAACCACGTCACCCTGCGGAACTCCTCCACCCTCGTAGACTGTGAGACGGCCCTACGGCCGTCCACCTAGAATATAGCGAAGGATATTTGGTGGTTTTTCTCAGGTAATTCAAGTATAACTAGCCGTTGTACAAATATCGTGGAATTGGCGTTGACTCGAAGAGCGCTATGGTCGAAGTGCGGGAGGGTTAAAATGGGCAACGGTTATAGTGCAACGGCCGACGATTCGAAGCGGAGAAGCGGGATCGAGCGAGGCTCTACAAGCGATGGCTGAAGAGCAACAGACGGGAAACGAGTTTCGAAATGGAAGAAGGGCAGGTCGATTCGGGACTCCGGAGTATTTCGTAACACTGAAACTGGGCACGGGCTGCAGCGAGGTTCGTCTTCCGACGGGACCGTTTCGAAGGGAGAGGCAGAGAGCGAGAGAGCGAAAGAGGGAGGGGGCAAGAGCGAGTTTGACGGCGGGGAAAAGGAAAGCGATTTGTGTAGGCAAGCAATGCTGCCTTGTGCCTAGAGAATAGAAGAAACAAAGTTTCTCGCCCGGTAGGAATGGGACGGTAGATTGAGTGGGAGAGGTTTAGAAGGGCAAAAGGCCACGGGCGTTGGACAAGAATCGTGAGGGGATCGTAACATCGACGACACTTCTCCGGACATCGCAGCCTTGGCGGCTTCCACTCTCTTCGGTTCTAGACCGCTTTTGAATCTATCTTTAACTGTTTAATGCATAGATCTTCACTATACTCCGCGAAATTCTATATATATACTCTTGCCCAATTTTGGGCCGTGAAGAACTTTCCAAGCGACCGATTGCAGCGATTATCTCGGAGCCTCCATCCACGGCGGGAACACTTGCGGAAGCTTTCCTGGTGCCTGGTCCGGCCAATGCGTCTGGATAGCCTTGATAATTTCGTCGTATACAACGAGATACCCTTCTGCCGTGAGATGCAGTCCTTCAGTCACATATTAGCGTCTCTTCACAAGCTCGCAATTTTTGGAACAGAATGAAACACTCACCATCTGTAAACAATCTAGCAAATCGCTCGTCGCTCGGCGCCTCTCGCGATCCAATAAGCGGCTCTCCCTCCTTCCACCCAACAACATTCATGAAAGCCGTCCAAAGATCAACAACAGGTACACCAAGCGAATCTCCAACCTCCTTCATAGCCTCCGCATAAACCCTGTTAACGCGGTTCGTCCTTGTGGGGTGGGCATTGCCCTTGTCCTCATCAAACTGCTGCAGCTGGTACTCGTTCACCGGAGCCGGTGTGAGAAGCAGAATGCGCGGCTTCTGAGCAACAGTCGCAGGGTGCTGAATCAGCCACGCCAGGTTCTTCTTGTAGGTATCCAGCGGGACGTGCTGGCCGTTGTTGGATTCAAGGAGAGAGGCGTCGTTGGCGCCAAACCAGATCGTCTAATAGCACTTAGCAGCAGCTCGGGACCGTAAAAATGGCAACTCTTGTAGAAGGTAGGTATTGTGCCTTACCAAGAACCGAACAGAAGCAGTCTCCGGCATCGGGAAGAACTTCGCGAACACCTTGACCGCATGCGCAGTGGTATACCCTCTGCATTGTAATTCAGGAAACCGTTAGTGAAACCATATGTCGTAACAGGACCTGCACCCGAACTGGGTTAAATGTCACAAACGCACCCGAATCCGCGGTTGATCACATCGAGGACTCGCGAGTATGCTGTCACAGCGTCAGTCAACGGCCGCGCACAAAGTGTCATTACATAGCCGCAGAGCAGAAAACGGTAAGACCAACCATCTTGCAATGCAGGCTGAAACCCAAAGCCCTGCTCTTGGCTCGAAGACATCTGGGTAATCGAGTCTCCGAAGAGGATGAATTGGTCGTAGGGCTTGTACGACGGGCTTTCATCGGTGGATGCCATTGTGACTGTGTGCTTGCTTGTCTTTGAGGGGTTGACAGCAAATTTCGGTTGATGAGTCGCCTGGGTTATGTTAGAACTGTCTATGTCGAGATTAGGCTCTTGCGACTCTGTTGGGGAAGAGAGGACCTACTTATATGAAGAGCTTCGGCCTATAGGTGGATAAACCTCGTTGAGAGTGTACTCCGGAGGGCCGGCTTCGGCACTAAATGCACAAGCTTCCGGTGTTTGATATCGCGACGGGAGACTGTTCGACCTGCTTCTGGAAGAACCTCGGTGCAGGGCTTTTGTTGCGGAATTGGAGGAGTTCTATGTCGGAAGGTTGTGAAGACGTCGATGAGCAACCCCTCAGATTTGAAGTTCCTGGAAGCTTGACCTCACTACCCCACCATCATGACTCGGTTATTTATGCTTATTCCCCCGTCTCTATATAATTGCGATCTCAACTCCCGCGTGCCGGAGATTTTAGTTTTGACAGGGTAAAGTCAATATATTTCTAGCAAGTCCAGCTACTGGCTGGAAGACTAGTAAGGCGGCAGTACGTAATATGAATTCAGCTAAACTTAATGACAGGATGACCATGACATAACTTCAAAATATATATCGGACGAAAACAGACCCCTATTGCATGCTAACGCCATTTCGATCCAGTAGTATGGACCGGAATGATCAGCAAGAAACTAAAGACGAACATTAGAGCCGCTGCAACACCGGAGCTCGCAGCGACACCGACGTTGCTGAACATGGCAGGGAACCTGAAAAAAAAAGAATTAGTTGGGTTGAAGATGGCAAGAGATGTTGCTGGACATACCAAAACGGGCCAATAAACCCCCAGATCTGTCTTACAAAAGTAACAAAGACACCGACGCTCCCGGAATCTTGCGGATACGAATCGACAGCGTACGTAACCAATACCGTCGTAACAAGCTGGTTGCCAAAAGCCGCGATACCTGTGCCAATGATCGGCGAGACCTGCCAGTGCCCTTCGTCTGCTTGCTGCGTGCACACCAGAAACACGATGACACCGACAATGGTTAGTAAGACACCGGGGTAGCTGAGCCACAGCCGGAACTCTGGCGCGGGCCTTGTTCCTGACTCTAGTTTACGTGCGCGTCTGTTCATCCATATGTCCGACATGGAGCCGCCGATTTGTTCACCTAACACTGTGCCAATTATGACACCCAGGAACTGGAGACCGAGTCGTTCCGCGTTGAGACCAAACTTCTCTTGTAGGAGTTGGGGGACTTCCACGGTTATAAGGACACTACCGAACAAGAAGACCATGGCGTATGCGAAGGCGGGGATGGCGACCGTTGGGCGAACAGCTAGGGTTAAGGGGTGATAGAACTCGTTGAACTTCAACGGCTTTGGGTCGATGCGGCGGAAGGATAAATACTGGCTGCGGATATCCGGGTTTGGCTTATCTGCGTTGCTGGAGATGTAAAGAGTCTCAGCACCAAAGATGAGGTAGAGAATAAATTGCACTCCATTGATGATTGCCAGGACCCAGAATATCCAACGGTATCCGGCGCGATTGGCAACGAAGCCGAAAATGAGTGGACCTGTGAGAAGCGCAGTCCCTATTAGCGAACAACAACCGGCAACCACTAGGATAGAGATTGAAACTAACCAACTGGAACACCTAGGGTGACCATCAACGTCCAAATGCCCATATATCTTCCGCGCTCCTTTTTGAAAAATGTTTCTGTCACAACTGCACTTCCGATAGCCGCAGCAGGAGAAATGAAGAATGCAGTTAGGGCTCTGCATGCTGCCATCGAGGCATAGTCAGGGCTCTTTGCGCAGCCAACGTTGCATATTGAACTCAGGATACTCGACAGGAGGAATATGGGACGGCGGCCGTAGCGGCTAGAGAGTGGCTTCCAGAACAATGGTGCACCACCAAGGACAGCAATTTGAAGAGATGTCAGGTAGCTAGCCCTTTGCATGGAGACACCGAGATCCATAGAGATGTCCTCGTATGCAGGGATGATGGAGGCTGTGAAAGTCGACATGCACGCGTGGAAAGCAACAAGGATGAGATTTGTGAGTTTCTATCATCGATAGCATGCACATCAGCCATAAACCAACAACTCAAGGGTGTACTGCAGTTGATACCTTCCATGACGGCCAGTTGTATGGATCCGCGAGCGACGCGCTCGGAAGCGGATCCAGATTTAATGTTCCATGACGCTGCAAAAGGAACTCACGATGTGCCTGAGAGAGACTAGACGCGGCTAACTCAGGAACAGGTGCTTCTGCGTCTTCGAGGAATTCGCTGCCTTCTTTCCCTAGGGTTGGGACCTCTTTGCTGGTGGAGGGACTGCTATGGGATGGTACCTCGGTGACCTCAGACGCCATTTTGTCAAGCAAAGCCGATAAGAAATGAGAAAGTAGATGAAGCGGGTCAAGAAGGGAAATCTGGGGTAACGGGCGTCCCACAAACCTGGAGAGAAGACTCCATCATATATAGTCAAGTGTGGCGACAATGCACTTGCTATTACACCGCTACGGTCAATCTAATACCAAAGCGAGGACTTATCAAAAGATCCTTAGTTCGTTTGCTGGCGTCGTGGCCAATGACTTCTGAGTGAGGACGTGGACGCTGTGGGGATAGGGGGTAGAAGCTGACAGACAAACATAATAGCAATGGCATATCGTGGGGATGGCACCTAACTCCCACAAGAAGGCTAGATACCCCAACGGATAAATGCCTTTTCAGAGAACAGTGGTTGGGCCAAGGATGCTTAGCAGGAAGACCGGCGTCTGGAGCTGTGGAGAGAAAGTGTTGGGGGTGTGGGAGCTGCGAGGACGGGGTCGCGGAGTTAAGGATGTGCTTGCTAAGCTTTACAATTCGCTGCCACAAAGCTTATTCGGCAGATTTGGAGAAAGACTATCATATGAACTGCGGAGTGCAGACACAGTTGGTAGGTATCTATACTAGACCGTATACATTGTATCTTAGGCCCTCTCCACGATCCCCACAATCCCCAAACAACCTCGCTTCTCGACAAAGAAAAGTCTTCAACTTGAAAGTCAAACGCAACTTACTGCTGTTAAACTAATGCATGAAGAGTCTCTCCATGTAAGCTGCATCATAGTATTCTGGGACTAGTAAACACAGTGCTGGATTATGTCTCTTTGAAGCCGAGGGCTGGCATCAGCGGAAATGTTCCGAACAACTATCCCCCCTCAGACCGATTTGAACATTGATAAGTCTTAATTGCTTAGATTTGAGCCTACTAACTCTAATTATGGCTGGGCTACAGGCCGAGGCAGGATTATTGTAATAGACTTAAGGACCTTCCCTGTTAACATCTATTGGGCTCCAACGACTAGACTAACATAATGAGTCCTAGATGCCACCAGACAATATGATAAATTCCGTTTCGATGACTTCTCTGCCCAAGCTCGCCGTATCAGAAGAAGTTCAAGATATCAGGTGTGTTTCCTATGGGTTTTGGAGTGAAGTGTCTAGTCTTCCAGTACGAGAAATCGTCAAGACATTGTCTCATGCTGGGTAACAGCTACGAGAACTAGTGATAACCATAAAGGGACTGTGACAATCTACGAATTGCCACGGGTATCATAGAATTGAGGCTTACAATTGTTTATTGGCGGATGGGCTGGCTTAAGATTAACCAATGAAGGCTTATGTTGCTCGGTATACTGGAGATCAGCACGCCCACCCGGACGCCGCATGGAGCGAAAGATATGGTACAAGGCGCAGACCAATCAGGAAAATAACTCCTGGTCCGTTTCTCAACTGTAAATCCTACGCTGCAATCGGCAGCTTCCGAGTCTCAAGGTGGTATGCACGCAGATCACCATACTCAATCTTCCCATCCAGATATCTGATGCCCAATCCAATAAGACGAGTAACTTATGCTCAACGCACGTAAGGCGAGATTCACGAAGATTGCGACCAGTAGAGTAATGGATATGACCTGAAAACTTGAGATAATGGCCTAGACGCGGAGAATGAGAAAAGCAAGGGCCAGTAGACTACCAGGACTAACTCTGGAGCACCACAGGCCAAACACCAACGGAAGAGGAATGCAGGGGGATGTGATTGCTCCACCTTGTCTACATCATGGCTTGGGTGGTGGCTTACCTAACGGGCTCGGCGGTTGTGCGACAAGAGCTTGAAGCATCCTACTACGGTGACCTCAATCCCCCTCTCCCCCACTGTATCCAAGATCCCATCTTCACCATCCCAAACAATGCCCCACTCTCGATAATATGACAGCAAGCCGCCGCCCATATCATGTGGACCATCTGAATATGTCATCTTACCCTTCAAGGCCGCTGCTGCCTGTGTTCACTACCGCTGTCCCTCCAGTCGGGAAGCCAGTTCGACCGCGCGGCAAAAAGGCTTCGTTAGCTTGCACCGAGTGTCGCAAGCGCAAATCAAAAGCAAGCACCCTCTTCCTGGCTTATCCCTTGCATTACTTCTATCATAACCATGGTATAGTGCATTGGGCTTCCTCCTCCGTGCGATCGCTGTCGCCAACACAAGACACAATGTATACTTGACGAAGATAGTGATCGCCGTCGCCGGGGCGGCCTTGAGCGCCGGCTCGATGCGTTAGAACAAGATCGCACTCTTCTGCTGAGGCTAGTGGATAGCATTCGGCTTGAAAGTCCTGTAGCAGCCACTCGAATTCTGGACTTTGTCCGAGACGGTGCTTCGCTGGACGATATCCGCCAATACCTCGCTCGGGGCTTGTCGCCGCGCGGGATTGAAAACATTCAGCTACAGGTAGGAGAACTATTCGGGATTTAACCGGTGTATTACCCGAAGACATGGCATTATGCTTATGTTGCCTATAGGACTCCAGGAATCCACTTTACCGTGTACCGGCATGTCCCTGGACTTCTGTTACGACTGATAGCAACTATGTTTCTCACCTCATATCTCTCTACTTTACCTGGGACTTCCCCACACAAAGATGGATTGACCGTGAGCTGTTTATCAGAGACATGCAAAGTGGTAGCGTTGACTGTCAGTTCTGCTCTCCATTCCTCGTCAACGCACTTCTTGCTGTAGCCTGTGTAAGAGACGGTCCTTGCTGAATTCAAACGGCCATTAGCTGACCATGTCACTACAGTGCTACTCTGAGCTGGCGGAACAAAGCTCTTCAATTGACCCTGTCCTCCCGGGAAAATCATCATTCTACCACGAGGCCCGGAGGCTTCTGAACCTGGAGCAAGAGCCAATATCTCTCACCGGCTTCCAGGGCCGATGTGAATTATATCTGAGGTTACTGTGTCGATACCACTTGAACTAAAGCCCACTAACTTGGATATCAGTACGTGGATCATGGGCAAACATGCTCTCGCGTGGCAGTATTTGTCGGAAATTGCGACCTGCACTCGGGACCTTACCATTCAGCGAGATGCCCTAATAGCAAAGGGCGATATAAGGCACAGAGAGTTGGAACATGCTCTTGACATCGCCATCACTGGGTCGTTTAGTGCGCCACAGTAAGTATTATCCTTCGGATAATTACAATACTCTGACTCACCGGCAGTGTCGCCTTTCCTGGACTCCATCAGCCACCCATTGTGTTGAAAGCGATGCCCGAGCCCACAACATGTCGGACTCTGCCTCCTATTCATGATGTAGAGGATATGTGGTGTCCATATACTATCGAAAGAGAATTCATCGCATTGCCAGTGCCAGCACATTCTGGTTGCGTTAGCACCGAACTGTTCAACTTACAGCTCATTTTGTGGGAGATTTCGAACAATCCTTTTAGGAGTGTTGAAGAACTTTCCTTCACAAACGAGGAAATGGCGAACACTTTCCACCAGCGGTTGAAGCAATGGGCCATAGATCTGCCCGAATGCCTAACTCTTACGAGTCTACTGAGTAGCACGCTAACGCCGGCACTACTTGATATGCAGTGAGTAACCAATGCTCTCGGGGCCCTATTACTGTCTTGTCCACTGATACCCCTTCACTCTACTAGTTTAAGATATCACAGCGCTATCATAACTATATTTGATGCCCCCCCTGCCGTTAATCAGCTTGCTTTGGCAGTTTCTGAGAGAAACTTCCAGACTACACGGGTATCGTCTGCTCAATCTATCTGCGCCCTCCTAGAGAAATCCGTATCATGCTGGTCTGTCTTGTACATGCCGTTCATCTTTATACGCTATGCTCTTATGGCGTTATCTACCCTACTTGTTGACCTGGACAATTTGGATAGCAAAGCATATTTCGTGAACTCCTATACAGCCCTCCATACGCTCTCGCTTCGATTTCCTATGGCTAGAGAGGTATTGCAAATAATTGTTGAACAAGCCAGACAGTTACATGCAACTCTTCCAACTGAGGTGATGTGCCTCCCGATACACATTGATATTGATACAGCTTGGAAGTCCTATTCTTCTCGCGCAGTTGTCGAGGGTTGATACCCCGGTTCATCGTATGTTGGCGCTAGCGTTAGCGTTGGCGTTGGCACATGTGGTGGGTGCAGCGTTAAATTCGCAGTATTTCAGGAACCTATAGGACAGTAACTCTGCTATTAACTGAAGACTTGATGAAATTGGCGGGTCTAGAGCTCTAGAGTAAGGCTTAGCTTCACAATAACCTCCACGAATGACCTAACTGTTCAACCTTTCGAGGCTTGGCTGCGTGGGATAAAGTTTGGGACAAGCAATCCAAGGACTCCTTCTCCCACAGCAGTGATTGGCTGGCTATCTGTGTACAATGCTGAGTGATTATGCACACAACACCTCTTATTATGCAATCACCCCCCAGACCATACCGCCTTCCAGAAGGGTTCTGCCCCTCGTTGGCTCCGTTGTCTCCTCATCCAACTGAGACAGCGTGACGATAAGAGTCCTGCATCCGGTGTTCACTGGGAGTTATGACAGCTACTGTCTCCTTTCAGCCCCTTATCTAGAAGCCCTCAGCACTTCTACTTGCCCATAATTGACGCCCACGACAGGGTTCTATATCTCCCCGGACCTCCCGTCCGACTCCTGCGTTATCGCAAACCATGATCTGCAGCTCCTGCATCGTACCACCGGCAGAAGAACTCCAGAAGCTTCATGGCGGTTGAGCCGCCGACCATTTCCGAATTGTGTGATTGATTAAATATTTGACTCTCCAAACATTGCGCCTCCAATCCGATACACTCCACGGCCCATCTTTCTGACTTTCGCTTCTCCTTCCACTCACGTCCTTTGGACACGTCATGGCATCCATATCGCCATTGCCATCGCCCGAGGTGGAAGATACCTCCAACGCCCCAAGCCCTCAACGAACGAACAGCAACTCCGGATCTATTAGTTCGACCCGCAAAAGCAGAGCCGACAGCCACAACAGACGCTCGATCCAGTTCAACTTCGGCCAGACCGAGTCACAGCCCCCCTCGCGCCCGAGTAGTACAATGGGCCGGAAGAACTCACATCCTGAGACGCCCTCGGAGAAGTCTGGGGAACTGAAGGTGCCCGGCCGAGCTCTTTCCCCTCCACCACCGCAGTAAGTTACTCAGGCCTGATCAAGGGATAATGGTGGTCACATGCTGATGTTGTGTTGTATAGGACATACGAACGAGGAGTTTCCTTCGATACCTTCGATAACCCGGATGCCGCGGATTTCTCTCTTACCCTCAATTACAAGCACAAAGGCTATCAGCTTAGCCGCCGCAGTCGCACATTCCTCTGTGGTACCGACCAGAACGATTACTCCGATTTCGCCCTCGAATGGCTCATTGATGAGCTAGTGGATGATGGTGACGAGATTGTTTGTTTACGAGTGGTCGAAAAGGATTCTAGCATTGCTAGTGATGCCGCGGTCGAGGCCCGCAAATATCGTAAAGAAGCGGAGAGGCTTTTCGAGCAGGTCATACAGAAGAACAGCCAGAACGAGAAGGCGATCAGCTTGGTTCTAGAGCTGGCGGTTGGAAAGGTCCAGGATATCATACAGCGCATGGTACGTCTAGGTAGTTTCATTGCGGAGACCACACTCAGTACTGACTTTTCAAGATCAAAATCTATGAACCCGCCGTCTTGGTCGTTGGCACTAGGGGCAAAAATCTCAGCGGAGTACAAGGCTTGCTCCCCGGTTCAGTCTCAAAGTACTGTTTACAACGGTCGCCGATTCCAGTCATTGTCGTCAAACCTACGACTAAGCGCGAGAAAAAGAAGAAGAAGCGCCTCGCAGACCCCACTAGGCGCAGCTACAATAATATCCTGCAATTGAGTGAACAAAGGGGTAGTCACATATTCTCAGCCCCCTCAAGCCGGAACAGCAGTGTCTCAAAATTGCCTGATGAAGAGGCAGCTGTTGCAGCTGCTCTGGGTCTCCCACCACAGAACTACACAAACTCACGAAACTCACTTTCTGCATCTGACAGGAGCAGTGTCAGCAATGACGGACCTATGGCCCAGTCTCTTGAAGCGATCAACAGGTCACTTCAAAGAGACCTGTCAATATCCTCTGATGAAACGAAAATAGATGACGATTCTCCAACACCTCCTGCGGAGAACAGTTCCGACGACAGGTTGCCGAAGGACCCTCTTCCAGCTAGTGACACCTCATCTCCGGTAGACGAGGTTCCCGCAACAGAGAAACTTCCAGGATCCGCAAGCCCCGACGTCGACATTCCAGTCATAGTGACCGACGACATTCCAGAAGAAGCTAAAGCCAAGCGTCGTTCGCTATAATGGCCTTGCTTTACATCAGTTACCACCAGGCATGAACAGAAATTACCACGCACGTCTATCACAATCCGATTACGACGCTCTCATACTCTTCTCCGATTTCATTTTCTTTATACTCAGTTTACGGCCTCCATCGCGCCAATGCGAGATGCCCATGGGCGCATTATGAAACAGCTATCATCATGGCATAAATCAGCTAGATCATCACCAAAGCGAGCATGGCCTCTGTTTCGGGTTACATCATAAAGCAGTTACAGATACAGCTGTGTGTTTTCTCTCCACTACTACTACTACTACTCTACTCTACTCTACTTGAACTCTAATACAAGAATACTATATCCCTTTACAAATTTCCATATTAAAGTACTTCTTCCACATCCCCCCAAACCCCCCTCCCCCAGCCAAAGTCGTACCTTCCCATCTACAGTCCCCAGGAGTCCGGATCGCGCCTTCCGTAAGAGAGTTGAGTGCATCGTGTTGAGTGCATCGTGCATCGCCCCCTCCCTAAAAGTAGTTGTGACCAGATCGCTCCTTCCCGACCCGGCCACGGCGTGGATTTGCGCCTTCCGTAATGGGGTGGTCCCGTCTTGCACTCATCGCTCTTTCCTTTCCTAGAGGGGTTGAGGTAGGTGGGTTTATTGCTCGGCGGTTCTGCCCAACCTACAGCTACAGTGTCAATACTTCGGAATTGGTGCTTGTGATATAGTTCCATCTGGGGACAAGATGGATACTGGTGTTGGTTATTTTATGTAGACTTGGTAGGTAGGTAGGTGGGAGGGAAAGGTTAAGTTACTCGAAGGGGCTACTTGAATTAGGGATACGTACGGGTTACAATTATAAACTACCTGAATTACTTAGTACAGCGATATGAGCTAGAAAGAATATATATCAAATTCGGCTGCCATGTTTGTGGCGATTTGCCTGCAGTATACAAAGTAGATGAATACGCAAATAATGATCATTCAATAGAGCGGGGACCCAGAAGAACTCGAACTTGAACGAAACTTTTTCTAATGAGCAGATTTTTTGTCTAAGCGAGGCATAAGCAGGAGAGATAACATGAAGTCGAGTAGGTAGGAAAAGGAATCATGGATCATCCCAGCACACACATCAACGTCAACATCAACATCAACATCAACCAAGCTTTTGGTCCAAATCGACGGAAGATGGAAGGTAAGTCGAGCTGATGGCGTAAATGGATGCAATGCACAGGAAAGGAAAAGAGAAAGAGAAAAAAGCAGACATAGAGACAAGAACGACGCAGTAAGTGACTAATCTGAATAAATGAGGTATCTCTCACAGCTTCGCGTCCCTCCATTCGTGGCGGTCATGTAACAACTTGATCACAAGGTAGCATAAACTAGGTAGCCCTTCCATTGCCCATGTGGAAGACTCCGTCAACGTTCACTTCGTTCCAAGGCTCGTCGGACACGACACGGTATGGTGGGCATGTTAGACACTGGAGGAGAAAAAGTAACCGTCAGAGCTCTCCGGGTATTGAATTGAGGAAAATGCAATACAAACACAGAACAAACACAAACAGACAGATCGGACATGAACGTGAACATAGACAAAACATGGTTTTTGACAATAACTTTGATGATGAACAGCAGACAAGTGGAGTCAGGCAAGATAATCTTGAACCTACCTATCTCGCTGAACAATCAGAAGCCACTTCACTTCGCCCTGGATTCCAGGCCTGATTGATCACATCTCGCCTCGCCTCGCTTTTCACTCTTTCTCTCCTCATGTAACAACACTGAAACAAATTGTACAATCGAATGTAGGAAGGAAAAGCTGTCTCTATAATACCATGCCGAACGAAGACAATCTCTTTTCATCGTCGGGGTGCGGCGAAGATTAGGTAGGTAAAAGGGAGGATTGATAAGTTCAAATGACAAGACGATGACGATGGATGAATGGATGAATGGCTAGGTGTCAAAAAAGAGAAAAGAGGATGATGAATGGATGAGAGAGTAAAATAGAATCTTTCCAGAAGAACGGAATCATTTTCATTATCATTGCCAAAGAACAAACAATCTATGATGCTTCGCCGTCCTTGGACGGGGTTGCCGAGGGTCGACGTTCAACAGCGGGTTGTGATTTTGTGAGGGCGGGCGAGGTAGGGTTTGAGGGAGGAGAGGTGGCCATATTGTCCTGGTCTTGCAATTGGGCCAGAGCACTATACTGTATTAGTCACTGCATACTAAATCTTATGGAGCGGTTGAACATACCTGAAAGCATTCATGGAAGATGCAGCTTCCTTGTCTTCCTTCTTGCCGGCAGGGGGAGTTCCAGTCCGGCTGCTTGCAGCACTGTCGTCGCTACCGCGAACCAAGTTGCCACCAGGGCCAAGGTTCTTGCGTCCGCTGTTGCTGCGGGAGCCAAGCATGCTTGAAGGTCCGAAGGACATGGGCTGGTTGGTGTTGCGGGTGGTGCGGAGACGGCGGAGGTCATCACTGCCGACCTTGGATGAGGCGAAGTCGGTAGGGGGAGCTTGTCCGTAGCCAGAAGAGAAGCTACGGGCATCACCGCGTCCCATGGCGGCGCGTCCACCGCCACCACGGTTGGCCTGCTGGCGCAGACGTTCCATCTCGGCTTCCTGTTGAGCGCGAGCAGCCTGGACAAGTCAGAATTGGGGAACTTTCGAATGAGATTTGGATGACTTACCTCTTCACGAATCTGTTGAATGGTCTTGGGACCCTTGTCGGAGTCCTTCGATCGCCAGCGCGCATTACGCAGATCAATGATATCCTGAACAAATTAGCTAGCGATTCCAACCTTGGGAAAAGAAAACATACCAACAACATGAATCTCAGACGGCTAGGCAGGTTGGGGGTCTGAACCATCAGCTGGATGCGAGCGAAGTAGGCGTCCATCATAGCAGGACCCTTCTCGGAGGCATCAAGAGAAGCACCAATGGTGCGCAAGAGACTGGTCAAACTCTCGACCTCAGCCTCATCGGGAATACCCTCGTAGTCAACAAGCTTCTTAACACACTCGTGCATGATACGCTCTGTCAACATGCCCAGCTTGTACAGCTCACCAATGAACTTGACGAGACCGAGACCACGACGCTTAGCGGCAGCAGCAGCGTAGTACTCGTCGGACAACATAGCAACCTCCTCGGTGACACCCTCAGGTTTAGGAGGAAGGTTGACCTTCCAACCGCGCTCGAACTCCTCTTGACAACGGTTAAGCAGGTACTTTCGGAACAAGCTACCACCAGCAACGACGTTGCCGTTCCTGTCCTTGATGTTTTCGTCCTTGATTTCGGCACTCATGCTCTCAAGCATGCTCTTGCAGAACTTGGCGTAGATGGAGGCCCAGTGAGCTTCGTCAGTAGCCTTCTCGAAGGTAAGTTGAATAACCTGTCGGAGTGTGCGCCCATCGCTCTCGTCCTTGGACTGTGAGACAATCTCGAGAATCTGGCCAGAGATACGGGGGAAGTTCTCGGGTGTCATCTTGTTGAGAGCAGCCTTGACCTTACGCTGGACGACATCAGGAGGCATGTGGCCACCAGGTGTAGGACCGGCGGCAGCAGCGCCCTGACCGATACTGCGAGGCTTCCATCCAGTGCCAGATGCCTGCAAACCCTGAACCTCCTTTCCAGCTGTGAGAGGCATGGACTTGGCCATCTCTTCTTCCTTCTTGGCGGCGTGCTTGTCGCGCTTGCTGCCGGAACGGGTACCGCCGCGGCCAGAGCCAACCCGAGGGGATCCGGGCATTCCCATAGCGTGTGAAGAGTTGGTGCGGCTGATAGGAGTGGCGCCGGGTCCCATGGGGAAGCGTCCGAATTGGCCGAATGGGTTACCTACCGATGGGGTTCGTGAGTTGGACAGAGCAAATCGTTGTTCGGATGTCGTACCAGAGGGCAAGCTCTGGCGATTAGGCTGACCGAAAGTGCCCATTTGGAAGTCACTTCCAGCGCCACCACGAGATGGGTTACGTGCCATAGGAGTGCGGGCAGACTGAGGGCGGGATGAATCGGTGTCACCAACAGTCTCACGCACACGCACATCCCAATCAATAGAAGGCTTCTCCTTGAAGACAGACTGGAACTGCAACAAGAACTCCTTGTTGTAGTGGAACTTGCGGTCGGAGGGCGCGCTAGAGTTGAGAGCAGGGTTGGGCGAAGCAATGGAATCAGGATAGGAGATCTGGCTCAAATCCTCCACAAAGCGAGCGGAGTTAAGAGACTTCATACCCGCTGTAGGCTGAGGAGGCTCAACGGCCTTGTTGGTCTCGAGCTTGAGGGCGGCAGGCTTCTGCTTGCCCGCGGCGCTGGCAGGTTTGGCGGGAGGGGGCATGGAGGCATCGGAAACTGGGGTCACGGTGCCGCTGTCGGCAGGAGTGCTAGTCTCTGTAGCGGAGAAACCGCCCTTCTTCAATGAAGCGAACAGGTCCTTGTTGCTAGTCTCTTCACCAGCAGCGCGCTTCTTCTCCTTAGCTTCCTCGAGAGCTTCGGCCTCACGCTCAGCCTGCTTCATGTTGGCCTCGTAGGCTTCAATCTCCTCCTTCTCCTTGCGCTCCTTGGCTTCCTTGTCGGCCTGCTTCTTTGCGTAGTAAGCGGCTTCAGCGGCGGCTTCCTTGGCCTCAAGCTCAGCCATCTCGCGCTCAAGAGCATCGTAATCGATGTCATCCTCATCATCAGCAGGGGCAGAAGTAGGCTCAGCAGGCTTGGAAGTTTCAGCTGCAGGCTCATCCTTCTTCTCCTTGAGGCTGAGGTCCTCGACACCCTTGCGGGCGGCCTCTTCCTCAGCAGCCTGCTTCTTGGCAGCTGCTTCCTCTTCCTCCTTCTTCTTCTGCGCGGCTTCCTCTTCCTGCTTCTTCTTGGCAGCTTCCTCCTCTTCCTGCTTCTTGCGCTTAGAAGCCTCTTCCTCTTCAGCCTTGCGCTTGGCATCCGCCTGGTCCTGCTGCATCTTCTGGAGGACAGCGTCCTTCAACTCCTGCTTCTTTTCAGCAGCGGTCTTGGATGAGACGGACGCGGAGCGAGTGTGGTCGGTGCTGCTGCCAGTTCGGGGCGGAGGAGTAGCAGTAGGAGTAGCAACCTTAACGGGAGATGGTGTGGCACGAGCAGGGGAGGCCGGAGTCTTTTCAAAGGTCTTCACGTTGCCGCTATCGGGATCACGGATAGTGATAGCCTTCCTGGCGGTCTGGGGAATGACGAACGCGGGCTTGCCTGCAGCGGATGTCGTGGAAGAGCGGCTAGGAGTGTGCGTGTGGCCGGGGGTCGAGGGAACCGCGGGAGGCTGGTTCTGGCCTAGGCTGGAGCCGGGTCGGTCAGAAACCTGTGAAGGTGTACGCGACAAACCGGCAGATTGCGGGATCCCCTGCGGAACCGGGTATTGGTTCTGCATGTAGGGCGACTGGTTGTAGGGCATAGGGCGGGTTCCGGGCTGCGGCGAGGGCGGGGCGGGGCCCATGTACGGGTAGTTCGCGGGATAGTACGCTCCGTAGTTCGGATCGGCATATGGGTAGCCCTGATTGTGTTTCATCAACGTTAGATACTGTTCAAATTGTCCGCTTTCTGGGGCCAGGTTTGGGGGAGGAAATGGGATATGGGATTGGGTGAAGGGCCCATTTCTAGTATGCAACCCGCGGGGACCTTGTTTCTTCCTATATAACCCACGGCGTGGGAGCTTCTGGGAGTTGGGGTGGGGTGGTCTCACTGCTTGGGGTCCCATGTGCTGAGGGTATCCGCCGTAGGGCTGAGGAGGCATCTGAGCCATTGGGACCTGGCCCATCTGGGGAGTGAGCTGCGCATTGGCCAGCGCCGGGCTGCGGCTGGCTTGTGGGGAAGGGTATCCATGCAAAGGTCGTCCTTGGTTAGCGCCGTGGAACTGAGGGCCCATGTTGTGACCGCCTCGGGGCTGGTTGGGGGCACGGTAGTTGGGAGTAGGCGAGTACGGAACCGGTCCCTGGTGGCTAGACTGCGAGTGTCCACGACCGCGGCCACCTTGGTTGTAGTAGCCTCCACGGCCAGGACCACCTCCAAGGTGGTTGCTCATGTCGCTGTGCGTAGACTGAGAGGATTCGCGGCGCAAATGAGTCGCTTGAGGGCCGGAACCAAGAGGAGCCTGTATTTGCAAAGGAAACATGTCAGAAGTCTCCCCAAAAACAAAGAGTTGGTTCATGGACGAGAAAATCGGAAAATTCCGCATTCCACATTACTCAAATATGCTGATTGGAAAGAGTCGCACGTCTGAACCCTCCTAATAAGAATATATTCGAAAGCACTTACATTATCACCAGCATTTCCCAAGCTGCCAAAGTTCACCTGAGCACCGAAAGACGAGGGCGGCGGGCGACCACCGCTCGAAGCGGGCTGAGGAATAGGCGAAGGCGAAGTCTGCGGCGAGGTCGCACGAGGGTTCGCCGGGGCCGAGACACCCAAACCAGACTGAGGCTGAGTAGCCAAAGCGGCCGGATTGCCCATGTTCGGCGAGGACTGCTGGGGCTGGAAGCCGAACTGCAGGCTGTTGGGACGACCAGAGGGAGTTCTGTTGGCCGAGGTGTACTCTGCGGAAATGGTCACCGAGGGCTTCTTAGCGTGGTCGCCTTGACCAGCCGCCGGGGCGCCATTCACGATGGTCGGGTTGGAAGGTTGCTGCATGGGTTTGCCGCTCACAGAAGTTGAGGTCGACTTCCCATGTTGCGATGGGCCACCCACGGTGACGGGAGCGGCGGCGGTAGAGTCCGTCGCGGACTTCTTGGTCGCGTTTGCGTAGGATCGAGGCACCGCGGTCGAGGAAGAGGTCTGAGCGGGAACCGGCGCCGAAGGCGAGGCTTTCCCACTGATCGAAGGGGTGGAAGAGTGCGAGGCGGCCTGGGCTGAGGTACTCTGTCCTTGAGATTGGCCGGACTTCTGAGGGATCGAGCTCATTAGACAGGTGGAGGGAAGTCGGCGAGGTTAGGAAGGAAGAAAGAGTTGATCAAAAGGTCCGGGCGACGAGGGTGAACAACAAATAAAACGATGCTTCTCGCAAAGAAGAGAGAGATCGTTTAGAGCTGGAGACAGCGTCGAAGCAATGTCAGAGGCGTGTTACAGCAAGAGGGTGAACACGCTTGAGAATCCCACATCCAGATTTCCCACACACAAACGGGCAGGAAAAACAGGGCGACAAGAGGGATATCACTTTCGGTGGAAAGAGAGAAACGAAGACCACCCACGGTATTTTTACTCAGCGTCGTGGTCAACGACGAATGTTGTAAAAAGGAAGAAGGGGGGAAGAGGGGAGAGGAAAGAAGAGGTCAAAGTCTTCTGGAGAGATGGAAAGGATTTCGGGTTCCCTTTTTTTTTTCTTACAAGACTCCCTTCACGTTTCGGTGCTGGTGTTGCCTGACGAAAAGGGTAAGGTTCTTAGGAATACATCGCCGCCTGGCTCCCAACAAAAGCAATTCTACTTCTTACTATGCTGTAATTCTTCTATCTTATTCTTCATACCATGGTGAATACTTTCTCGGCCTATTCTGGTTACAAAATCCTGACCAGAATCTACAAAGTCCATCGGGTGGAGGCGGCAAAACACTACGCCAAGACCTGCCGGAGTATTGTTCTGGAAAGATCAGTCTCCCACACAATCATATTAATCATCCTGCTTCTATTCCTATACCATAGTAGCCCAGAATTTAGGCAAAAGAAAACACCAATAATATGACCACGCATTGACCTAATGAACAGTGTAGTCTCCAATTCAAGCACAGATTCATACTCAAGCGCATTCAAGTAAGTCTCGCCACAAATCCAATACAGTATCAAACCCGTAAAATACCCACCTCAAAGCCAATTTTCACCCTCCCACGTCGCGAACGACGTTCCAATACAGTACGTGTATTCACCTCCGTCAATCCGTCAATCTAAACCCGCGCCATTCGGACTCGGGCCTTGTCGCTGGCTCTGCCCTTCCCCTTCCAGCCTGGGCTTGCTTGTGCCACTTCTGGGCTTTGCCCGGCTGGCCTCATTATTCTCCCCTTGCTAGCCTCGCAAAGCGCGAAACATCCCACGTCTACCTACAGCTTATGAGTCGGCCGTGACTCATCGACTCAGCCTCGTCTAGGGTCTCGATGACTCGGATTCGCTGGCCGAGCCATACGGAGTACATACAGCGCAGTGAAGCAAGCGCCGGTATCATGGTCTGACTACCCAAGGTGAAGGTGTGATCTGATTATTCAGTCGCGGCGAATGAAACGGCTGTCGCGTGTTCGTAATCTATCGAAGCCAAAGGCCAGCCCGAGTCAAGACCTAGTCAAGCCATATCTAGATACTATGCATGCTCCTCTGACATGATTCCAGTCAATCGGACTCGGGTGCGCTGTATTATTGCTGACAAGTGTGACATCATCATATGTGCCCAAGGGGACCCAAGATCTTATATCTGGGGGTGTGTCAGTGGCGGCGTTAAAGCGTGTTTAAGCAAAAAGCACGGACGGCGAGTTCGGACTGTAGCTAGATTGGTTGAGTGATGATCGGGGAAGAATTTCCTGTTTATCGTCACTGGCTGGATCGGGGGTGATCTTGCTGTTGTGCATTGGGTGCATGACGTACAGTGCGGTTGGAGTCGGATGTTCAGAGTAAAGTTTTTTCGGCTTGTCGATGGTTCTCCATGCTTTTTTTTTTTACTTTTTTTTCACTGGGGTGAGGGATGGCTTGTACAAGATTATATTGTTCGGACTCCGGATTAACTTGAACATGCCAGAATAGCTTGAGGTACTGTCCATTTAGATTGTTGATATGAGGACTATCTTCAATAACCTTAAAACTCCAGATCATTCCATATTTCCAGTTGACAGTCTTAACACCGAGATGGCAAATATTAATGCAAAAGACGCATTATGTCGTTAAATTCCCGTCTTAACGGCCTTCCCTTGCACGGGCAATTGCATCGACAGCGCGCACAGCAAATTCGACCCCGGACGACGCCGCAGCTTCGTCGCTTCCAAACCAGTTACTGCTCGGACGAGGCGAGCGGTCTCGCGTATCCTCGTGCTCAATGTGATCGAACGAGTTGTCGCTACGGTTCTTCCGCAATGGCGCACCGCCATAGGCAAGACCATCGTCTTCGAGGTTGCGCTCCTCGTTCATGAGGGCGTCCCGGAGCACCTCCAGCATATCCCGCTGCTTGGAGTAGAAGCGCGCCTTCTCAGCGCGAGACTTGGACTCGAATTCTCGAGGGAGGAGATATCCGCTTGCGGAGAGCTCCTCTGCGCGAGCTTCCTGGCTCTTCCCGGGGGATGTCAGTCCCGCAACCGCAGAGCTGATTGCCGAATACCAGTCCGTAGCCGGAGCGGGATTGCTCCCGCCAACAGCCGAAGGGAGGTTAAAGCGCGATAGAAGCGATTGAGCGTAAGCGGCTGGGCCTGCTGGCGGAGGGGTAGCAGGACGCTGCGGGGGAAGACCCAGCACGCGCTCTCGAACAAAGTCGATCAGTTGGTAGAAGTATTGCAGGCCCAGTGCCTTGGCACGCTCATGAGAGCGGCCGATGAACTCTTCAATCTCACGTTCGTGATGCGCCAGGAACGGCTCGACGTATTCCTGGTACATCATGCGAGCGCCTTGTGTTTGTGGGAGAACGAGGTATGCGAAGAAGCTGAGGCGGATCCAGCTGTAGAAGGGGATCCATCCAATGATGAAGTATGTCCATGATTCAGCCATGAGGATGGCTGAGAGGACCACCCAGTACATTAGCCATGGTGCCAGCTGGTATGGATCGGACGAGCGAAGAGCTTTGTAGGAGGCGAAGATGGGGAAGAGGATGGTGAGGACGGAGCTAAAAGTGTCGGTGTCGATCAGTATAGGCGCAGCTGCAAGGGAAGCGCAATGTGACAGCTCGATACTTACGAGAGTGCATCTGCAATTATCCCGAAGAACATCTTGCTAGTTGCTGCAGTGACAATTCCCTTCGCTTGTTGGACTGACGAATCCCCCTTTGTAAGAGATAGAAAGAAGAATCGACCAGTGGTGTTTGATGCGGAGGACGACAACCTTATCTGAAGCTGCCTAGCTGCGGGGTACGTTCGAGAATCGACAATTACAAAGCGGTCACCGACAAATCGAACGAAGCAGAGAGATGCAGCAAGAGAGAAGAGGCGACCAGCGCAGGAAAATTGTGTGAGACCTGTGGGTTCTGAAGAGGGACAGACGAGACAGAAAGCTGAGGCAGAGACAAAGATAATTGGAGCCTCGTGCGGGCCTGCGAGTGCGGTGATTCCGTCTGATTGCGGAGTGTGACCAATTCGGGCGCTGGGCGTGGCAGCCTACAAATAGAGACTCAGAGGCTCGCTCAGCCCTGCATGCGCCTGCTATTCTTTCACTCGCCGTGCTATGAATTGTATACAGGACAGCTTTACTCCCCTCGATGGCCCGGCTGTTTCTCCTGTGCCTTTTCATTCTTTGGTCGAGGCTGCTGTTGTTGACGTCATGGAGTACAGTTCCATGTGAATTTGTACAATCTCATACTATACACTGCCAAGCTTTTGAATTGCTATAGATCTTATCGTAAAAGATAGTCTGAGGTTATATTTAGAGAGCAGTCACCTATAGATCATTTTATACTATCTGGACCTGCTCTAGGCCCTCGCTAGAACCAACCGGTGACGCCCATCTGTTGTCCTGCACGTGCCCAACTACCTAGTGCTCCAGCTGTTTGCTGTCACCCGTCGGATTTCATCTTTATTTCTTTCCCAACTTTCTCCCACGAACTTGCTTTCTTGTAACCCCTCAAAAGTTATTTCGCCATGTGTATTGCTTTAATATCCACAGCTCACCCCGAGTACCCTCTGATTATCATCAACAACCGAGATGTACGTCCTCATTGACCCAGTCAGACAAATCACGCCAGAAACCTCAGCTGACAAGCTATTGAGCAGGAATACTTGCGCCGCCCAACAGCCCCCATCTCCTACTGGCCAGAACCAAACAGCTTCATCCTCGGCGGGCGCGACCTCGCTCGCAAAACCCAAGGAACATGGATGGGCCTCACAAAAAGCGGCAAAATCGCCGTCCTGACAAACTACCGCGAGAAAAAATCAGATGCCGCACAGGGACAACAATCCCGCGGCGCAATCACGAACTCGTGGCTCGCGAGGCCTGAGACACAGGGAAAACCCAACCGCGCTCAAACGACAGAGTATGTAGCGGAGATGGTAGCCAGTCCCACAGCGAGGAACGTAGGCGGGTTCAGTCTGGTCTGTGGATACGTAGGTGAGCCGTTGGCGATTGTATCGAATCGGTCGAGTGAAATGGATCAGGTTGAGTGGATTGCTGGCGGAGACGAGAAAAAGTCGGCCTCAGGACTCGGGACGGGAAAGACAGTTGGGTTGAGTAATACTGTGTTTGATGACCGGAGCTGGCCGAAGATTCTTGATGGTGAGCGGATGGTTGAGAGTGAGATTGGCGAGCATGCGAAGGGTGGTGAGGGAGAGGAAGAGCTCATTCAGCGGTTACTCCGTGTTCTGGATACGAACTCCCTACCACAACTTGACGCCGACGCCACGGCAGAAGACTACCTCCCCTACTTCAGGCGAAGCATCTTCATCCCGCTCATCGGGACAAGAGAGAAGAAGACCGAACCCGCAGCAGCCGCCGAACTCCCAGCGCCAGAAACAAAGCAGTCAAAATGCGTCGAAGATCACACCCAAGCGCAACAAAACGGCCAAACAAACGGCGCAACAGAATCTATCAAGCAGAACAACGAGTCAGGCCACGACACCCTCGATCAATCCTACCTGCACGGCCCGTACGGTACACAAAAGCAAACGGTCCTACTCGTCGCAAAAGACGGCCGAGTCCGGTACTTCGAGCGCACGCTCTACGACGGCGAAGCGAAGCCTGTTCCTGCCGGTCAGGGAGACAGGTCGATTGAGTTGCAGGTGACGCGATAATTCATGTCCCCGGCGGTATGGATGGTTACTCATATATGGCTTTTTCTTTCTTATAGTTCTCCTGGCGCAAGGCTTCTAAGTTGTGATGATTTATGGCTATGGCTATGACTACTAGCCAGGCATTGCTTATGTGCTACGATGTGATGCAATTGATGCCTTACGGACGATGGATGGATGAAATGATTGGATGAAATAGAGATGATCCCTCAAGAACCCAAGTTACTGCCATAGTCTCATTTGTTCTCTACGCAAATCAAAATGGAAATGGAAGTAGGAGTGGAAATAAATTGCCCCAAGTTTCGATGACATTTGCCGTTATTTCATCCAGGGTACCATAGAAGTTAATCCACCATCTGTGCACTCCACAGGTCGGTATGGTAGGTGAGTAGGTAAGCGGTCAAGCCCGCTACGTGTCTCTGCCCAGCTATGCAAAAATCATGTACCATGTAGCAGTAACACCGCCAGCAAGCAACAGCAATCAGCCTACCCGCCGGTGAGTAAGTATTTCGTACCCTGTACCCCCAAGACAGGTCACATTCAACCCAAACCGTCTTTTCGTTTCAGGTTCAACTTTTCATCAGTTCTGATTTCTATCTATAAACATATACAATCTATTTCTAAGTCGTAAGCGTAAAGAGGGCTTTTTGAAACAATTCGCCGCTGCAAAGATCGCCAGAATCGCAAGTTGAAATCAGGGCGTGCGCTACCCATACCGGATACCTAGGGGAGTAGGGAAGATCGTTCACCTGCCCTACTGCTGAAGGAAGACAGCCGTGTAACCCGACAGAGAACAACAAACAAGTCGGTAGAAAGCTAAGCAAACAAAAATCTAGGTAGTGTCGTAAAGCGCCATAACAGAAGAGAAGAATACCCACCATCTCATATGAGACTTATCCCCAATCAGACCTAAGTCTCCGCCTCATGCAGCCTCACCGTAACCGGATCCCCCGGCGCAAGAGTCATCGTCAAACTATACGAGATCTCCCTAGCTGGGAAACAATCCTCAATCGCATCGAACCTCTGCAAAAGTCTAACAAGGACATACCCCGCATCCGTAAGCGCAAACTGCTGTCCGATACAGACTCTCGGACCGCCATTGAAGGGCAGGTACTCCCAGCCAACCTTGGCATCGAACCAGCGATCCGGTTTAAACTCTTCGGCGTCGGGGCCCCAAATGTCCTTCTTGCGCTGCGTCACGAAGGGGCTGTATGTTACGCTTTGGCCGGCGCGGAGGTAGATGGGCATTGTGCCGTCTGGGCCGCCGCCGCGGGGGAGGGTCGTGTCGACTGTTGCCATGCGGCGGTTTAGGGGGACGACGGGGTAGAGACGGAGGACTTCGTTCATGAAGTATTGCAGGTAGCGGCAGGATTTGAGCGAGGCAAAGGTGATTCTTTTCTCATCGCGGGTGGGTGTGTATGGGCCGAAGTCGTCGAGGATGGTTTGGCGGAGTTTCTTGAGGACGACCGGGTGGCGCGCGAGCATTTGGAGGGACCAGGAGAGGAGAGAGGCCGTTGTGTCGCGGCCGGCGAGGAGGATGTTGAGGAGTTGCGAGCGAAGTTCGACGGGGTCCTTGGTTGCTTCGGCGAGGGCCTCGGAGAAGACGTAGTGATCTGAGTGGGATTTGCCCGACGCAACGGCCTTGAGCGCATCGTTGACGAAGTTATCGACGTAGGCGTGGACGCGCTTGTTGATGTCGGC
The DNA here is from genome assembly GCF_047715825.1 of Aspergillus stella-maris. Taxonomy (NCBI): domain Eukaryota; kingdom Fungi; phylum Ascomycota; class Eurotiomycetes; order Eurotiales; family Aspergillaceae; genus Aspergillus; species Aspergillus stella-maris. Next base: position 358,638 of record NW_027396818.1, on the reverse strand, counting down.
GCTCTCCTGGTTATCGACGAGCCAATGGAACTTTTCGTAGCGGGTTCGCTGGGCAGCGTACCATTGGCCACGGTCAAAGTCCTTTGAGAAATGCGTGGATGGGAGTTGCCCCCCTGTGCGAAGAGCCTCGGCCTGGCTGTTTGTGCTCTCGCCGAAGAGGAATTCTGTAGCGGAGTCGATTGTGAGACGGAAGAAGATGGATTGGATGTCGGTGTCGGCGGTCCAGCGGGTGACGGCGTCAACGGGCATGGCTTTCATGGCTTGTTGCACGTGTGTCTCTTCAAGGTCAAGATCGCTGATCTGGTCCCGGGTGAACTGGGGGCGGAGGAGACTGCGGGAGCGAGACCAAGCTTCGCCGTCGGAGGTAAACTATGGCATTGTTAGTTGTCTTCAGGTACTCTTTGTTTGTAGTAGACGAAGGTTTCACTTACAATGCCGGTTCCCAACATGGGCAGAAGAGTATGACGACGAGCCGCGCCAAGTTCAAAGTCCTTGAACTTGTGCGCCAACATTGCCTGTACATTGACGGGGTCGCAAGTGAAGATGTTGTCGCGCCCCATCTGGCGGATGCGGAACGAGGTGACGGGACGTCCTTCCTGGATTGACATTTCCTTAATGCGACGTTGCGGCATCAAGGGGATTTTCTTGGCCTTGTCGGCCTTGAGAGACTGCTTCAAAGAGGATATTCCAAGGATATCGGCGGGATAGCGAGGGAGATCACCACACCCCCAGGCGCGTGCCTTGCGGGAGTGGTTCCATGTTGATCTGGCATACTCGAGGACAAACACTGCCGCAGCGACGGCGAGGAGCAGTGACAATGAGAGCATGATGGGTGAAGAGTCAATTGATCATGAGGGAAGTAGGACGAGGGAGGACAGTTAGATATAGGCGCAATGTCATAGGAACGCGATTGCGACGGTGGAGCTCGGGGGTGCCGACGGTGGGTCGAGTCCTGGAACAGTTAATCCTCCGGTTCACGTTGCCATGTTGTACCGAGGTCAATTGAACATCATTGTCAGTTTGTGATCTCAAATAAGCTATTGTATCGTGCATAGCCAATTATCATAATGTTATGCAGAACCTGTTCGATCATGTTGGCGCAAGATCTACTATGACGTGGAGATCTGTATCAAGTAACTAGTTGCTGATCTTAGATTGATTTTTAGATCATTATTATATGACATTTGATCAGCCACATCCTTGGCTCTTCAGCTCAGGCTTCCAAGCCCTACTTAGCGAGGTCGTTCTTATCAAACCATCTACTTCAAGCTTGTAGATCAACGAGGTTGCGCGGCTTGTTCAATGTCCAACTCACTGTTATTCTCTTGAAACCAAATCAATTATCTCGGCCCACTTAATTGGTGTCGCATCGGAAAAGGCTCAAGATACACAATTATTTAGTCCAGGGTACTGAGTTCTCGACCCGTCCATGGAACCGCATTCTGTATATAATCTCATAGATGAAAGCTGTTGAATTTCGTTTAAAAAATTGGACCAGGTCAACACAAGGCTTCTTCCTTCGTTTATTAGGCTTGCTGTGCCTTTGCCAATGCACAAATCCACCAATTTGGGCGCTGGCCTGGGCCTGTCAGATACTACTATATCTCCTGAGTACTACTGCAACCACACGACTCTTCTAAGTATACTGTGAAGGAGGCACAGGGCTGTTAGTGCTACCTCGAGGGTACGATGTCAGGCATCGCAAAGAATATCTGACAATCCATGTTCTCGACCTCGAGGCTGCGAGTCGCACGGCGGTTCCCTTGCACAGTGGATGGCCAACCACACCAATCTCGGCCTCAATTACATTTGAGCGTCTCTTGAGCCCACTAACAGCTATATCGCATTGATTATATTCTCAGGAATGCCTGCCGGCATGGGGTGGCAGAAAATGTAACCTCATGATCGGTATTATACTCCGACCACCCAAGTACCTGGTAGGGCTCGTGGAAACCATATGGATGGCACGAGCTGAGCATGCATTGAGGTTCTCAGCGACGCCACCATACAGAGGTCGACATCTGGAATAGTCTTCTTCTTGACGCACCCAATATGCCCGGCAGGTATATCTGAGAATGTATCCCTTTTCTCAACAGCCGTGACCCCCAACATTCCCTACGTCCGTTTCACCTCTGTATATGTATATTCCATCAGATATATACTCGAAACGACCATGAAACATGAAACATCAAGTCCCGAGTCCCTGGATACAGCCTTACCTACTATGTTCTGCAGTAAGGACCCACCCCGCATTGTTCAATTGATTGGCGGATCTCCACTCCGGATCTATAGCCCTACTACTTCAATATCCTACATAACTACATTATCTGCTGTACTAGAATGGGGGTCGATGCTGCTCAAGTAAAGGTTAAAATACCTTGCGGCTCCATTAGCAGATCAAGTTACTACATTTCGTTCTCAGCGGTGTCTTCCTGCCCATTGACCTCAAGCATCCCACCAGACGCGTTGCTCATTACTCACTGAGTTTGGTTCAACGAATATTAACAAGCCACTAAAGATATACGCTTGAACTACTCGAGGAACCCATGATTATGGGTATTGCTGGAATAACGGAGTCTTCCTAACCACAGGAGTCAAGCATTGCAAGAAGTTCAGATTGTCAAATGGTATCTCCGATCCTGTTGTCCTTGCTTCTGGATTGAGCATGTGTCCCTCTAATTATGCAGACGCCTACATAATCTCATCTGTCAAGAACTTGAGTCTAGCCCATGGTAGATGCGAGCATAGCCACAACTACACATAAGAACCTGCGCATTTCCCATCCATTCGATCAAAAGACACAGAGTTCCTGACCACTCAGTAGTATCTACGAGATTCTCAGTGCTTCCAAGGCAGCACAACCCCTAATAATACTAGATACAATTGGGCCCGCTTCTATACTCCGTCAATACAAGCTCAGGAACTGTGTCCCGATCAACTGGAACAATGTCCCTGGCCCTCAGTCAACGCGGTCCCAGGAATTGTGTCCCGGAGGGGCCACCCCTTGGGCCACGACGTAGTATATTCCCTTCCGCCGTGGGGAACGTTGCATCTTCTTCCATCTTCATACTCCTACTCATAACCAAACATCTTGACTATCTGCTTCAAAATCACTACCTCACTACAATATCAAACATATCCACCTCTATCAAGTTCAACAGAACAACAACAACAACACTACTACAATTACAACAACCTCGACTGCAACTAGAACCGCCAAAAATGTCTTCCTGCTCCTACATCCGCCTCCACATGTGGTTCTACTACCAAGCCACCATGCACCGTCTTCAAGATCACCTGGAGAAGAAAGAAGACGAGCAGTTCCGCCGCATGCTAAAGCAGCACAAGAAGCTCGGATATGATCGACGCGACAAGCCCAGTCCCAACGACGCTCCTGAGACATGGGACCTCACATTCACCGGCGACAGAAGAGCCGTCAAGCAGTGGGCTGTTGATAGCCGCTTGACATCTCTCCGCTGCGGCGGCTACAAGAGAGACTATGAGTTTGGTTCAGACCTTGCGAGGTGTATCGGCAAGCTACATATTCTACCCAGCTTTCGTATTCATATGAGGATAAATGAGCCTAACACCCTCTACAGATTTCGAATGGACGCAGTACCAAAAATACAGTATAATCCAGCATCCAGCTAGACTATTCATCCAGCCTCGTCTCGAAATCCTCCTGTATACGGTCCTCAGTGAAGTGCAAAAACAAGCACGCATCAAAAGCAACCAAACCTGGACCCAGGCTTACAAGCTCAGTCTCAAGGGAGAGCAAGACCTCACCTGCAATCGGGACGAACATCCGTTCCAACCCTGCAACAGGGACCCCGGAATCGACCTCGCTACAGAGCGCGACTTCTTCATGCCGTTTATAAGAAACGGGAAGGAATGCAAGGTTGAGGGAAAGATCAACCATGTTGTCTTTTCTGGTGATGAGAGCGAACTCGATGCGACGTTTGTTGTTCTTCGTGCGAGGAAGAAGAACCGGGTTAAAGTTTGGGATTTGGTCAAGGTCATGGGTATGTACTATTCACTATCTCGAGTCACTGTTATAAGCACAAGGCAAAACTAACATATACCAGGCATGATCCACCACGCACGCAAAAGATGCGGCAAAGAAAGCGCCATATACGGTCTCGCAACAGACAGTTACGAATTCGCATTTGCGCATATTGACGAGAAGTGTCGAGTAAGTTATCCCTTCCATTCCAAATCCACCCCCATCCTCAAGTATACACGGGCACAAAGCTACAATGTCTGCAGTACTCAACCTGGCACCTAAAATGGGAAAAGAACTCTACGGAAATCATCTCCCAGCTCATCAAGATCTTCTTCTACGCTGGTGTCCGCGCAAAGAAGGCGTCCAAGGAGCAGACGCTCAACGGTATCAAGCATACTGCTAGGACTATCATCGCTAGTACGACTGGGGCTGCGATGAAAGAGAACAAGAGCGTTAGCCAGAAAACGCTGGGCAGGCTTTATCGCCGGGAGGAGAGGATTTATTCACCTTTGGATTTGGGGGATAACCCGTTGGATGGGTATCGGGGATATTGAGGGTATTGAGGAGGGATGGGGGATACGGGATATGTATTAGGGATCGGATTGGGTGCATTGGATGGAGAAGGACTCTACGACTTGGTTACGACTTGGACGATACGAATTGAACGACACGAATTGAATGAAACTACGACTTGAATGATATGCTTTAGAAGATACAATTTGGAATCCAACGACCTAGATGTTATACTGAGACAGCCTCTATGTTATTTGTGTGTTCTTCTTCTGTACACGAGGCTTGGCATATTGTTCTTCTATCTTGGACTTATCTAACCCAGAGTTGTCGGGTCCTCAGACTGAACTGAATGCGTCCTCAACAAACGGACCTTTGGCTATTGCATCAATGCGAATTGCTTTAGCTTGTCATGTCTGCAATATCCACAATTTATGTTAGGTCTCCAGGGAAACAAGAAACATTATATTAGGCTACCAAGTCCTTCACATGCAGAACAATCATATGAAGGCTTTATAGATACCTAGCTTAGGTATATTTACGGGATATTCCGAAGGATGGAGTATTGCAAATCGTAGAAGCTGAATCCATTCAACACCGATGGACCGCGCGTTACAAGTACAACTACTAACTACAGAGTAACGGTAAAGTCCGACCTCTCCAATCCAAACCTCAACGGCGACTCCGTGATCGACGGACGGGTGCTTTAGAGAAGCGCGGGCGAGGGCGGGATCACCAGCGAAATAAAAAAAGGATGAAACTAAGGAAAAGGACCCCTCATCAAACCTAAGGATTGGGAATCAGGACGTTGCATTCATCCTTCATTCAAACACAGCCATCGCCCAATATCCCTATCTAGTCTAATTGATCTTTCTCCGAACAAGCCCCTTCATAAAATCAAAACTATTACTATCGCTCTGCAACTGCCATACCCTCCCCGTCGCCCGATCATCCCACGACAACTCCTCCGCCAATAGCAACCCATAATCCCTCGTGACACCCTTAATCCTAGCCCTTGTCCCGCCCTCCGCTTCAAGGGTAACGATCTGATTCGTGTGCAGCCAGAGATCATAGTACATTTCCTCGAAGCTGCGGTCGAATCCTGTGCGCAGGAACCGCGTATACAAATCTTCGAAGACGGTCAGGATACGGGCGAGGAGCTTTTCAAGTGTTATGGGGGCTGCCTTGCGGCCTACGAAGCGGGATGAAAGCGCGGAGAGGGATGTTGTCGGTGAGGCGTTTGTGGCGTTGAGCCCGATTCCGACGATGGATGTGTAGCCTTCGCTGGAGTAGGTGGAGTTTATTAGGATGCCGCAGATTTTGGTGTATTGTTTTTTGTGCTCGGGTTGGTCGGGGTCGAGGGCGTCTGCAGAGATTAGCCTGGGCATGCTGGTGAGTAGGAGGGGGGTGAAGTATGACTTACAAACGTCGTTGGGCCATTTCAGCTTGACGGGCATTTTGTCGTAGCCTTCGTCGTAGCTTCTTATACCTTGGACCACTGCCATTGCTGAGAGGTACTGCACGAGCACGATTGGCGCGGACTGCATCTTGTCCATTGGGTGGCGGATGACCGTTGAGAACATGAGAGACCCGGCTGGGGAGACCCAGACGTTGGAGCCTCGTCCTCGTCCGGCGACTTGGGTGGTAGCTGTTGCAGTCGTGCCAACGGGGAGTTTGCTGAGCAGTTTGACGTTTCTGTCACAGTTAGTAGATGCCTCTCTTCACGGGATTCTATACCTACTTCTCAAGGATGGTGTTGGTACTCGTCACGACCTCGCCATAGATGATATTCGAGCCGAAAAGCGAAGCACCCTCCTTTGACTGCGCCTGGTAAGACTTGAGATGGGAGTAAAATGCGTGATGATTGAAATACGGCGTCGTCTTTGCCGACGGCACATCATCATGAACAACCAACCGCTTGACAACAGCCTGGTAATCCACAATTCCTTCGCTTTCAGGTTCAGCCAGTCCCTCGGACTTTTCCGGGAGAGACTCTGCCACCGAGTTCATATTGAAGGAGCCTGCTTTCTCGACTTTAAAGGTGTCGTGTTCGTCCTTGAGGTGGTCTCCATCGCCGACTAGTTCCTCAAGCGACTTTAGCACCCGATCTGCATCATCAGATGACAGGGACGAGAAATGTAGGGATGATAAAGAAGGCACATGCGTTGTGTCTTGCGCTACCTGTAGTCCCAACTTTGATAGACAAGCCTTCAGAAAGTCGGTCCGGCCCTTGTCGTCGGCAGCCAGAGCTTCGACTACTTCAGCGTATTCCGGCCCCCCTGCCTTGGGATCGAGGTTGGCGGCCGCGAATCTACCAAGTTAGCGATGGCTTTAGATCTGGAAATGATATACTCACTCAGGATGCGGCCCAGTCAGGATAGCCGCGCCATCACCCGCAGGGCAGTACACGACCGCCGCAGCGCCAGACCCAGGATTCACATTGAGACGATCCGCATAGCTTGCAAGAACCTCAACACCCTTATCCGCGTAATTCGGCGCATCAACAAACACACCACCACCATTATAATAAGACCGGAAGTTCCCCGGAATAACTCCCGAGCTCAACGCCTCCTTTGCAACCTTCAACTCCACAGCCCGCGCCCCCGCCTCACTGTGGTAGACAAAACCCTTGAATGCCCCGCCGCGACAGATCCCCGGGTAAAATGCTAGTTCGCGCTCGCCAATAACCTCCATCGTCTTATCGCCCACTTCAAACTCGCATCGTTTCGTCCCGTAGTAGCCCCCCGCACAGAAACCAAAGTAGGCGCCCCCGCGGCGAACGTACTGCTCGATTCTGCGATTGCCGACGCCGTTGAGCGCGCGGCAGTAGCCGAGGTCTGCGCCGCCGGGGATGACGAGGAGAGCGCAGGTTAATGTCCATGGTTCTTTGATGAGCATGTCTGCTGTAACGGGGATCACGGCATAGTGGGAGGCTAGGAGGCGGCGGAGGGTGTAGAGGGCGTGCCGGACGGATTCGACGGTTGTTCCATCTCCTAGAAACCTGTTAGCAGACGTCAGATGGAAAGTATAAAGCTGACAGACCAGAATAAACAAGCACATTGACCCTCTTGCCCGTAGTGTTGGGGTTCGTAGTCGCCATTTTCTTGTCACGGGAAGTTGACCGCGGAGTCGGAGTCGGAGGGGACGACGATAAGATTAAGTTGGAGATTGGAGATCACTCAACTTCCTGCTTCTCTTCGGCTACTATCGGCTTGTTAACCACAATGATATCCAAACGAGAAGAGAAGCCCAAGGTGGCTACTGCAGACGATGACGATGAGCCGGATGACTGGTGAGTGTTTTGTTTCTTGCTTGCCTCCGATTTCGCTTTGCGATGCGATTGCTGACCGGGTGACTATGTAGGGACAAGCGCATCTTCAGCACCGGTTGCGCAGGTATGCATCTCATTCTACTCAATCGACTTGGGCTACGAGGAGAGGAGTTCTGACTGCCATGTTTAGTCGAGCAAGATAAATTGAACGAGTGCTACTGGGCTAAGAAGGACTGGAGGGCTTGCAAGGACCAGGTGAGCCCATCACCACCCCATACACATATCCCATGTATTCCTTGCCCTAAACAACATCTATCACAAGTATCAAGACTTCTAGATATTAACAACTTCATTTCGAACAGATGGAGCTCTTCCGCCAATGCTGGAAGCGTCAAGGAAACGACGTCCGTACCCAGAGCAAAGATGCTTAGATCACTCGCCTGCCATATGACCACACCCTACGAACGAACCATGTACAATAGCCCTCAATCCCCATCATGTACACTAGAAACGCTTCTTTATATCGAACTCCGCTTGAATGATGAAATCCATGCTTCTTGTCTGGCCGCCGTATCACATATCACGTGACTGCATCCAAGCTCCCGCAGCTCAACCTCAAGCTTCACTTCCGCCACTCCTCCCTCATCCCTCATCCCTCATACAACCCCAATTCCAGCATCATGACCTTCCTCCGCTCTCTCCAAGCCGCGGAGCCCCTCCTCCAGCGCGCAACTCTACGCGTCGCACCTCGCACCGCCTCCCACTCACTCACAGCAACCCGCTCCTTCATGCAGCGCTCAACGTCGCAACAAGCGGCAACAACACCAAAGCCCACCTCCCCAACACCCTCCCAAACCGCTCAATCCCCCGCCGCGCGCGCCCAAACAATCGCAACCCAACAAACCCCCACAAGCGCCACAACAGCCAACATTTCGAAAACCGGGCTGAGCGACAAACCCCTCGAACTAGACGCCGCGCCCGCTGAGAAAATCGACTGGACGCGCTCGTTCCACGGTCTCTCGGCTGAGCCGTTCCCCAAGGAAGTTGCTGATATTCTTCTCGCTGAGACGAACCCCGATGAGGTTGAGATTAAGCCCGATGGGATCCTGTATTTGCCTGAGATTAAGTATCGACGGATTCTGAATAGGGCGTTTGGACCGGGTGGGTGGGGACTTGTTCCTAGGAGCGAGAGCATTGTTACGCCGAAGACGGTGACGAGGGAGTATGCGCTTGTTTGTAATGGAAGGTATGTCTAAACTTTTTATCCTCCTTCCTCTCCATCCACCTTTGTCCATTACTAACGCTATCTCTTTTGGTGAAATGCAGACTCGTCTCCGTAGCCCGCGGCGAACAAGATTACTTCTCCCCCGACGGGATCCCCACAGCCACCGAGGGATGCCGCTCTAACGCCCTAGTCCGCTGCTGCAAGGATCTCGGTATCGCAAGTGAACTCTGGGACCCCAGATGGATCAGGAAATACAAGGCGCAATATACCCGTGAAGTCTTTGTCGAGCACGTCACGACAAAGCGGAAGAGCAAGATCTGGACGAGGAAGGATGATCCTGTTTCTTATCCTTGGAAGGAGACGAGGTAGATCATTCGATAGATGAGAAAGGGCGGGCAATGGGTTGGCGTTTTGGCTGGGGTGGGCTGCATATGATAGAGGGATGGACAATTCGACGTGCCACACATACTGTTGATACTTGATACCCATGATATACTGCATGTAGCGTGGAATCAGCCCGGGAAGTTCTGTACGATAGGTCATAAGTAAGAAATAATGAAATCTCAACACATCAACCTTCAAATGTTTTGTTTGATTTTGATTTTGGTAGGAAAACGGAACTCGTTTTCATTGCGATATCGTCATGCCATGCCATGTCCTGTTTGGCCCTATCTAGAGCATCTAAATTCGACACATTGATCCATCCACGTATCTATCTATCCAAATGTAACCTCCATACCTTCATCTGAACTCAGATAGGCAAACAAATCCCAAACTCCACCCAGTGACATACGTACACTTTTAATACAAAACGAAATGAACAGAAAAGGAAGAAAGTAAATAGTGAGAGATGTGAAGAAGGTCGGTCATATCAAGTCAAGATACGTCATCGTTAATGATCGGATATCCACTCGTCCTTACAACCGTTTACCAGCCTCATACTGTCTCCTCTGCTCCTCAGTCATGTACCGCGGATCCCGGTCCCGGCCCCTAGGGGACTGTGCCTCGGGTGTAGGTGCATGTTCATAGACTTCAGGGAGGGGCTGGGACTGGCCGTAGCCGTGGCCGGTGCGGGAGTCATATTCAGAGGGGTACGGGTATCCGTACTGACTCTGACCCTGACCCTGGCCCTGCTCCTGGTGTCCAGCCGTTATACTAGTAGACGACTGAGGCTGGTCGTGGAATGTTGTTCCAGAGTATGTAGGGCTGTACGGGCTCTGAGGCTGCTGCTGGTGCGAAGAAGAAGAGGGAGCGAGAGGGGGAGGCTGCAGGTGGGCGGGGAGAGTTGGAGAGGGAAGGGTAGGCGGTGCGTCGCTCGTTGTAGTGGTACCTGCGCGTCGACGGCCAGTAGACGCGGTAGACGTCCTTCGGTCAAGTGCAGAGCCGTGGTTAACGCTGAGGTGGCGCTCTGTCATGGGTGAGGCTACGGAGGTTCGGTAGTGGTCTGTGTCACGGTTGCTGCTGGCGGGGGAGTGTGCGCGGTTGTAAGGGTCGTGGAGGGTGGTGTCGCTTCCTGCGGCTGTGGCTGCTGAGCCGACAGCGGCGCTGGCGCCAGTACCTTTACCAAAAGTGCGACGCGCAACAGAGCCGGAGGGGCCGATGTCGACGCCGGTAGACTTGGAGTCAGAGGAGAAGGTGGTGTCAGGGACTGCTGGGCGGCGGACGCCTTCGCTAGTGGAGGGCTGGCGAGCGGGGGGTACGTCGCCGCCATCAGGCTTGTCGTCGGTGTTGTCACCTTCCTCGGCGGGGGTTTCCTCAGGGGCGGCGGCACCAGGGGCACGAATAGGGATCTTGCGAACGGCAGCAACGAGCGCACACATGAACTTGGTGCGGCGAGCGGCGCGGACGGTCTCAATGGCCCAGTTGGACTTGTGGAAGAGGCTGACGGTGAGCTCCATCTTGTCGAGGGAGCCGACGCCAACGACGTCAATGTCAACGTCTGCCTGGAAGTCGCGGCTGTTATCCTTGTCGCGGACAAAGAGTTCAATTTCTTCCTTGAGAGCCTGGATTTCATCAAGGGTTGTGTCGAAGCTCACGTCAATGGTGAGTCTTTCTTGCATAGCGGAAGAACGAGAGTAGTTGTCGATCCAGACGGTGTTGAGAACGACGTTGGGAATCTGCGTGACGCGGTTGTCGTTGACATTGCGGAAGACACTGAAGAGCAACGAGATACGCTCGACCATGTACGGCTTGCTGTCGATTTCGACGCGGTCACCGATATCAAAGGGGTGCTTGACGAATAAGAAGATGCAAGAACCGAGAACTTCTTGCGCAGTGGTAGCGAAAACAAAAGACATGGACAGAAGGGTAGTAGCACCAGCCGCGATAACGGTACCGAAACCGCTAGTAACGAATGAGAGGAAGACGAGCAGCGCAATAATGAAGGCAACCGTCGCCAGGAGGTTGTCCAGTACGTGAATAGCCTGGTCGACATCGTGCATGCTGTGGTTCAAGGTCTTGCGAGTACGTCCAATTTCAGAGATGGCCAGAATAATCTCCTCCAGACTGATATCACCGTTTCCATCACGGTCCAAGATGGTGAAACACTCCTCAGCCTCGGCTTCCTTGCCAGCTCCGAGGACCTCGATGACGTCGTCAATGAACAGAGCCTCGCGGCCTTCAACGACGAACGACATCCAGATACGACGGGCCAAAGCTTCGGTGGATCGCTTGCGTTCGAGGGCTTCGCTGACAATAGAACGTGCGGAACCAGAGTTGAAGACTTGCTTTCCGGTGATTTCTTGAGCCACGTCACCAATGGCTCCGGTGATCTTGTTACCAACTCGACCAACGTTGTGTCCTACACCACGAATAAAGCGAAGGGGGGCGATAGAGCTGGAACGGGAGTGACCGCCGCGACCTTTGTCCGGAGGAGCAAGGAGGATCGAATCGGAGATTATAGCATCGTCATCCCGGAACTCCTTGCAGTACATGGGGAACATAGCACGAGAGGCATCGTAGAGGACGCCGATAAGGTAAATGTTCCGCTTGGACTGTTTGATTCTAGTATCGAACTGCTTGCGGTGGTAGCTGATGGAGATGAGCTGAACAAGGGTCTTTTCACCGAGGAAAATGAGAGAGCAGACCAAGAAGGCGAAGAGGACGTTCTTGACGGATTTCTCCCAGCTCTTTGTCTCGGTATCGCCTTCGCGCTTGTTTCTGGGGTTGTAGACCATAATCTAGCTAAGTTAGCATACAGCCCTCATTTGAGTGAGAATCAATACTCACCGGCAAGAAAGTGACTAGCGAAACAACCATCCAAAGCACCGTCGTGATAGGAAGTTCCAAGTTCCTTAAAATGAGGGCATACTTCCTCGTCCCCGAGCTCACAATACCGGAAAGGAACTGGAAGACGAAAGGAATAATCTTGGCCACAATCTTACAAACCCACAACGAAACCCAAACGACCTCAATCCAACAGAAGAACCAAGGCAGCGAAACACCACCAATCTTCGCGTTCTTAGCAGCAGTAGCACCAACGATGATCGGGATAGCCAGCAGCGCTGCCAACGGAGCAACATAAATCATATACCGGGTGACGACGGAGAAATTGAGAACAGACTGGTAGAACCGGCCCAGCCGAGTAACCGTTCCATCCTCAGGTTCATCGCCCGAACGGCCGGTGGCCGTCATTGCGCGCTTCCGACGATGTCCAAAGCCATGTGAGCTTGGTGGGCGAGAATCGAACACTCCCTTCTCGCCGCCATTGTTACCAGCTGTGTCACCGGAGTATGCACCGCCCGAAGGTGAAGCGGGAATGGTGGTGCTGTTGTTGCGCGCGCCGGTTTGGCCACGGCTGCCGACGTTGGTCAAGGGTATATCGATGGTGACGTCGTTGGGGTTGTGATCGTTGTGCATATTGTCTGGGATTCGTTCGAAGCGATGGGACGACAGGCGCTTCTCTGCAAGACCAGGCCGGCCAGACATTGAATTGTGAAAAGAAGTCAGATCGGAAAAGACAGTGACAGCTCAAGCGGGAGCGAGCGAGCGAGCTAGTTAGTCTAGCGAGAGCGGGAGAGAAGCTCAGGGCATAAAGGAGCTTCAGGCGAGCAGGATCGGATAGGGTGAGGGGTGATCAACTAGTGACTTCTAAACGAGAGTTAGACTGAGTTAATCGATGCGGTGGCCCTCTTAAGAGACAGCGATTCGAGTTGCGCGGATCTGGTGGAGAGCGAGCGAGGCGAGAGAACGAGTCGACGACTCAAGCCGTGGGTCGATTGGAGACTGTCTCGCGAGAACTGATGCAATTGGCGTGTAAGGATCGTCGAGATGAAGCAAAGAGGGCAACAAAGGAAGCGACAGTGAATTGTCAGAAGCGACAATCGATGAGGTCAAGAATAATCAAGGAAGATGCGAAGAAAAGAAATCCAGATGATGAAAGTGACAGCCGGGCAAAAAGCGACGGCGGTTTCACACACTTCAGCCCTGAGCGACTCGGACGTTTCAGCCAGAGCGCCACCTTCAGGAACGACACAACAATGACCGTGAGCACTGAACCAACATGCCCGAATTTTCTGACGCCTGGGAACCATGGGCGTGCGCGGCTGGGTGTGGGCCTGTGGAATGGAGAATTCCACCTGCATTCCTTCTGCTCAGCATCTCTCCTGAGTCTCGCACAGTTCGATCGCAGCGATGAAGTCACGGCGCACGATAACTCGATGGGTTCAATCGATCTCAGCTAGATCGGACCCGTTGAGTTCTGTAATTAACGAATTCGATAGGGCGGCCTCCACTTTGGCGCGTCCTTAGCAGGCACTCAAGGCGCACATCAACGCGCTACGTACGCTCAACCGCCGAACCAGATCTCGGGTCTCGCCACTCTATCTTCTTGGCTCTTGACAATAATGACAACATCGCTGGCCACGATATGGCATCATCTTCAAGCAACAACAAGATATACAAAACATACATGATTCAGTCCTTAATTCCGGTCTTCCCTGCTCTATCCCGCACAACTGCGGCTGCCTCACAATGCGCCCGTCCCAGCCGATTCCCTCCTCGCCAACACTTCTCGTCCAAGATCTCCTTACACCTCCAATCCAACCCAACGCCCCAAACACGATCCTTTTTACTCCCCTCAACAAATACTCTCTCCCCGGCAGCAATATATAACCTCTCTAGATTTTTATCGACCTCCGCCCTCGCAATACACCCCGCAAGCACAATCGCTCCTGAAATCTTATCCCACAATCCCTCATCGAAATTCGGAACTTTTCGACCCAGAATCTTCTGCATCATGGGCGAGTTCGTGCGGAGGATACTACAAAGAGACGAGTTCCAAAGCTGTTTCCTCTGCGGGGTGCTTGATGTCGGAGGGGCTGTAGAGAGCATCTCCTTGCATAGAGCGTCGAAGTCGGGATCCGGCACCCCCGTCTCCTCACCGAGTTCTATATCCAAGCGCTCGAACAACCATGCCTTCATGGCCATCATCCACTGCTCACCCCGGCCAAATCCGAACGATTTGATAAGTCTCGTTGACGTCGCGTCTTCAGCTGGATGCGGTATACTCAGCTCGTCGAGTTGCAAAAGACATAGCTGCAGCGCACGACCGCCGGAGAAAGGTTCCGAACTCGCGGACCAGTTACTGAGGATGCCACGGACAAAGTAGATGTGCGTGTATGTCACGCGGATATCGGAGTCTGCGAGGGGGTCAGAGGAGTCTGTTGTGGTATTGGGGTTGGCCTTGGATCTGGGTCTAGCTCTGCTGTTCTTCTGTACTCGGCCTTGGGGTGCAGACATGGTAGGTAAGGTACTCTGTAAAGGTCACAAAGGAGGAAAAGGTAAGTGGTATTCAAGATGAGATGTAGGTTTAGATTTTGTCGTAGTCTTATCAAGAGGTAAAGTGATTCTCGTATTTGACTCGCGGTCAACTTCAGGTAAGTAGCTAGGTAGGTAGGTGACTCAAGCTCAGCTCTTGGCGCATCTGCAGCCGCAGGCTAGTTTGCATTTCGACTGCTACAGACATCTAGAATTTGCAATACCTATCTACAGGGTATATGTCGGTGTTTTTGAACATTGAGATCGTGCTTTGATTGCTCGAGAGAAGGTGAGACCTCTCGGAATAATTTCGGCTTCTCGTGAGGTTGTCATGACTCGGCTGGAGGGTAGTATGATGGGTCCTTTTTTCTTTCTTTACTATTGAGACGCTTTGAGTGGCGGTCTGAGGAGTCTGTTTGTATCAACTGACGTAGAAACCAAACCCTCCATTCTAGGAGATGCCTACTCTTACGAGAGGGCCTTGTACCTATCAGGCCCTGGGGCTGAGGTCTACGTAGGTATCTTGCTACGTACTCGTAAGACCCACTTAGGGTTGAACAGGCAAAATGGTTATAAGACTGAGTAACAGCATTGATAATACAAAGCAGACAAGGTGGACCATGACATTCCAGTAACGCCTCTGAACAGAAATCCCTATATCCGAGAAATAAGCCTCAAGCAGTATACATGTCATCGCTCGTCATCAGAATCCCAACCACCATAAGTCTCACGAGGCTCACTAGCCCAGCACCTCCGACAGGTAGGACAAGTTCCTAGAGCAGACATAGAAAGCCAATCATCAATACATGTCTTGTGGTAGTTCGTGCCGCAGCTCATTCTGCACCAGGTAAGTTCAGGGTCGCCCTTGTCATTCAAGTCTTTCGTGCAGTTCTGCGCTTCTATTCTCTGGTCTTCCGTATTGTCGCCATCGTAGGTCGGATAATATGTGCCATAGATTCTGTCAGTGGTGTAGTCATTATAGCTCGGACCATAAGTCCCAGGTTCTGCGCCGTAGGCTGGATACATAGTATCGAAAGGGGACTGGGGAAAGAGAGGGAAGTCTCCGTCCGGTTGTGGATCCAACCAGGGCGGCTGGTGATCAAAGAAGGGCGGGTTCTCTATAAGCAAGTTCAGGCATATACTGCATTCGCTGTCGGGGTTCGTCGGTTGACGTTGGGCATCATCATCATCGCAGAAAAATGAGGGCATGGGATCGGGGTAGTTGTATTCGTAAGAAAAGGAGTAGTCGTATTCGTAAGGATTGAAGTGGTCGTTAGGGTCCATCCAGTCATTGTGTACAGAACTGAAATAGAAATCCTCGTCTTCGTCAGGGTTATTGTTGCAGCGCATGGCGTAGACAATGTCGGGCAGTGTATAAAGCGCACTGTGTATCCGTTTCTTAATGGACTCGGGGAGATAGCGAAGTCGTGATTTGCGGCGTCCATCCCCTTCGTGTCCGTACATTCGATGATCATTATAAACGTAGGGATACTCCCTCCCAATCCCATCCGGTCCATAGACTAACCAGGCCCCGCGGTTAGGCAGTCCGTATGCATCTCGCCTAAATAAAACCCCCCATTCCTCGTCCAAGAACTCTTGAAGCTCCCGATCCCACCGCGCAACAAGCAACGGGGCATGGTTGTGATGGATTTTGTCGCAGAGAAGGAGGCCGGCGAGTGTTGGAAGAGAATGGGTGACACCAGCGAGATAGCTGCCATACAATTCGCCTGTCATTTTTTCTAGGAGGCGTGCTGCAGATTTTCGGGATCGAGAGCTGATTTTGTGGTTGCAGCGGAAGCCTGTCTCGCCATCGTAGCCTACGCATCGGCGGTCTTGATCTGGGTACAGATTCAGGATCCAGGATAAGTGAGGGAGCGCGGAATATCGCTCGAGATCGGGCTCCTCGTAAAACGACATGGTGGAGGCTTTGTTTTAGAAGACTTCGAGAATGTGGTATTATGATGAGCAGGTCGAAGCCTATGCCGAGTGACAACAGCGGGCCTTTATACATCTTCAGCGTCGTAGGCAAGGCTAATTTGGGGTCTGTACTGTCTGCCGAGTCATCCTGCTCATTCCTTTGCCGCGCCGTAGAGATGTGGCTTAAGCCCGGCTAAGCCAGCGTTTACCGCTCCATTCTGGTGAAAGAAACACAGAACCAGCCGTTGATCCTCCTCAAGTCACCAAGGTCACAAAAAGTGTGGCGGTGCGCAGTATGATGATCATGACAAGGGTGCCTTGTCAATCCTACCAGGTCAGTGGTTCCTTCATGATGCGGGTTCACTGTGCCGCATCTTCGGAATGACCGTTATCGAAGGCTTAGAGGTAGACACGCGACAAAGAGACGATCCATAAGCGCGGGAGAGCTGGAAGGGTAAGGCATGACTGGGGTTGGTTCTCTCGAAGGAAGGTGTCAACTCAGTCGCTCCTTCCATTCTTGTTCTGGGTTGGTTGACCCGTTCTTTCCTAGTTAATTGCTCTCACAAGGCATCCTCCTTCTAATGATTAAACTCCAGGCATCATTGACAGAATACATTATACGCTAACAGTCACAAATCATATGCAATCTTCAAGCAAGCGCTTCAGCAGTCCCAGAATCCTTGATCAGTTGCCTCAATTCTTTCACGGCGGTCTCCGTTGTCCATCCCTCTTGTAACCCTCTAATTAGCAGCTCCTGCTCACTCTCAGGTGCCATACCATTAGGCGCTGGTGGTCTCTGATCCAGGTTGGTAGGGAACGGATATCCTTCGCCAATTGCTCTTACCAAGGCACCTAGCTCCGCATCTACTCCACCAGCCCCCTTGTACTTCTTCACCATCTCATCCCAGCACCGCTCCACGATTGGCACCGCATCAATAGACTCCATAGTCTTTCCCATTGCGCACCCAATCTGCAGCAGATTAGCCTTGCGGTGGAATCCTCCATCTGCAGCGGGCTCTGTCTCGTTAGCGCCCGCCGCGTGGAAGACAGCTGGGTTGAAGAACAGGCCGTCTCCATACGACAACGGCAGCGCAACATAGTTCTCCTGGAAGAATGCCCTAAAGTCGTCTCGGCGCCAGGCAAGGTATCCTGGTCTGTACGTCTGGCTGAACGGAAGGAAGCGGGTTGGTCCGCTCTCCTTTGGCATATCACTATGGGCAACTGCGCCCTGAAGGGTAAGATATTGGCTGGTAAGCTGGATGGAGCGCGGGAAGGCTGCGCAACTCTCCAGGTCCTGGAATCCAAGATGGTAGTCGCGGTGACTATCCTGCGCGGCACCGCCGGGCTTGACGATGTTCACTTGGGCTGTAACGCGGTAGGCAGGGCCCAGCCAGCTCTCGCTGACAACTTGCAGCCACGGGTTGGAGTAGTAGTCCGCAAAGGAGGCTGGGTCGGCAAAAGCATGTTTTGATAAGGAATTCCAGATGCGATCGTTTTTCCCGCCGGCCGCGAAATGGTCACCTATCTTGCCATTTGCGCGTCGCTCCGCGTCGATGATCTTCTGGAAGGCGGCGTTGGTCGCCGTGAGTGTGTTGTTGTATTTTGACGGATCGTACATGCCTTTGAGCACGAAGATTCCCGGGCCAGATTCGAGAATGTCATACCATTCGTCTTGCAGGGCGGAGGCCTGGGATGAATCTGTGGGGTTGAAGGAGGGAGCGTTGTAAATGGGGATGTCGCTCTGCACGCTTGTCGCTAGCGGATAGGCGTTCTTATCTGTGGTTCGTGAACAGATCTGTTTAAAGTCCTCAAGCGAAACCGAGGCCTCTGCATGGTAGAGTCTGCTGGCAACGCCGCCCTTTGGTTTTGACAGCCCGTTCATGGTTGTA
This sequence comes from Aspergillus stella-maris, assembly GCF_047715825.1. Lineage (NCBI taxonomy): Eukaryota > Fungi > Ascomycota > Eurotiomycetes > Eurotiales > Aspergillaceae > Aspergillus > Aspergillus stella-maris. The sequence continues at coordinate 340,066 of NW_027396818.1, read as the reverse complement.
TGTCCGTTGCTCTGACTCTGAACCGGAGTCTGCGTCAAGGTGCTCGTCATCTTGTCAACTTGGGTAAAGGAAGAGATTATAATACACAGTAAATAAATTGCTGATTGATAAAGTTCAGATCATTCCAAAGTGTTGCTAAGGCACTGCGGGGAAAAGCCGGGGTACCTATATATCCCGCCCAAGGACTGCAAATTCCGACTTGCGTTCGGAAACATCACCGAGTCGTCGAACATATACCTGGTGCATCCACTCCATTACCAATAATATCTACATTAGAACTCCAATTACTTGTTTTTCTGCTAACTGCAAAAAATGGGTAATTGCTTGTATATAGCCTGTCTGCTGTCTTGCTTGGTGATGTGTGGGTCGGAGACCTATTTCCGCCGGACATGTATGTAGCTTATACGTAGCCTGTATGTACTCCATGTTCAGGGTGGTTATGATTGCGATTGCCTGTATAACAAGGGCACAAGAAAGTGATTAAAGGGCCGCCGACCACGCTGGATTCGTTTATTATGGCTGCTGTATTCAACGAAGCATCATTGGCATTGGCATCCGCATTGAAGGAGCATATAGCCTATCGCAAAAATATATAACATCCCCTCTGCCCAACAAAAACAGCCTATCCATGTGTCCGCATACGACACCACACTAAGATTTCACGAAGAAACTCATTACTGCCTTATTTATCTAGTATGCGGAATAACGAGAATTATCATTGCCCTGCTACAGCATACCTACCTTGCGTAATTAGGAAGGTGCGCTGTGCCTCGGGCTCCAGCGTGCTGGGCTAAGACGGTTGGGTCTCCAACGCGCCTTCCATGCAACTACAAGTCCTATGCCGGATGTCACAGCCAGGGAAGGAGTGACCAAGGTCGGGTGAGAGACGCTCCTTCCTCAAACAGAGTATGTCGGGTCCTCGTCGCACCTTCATCCCTACGGTTAGGTATAATGAAGTATCTACCACCTATTTTAGGTAGGCAGAAGCAACCTAAAACTCAAGCTTGGTCGCTCATTCCGGATCTTAGAAGTCACTAATGTAAGTAGATAGTCAATGGAGGTAGGAAGTAGGAGCAGATTATATGCATATCGGCATCAACAGCATTATTCATTCATTGCAAGCCACCAGCGCCAACAGGAGTTCTTTCTATGTAACTTGTACGCTAGATAAGCTAGGCTAAGCTCACTGTACCGATCCGAACCTAAACGGAATAAAACATGCGATGTTTGGCGATGGAAAACGGGTGGAATGGGCGATGGAAGAAAAGTAGGGTCGAGGAGGTTGAGTTTTGGGAAACGCGAGGGGTATAAGGAATGGAATGGAACGGAATAAGAGGGTATGAGAGGCGAAAAAAAGCATATAACACTATGCATCAACGGCAATTTCAACAGAGACGTCGCCCTCGACGTCCGATATCAATGGTGTAGGCGGCGCGCTGCGCTCAATTGCGTTCGATTCGGTTAGGGTGAGTGGATTCTCGGCCAGTGTCTGGAAGAGGGCTTCTAGTTCGCCCTCGACGGTGAACAGAATCTTGAGGACGCTTTGACGGCCCGGCGAGGAATCATCGGGGTTGCGCGTATGGCTGACGAAGATCCGCACGAGCGATCGGATGTACTCGTCTGTTGAAGGGTCTGACAATCGGTCTAGTCCGTCGACGATGCACATTAGCAGCGGCGGGGCGTAGTATAGAAGGGTATCAATCAGCGAAAGAATCTCCTTCCACGACGTGAGCGTCCCATCGAGGAGTGTGAAGTTTTCGGCTTTGACGGTGTGCGTGGCGGAGCCGTTGAGGACGGGAGGGAGGTATTCGAGGAGTTGGCGGATGAGACTGTATACGAGGGCGATGAGGCCTTGTTGGAACTCGGTCATTCCGTCTTTTGGTGCTGGACGTGGAGAACAGAAGAATGTGATGATGGGGGCGTTGGTTTCTGCTGCAAGACTGGCGTAACAGGAGGATATTTGACCGGCGCTGCTGGGGAAGTAGGAGTCGCCGGTGGTATTTGAAGAGCTCCCGATGGCTAGAACCTGAGAGTATGTGTCTGTTGCCCATTGATTGAGTATTTCCACGACATTCCCCTCCACAGTAATGTTCGTGCCTGCGTCATGAATTGGGAGTTGGTCGGCGTGGTTGAAGTGTTCTTGAAGGTGCGCTGAAGCTGCTTGCAGTTCGACTCGGGAGTATTTGTGCCTGTGCTTTTCTGAAGGCGTGGCGGGGATCACTTGAAAGTGTTATTGTCAGCTGTGGGCAGTTAGATGGGTGAGAGAGAGAGAGGTCGAACTCACGTAGATCTTGCCCAGGGGCCGTCGTTAGACAGACTACGCAGCTGTCTCGTTCGCCGCCATCTGGCTGTAACTGCTGGCTTGCTGCGTTGGACATTCGCAAAAGAAGGTGTCCCCTCTGCTCTCTCAGATGCGATCGCTCTTCCGCGCTGCGTTGAATCTCCCAGATCAATAGTCGAGTCAAGGCATTCTGTGCCGCAAATCGTCTGTCGATATTCCGACGACCTATCTGACTGAGCCGAGCGCGTTCCCACAGGTACAGGTCGGCATTTCGCATGAGCGCATCTGACTGTTCACCGTCGCTCTCATTCTGGTCGTCAATACCGACGGAATCGTGCATGAAGTCTCTTGTGGTATTTCGTACCGTCGAGACGAGGTTACGAAAGTCGAGATATACATTTTCGTGGTGGCTCTGTAGTAGTCGGCACTTGAATCGCCGAGCATACCAATCCATCAATTCACCTAGGAAGAAGAAGACATGAGAATAAAAGTGAGCGATCGACGGGATCGATTCGTTCGTGAGGTGTCGTTGCTGGCTCTGCTCCGGATCCAGATAGATCGACTGATTCACTTTGGTCAGGGCTTTCATCACACCGTTCATGACCCTCGGATACCCTGAAGACGCCTGCCAAAAGAAAGTTTAGTTAGAGGATAGATATCAGACAGGTTTGAATTATCTCACTTTGATGATGGATTGTAGAGTTCCATAGAAAAGAGAAGAGTAGAATTGATGACCCGACAGGACCGTCAACAACTTCGTATGCGCATCAACTGTGACCGAGAAGACGTCGCAGAGCGCGGCCGAATGACTATACAGCCGTTGCTGCTGACTGGACGTCCAGTCAGCTTGGATGTCGCGGAGTAGAGTCTGAACATCTTGGGCCGTCTGTGGGCGTTCCTCGAAGGGTACCTGGTCCGACAGAGGGAGTAGCTCTTGCAGTCGTCTCCAGGCCTTTGCAAGCTCATTGTACTCTATATCAAGAGTGGCAATATAAGGGTGTCTAAACCGTTAGCTTTAGCTAAGTAGGTCGCTTATACTCCGTACGCTGCTTCCGGCTGGAGCGGGCTAGCAGCGAGAAGATATTAGGCTGGTAGGGACCAAAGAAGCACATTTGCACTTACGGTGACGGATGGCGCACATCGAACCTCTTCTTCCAGTAGACCACGGGGAACTGGTCGTCCTCCGCAGTTGGGTTGGTGATGAGAGGGGTCATGGTGTAGACATATGCAGGACGAGGGCACACTCGTTGACTAAGCCGATACAATCATGCCAGAGGGAAGAATGTGAAAAAGGAACCGAGCCACTCAGCATCAGCAAGGCGACACCGAGTGGTTAGGGAAAACCCTTTTTCAGGACAGCAAGACTAGGATGGTTATCTGATGTTGAAGATGGAGTGCATTATGGTTCTTTCTTTGAGATTCCGCGGGAGGCCCGCTCGGGGCTCTTTGTTCTTGTTGGATGCCTCCAGAAACAACGAGCGGGACAGGGAAAGCCAACGTCTGAGGGGAGGGATGGGATAAGAGAACAAAAAAAAAAGTGAAACAAGACAAAGACCGGTAATTAGGCCCACGGAACGGCTGGGGCTGAAGGGAAGGAAGAGAAGTGGGAAGGGAGAAAGAAGGGTTGCAGTGGGAAAAGCCTGACGGGGAAAAGTACGAACAAGTCGCACCAGCGGCGAGAGTCTGGAGCTTAGTTTAAAGGTCTTTTGACTATAATAATGCTTGATATGGCCATTTGCCGCCTATTCATTCTGCGGGTGCACTATTTGGAGGGATTTGGCATCATGAAGTGCATGTCTGATTAATTCATTCTGCTTCCTCGCATAGTCTGCTGTCTGCGTTTTGTCTATGTTGATTCACCAGCTGCCAATCATGCCAGAAGTGCGCATCTTTCTGGCGATGCTTCTGCCCAATTCACAGACAGCAGTCATGGACACAGACCAATAAGTGAGAGTCGCCAAAGGTCTCGGCCTTTACCAGTTGAGGCCCGGCGGGGATGGGCCAGCCTTGGAGCCACTCTCAGCCAGTCAGCTGCTCCTCCCATTTTCCCTTTTCTGCTCGTTACTTTTGCCTCTCTCATGGCTGATCTAGTCTGCTCTCAACACTCTCTATCTTTACACTATAGCATATGATTATGAACTTCAAAACTGTTTTCTTCAACCAGGTCATCTGCCACGCTGGACAACATTCCCACCATGTCTCAGAGCCCTGAGTCGTGCCTGTCCAGCTTGGAAGTGATAAGCGTCTGACTGGCGTGGTTGCTTTTCTTCCTTTTGCTCCCCACTTCTTTTCTTCTTTCCTCCGCTGGAGGCTGGAAAGTGGATGGAGCCGGAGCTGGAGCCTGAGGATGCCATATCCCGGCCAGTTGCTTGCGTTGGGTGGTGGTCGTGGTTGCGTGGTTGAACCACTTGACCACTCGCAACCGAGCAGAAACAGGAACGGACTTACTACCAAACTTTGACCACTGTCAATTGTTGATAGAAGCCTCTGCTATCTTGCTCACCTGGACTGGACGTATCACCAGAGCAATTGTCGCCACTGCCCTTCAGTCAACGTTGGCTTAAAGTGGCTTCCAACACACAGACCAGGCGCTGGCCATTGACGGTCTGGACCCTCCGGCCGCCCCGCTGTCAAACGCAACCGATGGGGAATCTCCCCCAAAGCTGGGGCCATCGAAGCTAGACCTCAACTCCAAACAAACAACGAAATTCGTCCCTGACTATAATAAAATAGTCGCGACAGAACTACTGCCTAGGCTCGAACCCTATCGACCATTAAAATAAGGTCGGTCTCCACCGGCATTCTGCGACAGAGCCGCCAGCTGCTGCTTCATCCTGTCTGAGCCTACAAATGCACGGACTATTTGCCCTGGCTGCTTAACTGAGCCTAGACAACATTATTGCAAATATTGATCGCAGCGTGTGGAGGAAAGCGCATCTCACCACGAATTGAAAGGTTACACGACACGTTCATACAACGCAGCACGACAGATTGGACCCTTCTAGCTCTCCATCCTTCCATTGGAGTCTACCCCTGGATCTCTTGTCAGCGCGCTTTCTGCCGATCCAGAAGGCACAACAGGCTGAAACAGTAGTCAAATCGGACAGGTACGATAAATCCATTACGCCTCAATGCACTATTTGGTTAAGGGTTGCGTTGGCTTCTTGGCTTTGCGCTCTTTGCTTCCTCCAGGTTATCCTCAACCTCTCAACGCCTGAAAATTGAGACAGTCCGTATCTCAATGACGAGGTCTTTGGAGGAAAGGCTAGCTGCAAACTCAATGAGGGCCTGCTATTCGCAAAATTGCAAGCCCAGCTTAGTACGCGAGTTACAAGCTGCGAGCTGTTCACCCACGGCGGCACCCGGACGAGTCAAATGCACCCTTGCCCATACTGTCTCAGCCTGAACTCTATTCTATTACATGGAGGCTGGCCTATTAGAGTCGAATCGATACCGCAAACACAAACTTCCTGGACCGCTGTGCTCAAATTGCAGGAACCAAGGTCACTGGTCGCTTGAATGCAGAAGTTCAACCGGCCCGTGTCCTGAACGCGCGCACGACTCGGCTAATACGCTCCGTGAGCCTGCATTCACTCCTCCTGTTTGACGTGTTTGAAGAATTTCAAGAGGGAGCAGATTCAAACTGGGGTCATTTGATATTTTAAAGCGGACCAGAAATGCGCAACGGAGTATCTCTTGTACTCCGGGGCACTATTTCCGCCACCCCTAGACAGCGGACATGACAGCAGCCGCAGCACGGACACCAGACACCGGACGATGCCTGCGAGACGACAAGACAGGATGATCTACGGGCGATCCATGAGGTCTGAATCAACTTCCCAAGAGAGGAACTAACCCCGCCTTGTTCCTCCGCATTCAAGAACCGGGACGATGGCATCATTATTTGGAGACTTGAGCGTTGGTTGTCCATCAGGACCATTGAAGGTTGAGCAAAATGGGGAGAGCGATATTATATCGTAGCTTACCACAGGGTGCAGGAAGACACCTGGTATTGCATCAGCATCCCTGGATTCCCTCCAAGTCAAGGCCGATATTGCGACTACAAAAGCTTTGCTCTGCAGCCCTGACTTTGGTACCCTGACTTGCATATCAACCGGACATCCGTCAGACGGTGGTCCTTGAATCTTGAGTCAGGAAGGTCAGCCCTGCTGCGATAACTGACCTCCAACTGACCTCCAACCTGATAAGCACATGTCCGATCCCGGAGAGGGTTCGCTGATCTCATGCGGAGTGACGACTGAGATAACAGCTCAGGATCTAGCGGACTGTTGGAGGATCATATGAAAGTAGTGATGAACCTATCCGATCGACAAAACTAGTAGATATAGGATGTCCTCGTGCTTGCAATCGCATGGAATGACGGCAACCGGGGTACGAATGTCGATTAAGCTCACGTGACAGACACCGGCTGAAAGGGTACAAGGCAACAAGGCACCTAGTCTAGACCGGCGGCAGGCCTGGGCGTAATCCTGGGGGCGGTGGTGCTTACACACCCCCACGTCACATCCAACAGTCGAGCACTTGAACAGCCGCGGCCGTTGCCGACCGAGATAAAAGTGTCACAGATGACGGAGAGTCAGTATCTAATGATAGGACAGGAGGGCCTGGTATTCTTCCTTTATATTTCATGATGCCGTTACGACCTGTTGGTAGCTGACTGGTGGTGGGACGACGAGCTGGCGACCGTTTTCGGCGGAGTTGGAGACAGACAAAGAGGGTGCCAGTTGGCAGTCGATCCCCGCATTCGGCCCTCCATCGGCCACAATCCACAATCAATTCAATTGCATTCAATCAATCCAGGGAGGTTTGCCGTCTGCAAGCAGCTGACGCGATTCATATTGGCGGTTGAATCCGACTGAATTCTGACCCTCGGCATTTCTCCGTATGCTCAAACATGGCTTGCCACTGAGACCAGTTTCAGACCAGAAACATAGCTACAAAGTTAGAACTGCTGGAACCAACCATGCCAGCCATGCCGTGTCGCCTGCAACACGTTTCCGGCCCTGAACTCTGAATTCTTTTGATCTGACAAGATTGTGGTAGATAGTAACTTAATAGTCGTAGTCTGCTTATCGCCGATTGACTGATTTGAATATATTCATCATCATTATTATTATTTCTGACCACCGGATCCCCCGGCAATCTCGATCCAGATTGTCCAACCCCTCCTCTCCATCTCTCCAATCTCCATCATCGTCCTGCCGTTTCATCCACTCATTCTTTTTCTCGGTCTTACTTCTCCCGCTGCGCCCCAATCTTCAGTACGAATACGCTGCAGCTTTGTGTCAACTGTCAAGAGATCGGTGAAACTGGATTGGGAGCCAGAGATCAGTGATCGACCATCCTATTCGGGGTGATATCAGCGCCAGTTCTGGGCATTCACTGGGCAGCTCCTTGGAAAGCCTGGGTGATCAGCTTCCTGTCGCCTTTTCCCAATTTTCCATTGCTTTTTCCGTCCCACTTGTTGTGCAAGAGAGATCCGTGACCTAATGATCTTCCGCCATTCCCCATACCCTCCGACGACGTCTCCGTAAGCCTCGCTCCATCCTCGTCATTCTTCTCACCTAACCCGTGGGGAAAATCTCCCTGTGAATCCGGCTGGCTCATCCATTCATCCCATATGGGGTTCGGCTTCCCTTTTCTCTCTCTTCTCCCCTCTTCCTCCCTCTCTTCTTCTCTTCTTTCCCTCTCCTTCTTTCACCTGCTGTTCCTGCTCCCGCTTTTCGCCTCGGTCGTGCATTCGTCCGTCCTGCCCTCTAATTCGACTGAGGATCTCACCCACGGCAGCCGCTTCACTCTGGGAGGTACGCAGGTGGACCTTCGTCGGACTCTTAGCCTCGCCCCGTTGACCCGGTCGCTTGTCAGCTTGGACAATAGTCAGCTTAGGGTAAGTGAAAATAAAATAGTTTAAACATTCCTGGTGCCACCACCGTGCCACGGCCATGTGCACATACCTGATACGCAGCGTATCAGGATCCTTCGTCGTATCCTGCTTACGGGGGCTGTGTGAACTGTACCAAATCAAGACTTGATTATGATTGAAGCTGATTGTCGTCGGTCAGGGATTCAACCAGTCCGGGACACTTGTGCAGGTGGGACCTGGAAACTCGCGGGATCTGTCAGACAGTGATATAGCATTCATATCCTGCGACCCCGCCGTTTATACAGGAAACTTGGACGCCAGTTATACTGTAAACGACGTCTTGGAATCGAACCAGGCAAAGGCTGTTATTCTGTACAGCACTTCTGCTAGTCATTGCAACTATACGGATGACCCGGTCGGCTACGAGTATCTTTTTACTTTACTGAATGCTGGTACTGCGAGACATATTGAAGAACAGCTCCAAGGAAACACCAACGGTTCGTCATACATTGTACCAGAGATGGCGTCATTCGCTCCGACAGGTACTATTGGGGATAGCGATGGGGGAGGCAGCACGGATAGCCCTAACACTGGTATGTTCTGGATCTCTGTACGCTGCCACCATTGCTAACTCGTCTTAGCTATGATCATCCTGTATAGTATAACAGGTATCATCACCGCACTCTTCCTCTCCATCATCATCACAGGTGCGATCCGCGCCCACCGCCACCCAGAACGATATGGCCCTCGCCAAAGACCAGGGCGACCGCGACAAAGTAGAGCGAGGGGGATAGCACGAGCTATGCTGGAAACGATCCCGATCGTGAAATTCGGCGACACCAACGACGGCACCAACAAGCTTGAAGCCGACAAGGGAGACGTCGAGATGTCGCTGGACTCGGAAGGAAACAACTCGAATACCCAATTGCAAGAGGGTCAAACTGGCAACCGTCAGTTGATGGCTGGAGGCACAACACCACCAGCGCCAGAGGCAAACGAGACCGAGACGCGGAATGCGAACGTCACCACGCCTACTACCGAGAAAACGAACAAAGAACAAAAGACCGGCACGAGCGATACCGAGACGCCAACAGAACAGCCCAACTTCTCCTGCCCTATTTGCACAGACGACTTTGTCAAGGGCCAGGACCTGCGTGTCCTTCCATGCAACCATCAATTCCATCCCGAGTGTATCGATCCGTGGTTGGTGAATGTGTCAGGAACCTGTCCTCTTTGGTATGTTTCCGTACCCCTTACTTCACGTCCCCATCCGTCACCTCTTGACACTAGACTAACGAAAACTAGCCGAATCGACCTCAACCCCTCCAACCCCGAAAACGACACCGAAAATACCGACCCCAACAACCCTGACGCTCAAACCCAGAATCAAGACGAAATCAACAACGCGGCCACCAATCAACAAAACGAAGAACCCACCCACCGCCACCGCCGCTTAAGCAACTACCTAACCAGCACGCTCAACGCGCGACGCATGCGCGACGCCAGCGTTGAGGAACGCCTCGCTGCGCTACGGAGTGTCCGTGAAGAAGCGCGCGAGTCAGAGAACGGCGATGAAGACCGTGGACGAAGGAATCGCCTGACAGCGCGATTCCGCGAGAAATTCAGGATTCGCACGCGGGCGCATGGGGAGGATGCCGCCGCTTCAAATAGTGCTGCTCCTGCTGCGTCTTCATCTTCATCATAGAGCCGCGATTTCGCTCTTACATTTACTTTCATGTCCATCCTTACCCCTTATCGGGACGTATTTACGACTGCGATTTGATTTGGCTTCATTCGGCTCGTCCCGGCTCGATTTTTTGGGGTTTGTTTTTCGTTTTGGGATGCATGGCCGGCCTGCATTTCAAGTCATACCCTTCTTTTACTTACGACACGACTTGACTTGTTTTTCTCATTGAGGTGATTTGGCTGGGATTCATACAGGCGTTTAGAGGCTGGGCGGCGATGTGAAAAGACACTTGCTTGATTCGGTTGTCTCTTAGTTTTTTTTTTTTTTTTTTTTTTTTTTTTTTTTTTTTTTTTCGTATGATTTGGATTTATGGATGGATGGATATATGATATGGGGTTTCTTTGTATATGTTTACTTTACTCTCACCTACCGCACAGTATTTATGAATGGAACTTCTGTAGATATACGTGATATACATACATCTTTTTCAATCCTTATTCAAGATGGACTCGACTCTATTTATACTCTTTCTAGGTACTGCCCAAGTAACATTCCCAACATAGATAGAAAATCAGAACCGGATCAAGGGCCGGTCACCTGTGAGGGGAAATCCCCACCAGTGGACCCCATGGGGAAAGTCGAGACTCGGGCGGGACTGCGATTGCGTTTGCGCGAGGATGCCCGGGACAGACCTGAATTGGACTGGACATCCTGATTTGGACAGATGAGGAGAAAATAACCCTGGCCTTGGGGGGACGGGGTGAGGGGTACCGATCGAGCTCGTCATTCTATCTTTTTTTCCATTGTGGAATTCGGATTATGTGAGATATGAGTCTCGACTCCTTCTACGGGGTCATCGTTTACCCCACGGCCACTGCGCAAAAGCCATACACAACTAGACGACAGAGTGAGGTAGCATTGCTCACAAGCACCAGCAAGACACTATGGATAAGGTACCTAATGTAAATGGTATTAACCGACTCCAACCGACCAAACCGACAGGGCCAAGCCAGGAACCCGGGTAGAACTGCGAGGCTACCGTGAGGCTACGAGTCGACGAGGCCGCACCGGAGACTACGCCGATGAATGACGTACGGTACGGGCACGGCAAATCGCTCACGGTTAGTCCAGGGCATCGGATAAGGTCTAAAGAGCGAAAAGGCCTATGAGGGCAACAAAGTCGGAAAATGTCCGGGGGCCGGGTAATTCTCGTCCTCGTCTCGAGACGGTGTTGCTGTGGAGTGTGGAGTGGATACTGGACACTGGATGGAGAGTGTGAGAGGCAGCCAGAGCCAGGGCTGAAGCCTGAAACGGCTGCAGGTGCAAGTGCAACGGCTGGACTCGGCTCAATAAGGCGATGACTTTGCGGGAGAGATGGTTGGCTCGTGGCAGATCAGGGGTTTGGGGATTGGACTGGAACTGGAAGAAGAAATGGGGAGACATGGGGAGAAGAGGGCTGGGATGGGGGGAAGGGAGGATCGGGGAATTTGCTTTTGCATTTGCTTTTGCATTTGCTTTTTTGGATGGACGTTTTCCCCGCACAGGCTGTCTGACTCCTGACTATCATGTATTCAATAGCTTCATGCATGTACTCTGTATACAAGTATCTTCTTGTAGATATACTAAGATAACTGGTAAGTATGCAGCTAGAAAAGATGCATGTGATGTCGTCATCGGACACCTCGGTAGCCTCGGGCTCATGAGCTTCACAATCACAATATCGAAAGGCAGATGAGGCATTTAATGCATTTAAATCTTCTGACTGGAACCTGTCGGATTTCGAATTCCCCTCATTGTCCTGTCAGTCCCAGATAATCTCCAAGAATAGCTCGAACTTGCCGGTGAACGCAAGCAGCAACGAGCTTTACGTACAGCCTTCTGCTCTGAGTGGTGTGACTCTGACGCTGTTCCATTAAAACCTTCACCATGTCCACTCCTGACTCTTCATCCTCCTCTTCTTTCGTTTCCACTGCTAAATCCCGTCTTTCTTCCCTCGCCTCGCACATCATGGGTTCAACTACGTCGCCCGTCTTCTCGACTTCGGTCGTCCCCTCTGCGCCTGAGGACCCGCTCTTTGGCCTCGCCCAGGCTTATCGCCAGGATCCATCCGACAAGAAGGTCGATCTGGTCATTGGTGCTTATCGCGATGATAATGCGAAGCCGTGGGTGCTGCCTGTTGTCAAGAAGGTTTGTCTTGCTTGATTCTTTGTTGCAAGCAGCGGCAAGCTCCTTGCTTATCTGTTCCCACCTTGCTATCTCGATTGCAAACGCCCCTCACATTACTGGCAGCCAGCCCACCTAGTGTACACCATCAGCCTAGCTAATTAGTGTTCTTCCATGACAACAGGCAGATGACCTCATCCGCAACGACCCAAACCTAAACCACGAATACCTCCCCATCAAAGGCCTAGCAGACTACACGACCGCCGCCCAGAAACTCATAATCGGCGCTGACTCCCCCGCAATCGCCGACTCGCGCGTCGCCACATTCCAAACCATCTCCGGCACAGGCGCCGTGCATCTAGGCGCGCTCTTCCTCGCCAAATTCCACCCCTCGAGTCCGAAACCGAACCTCTACCTCTCCAGCCCCACCTGGGCGAACCACCACCAGATCTTCACGAATGTCGGCTTCCAATTGCAGAATTACCCTTATTTCGACGCGAAGACAAAAGGACTTGAATTTGCTGGGTTGAAGGGTGCGCTGTCCGAGGCGCCAAAGGGCTCGATTATCCTTTTGCATGCTTGCGCGCATAACCCCACGGGAGTCGATCTGACACAGGAACAATGGAAGGAAGTTGCTGTTATCATGCGCGAACGGGCACACTTCCCGTTCTTCGACTGTGCCTATCAGGGTTTCGCATCTGGTGATCTTTCACGAGACGCCTGGGCGATTCGGTACTTCGTTGAGCAAGGCTTCGAGTTGTGCATTGCGCAGTCCTTCGCTAAGAACTTTGGTCTCTACGGCGAACGAACGGGTGCTTTCCATTTCGTCTCCGCACCCGGCCCTGAAGCATCCCAGTCAAATGCCCACGTCGCATCTCAACTCGCTATCCTGCAGCGCTCCGAGATATCGAACCCGCCTGCCTATGGCGCCAGAATCGCAAGTAAAGTCTTGAACGACTCTGAATTGTTCGCTCAGTGGGAGGACGATCTGCGCACTATGTCTGGGCGCATTGCAGAGATGAGAACCGGGCTGAGACAACGACTTGAGAGTAAGGGTACGCCCGGGTCATGGGTGCATATCACCGACCAGATTGGCATGTTTAGCTTTACGGGGTTGAGTGAGGCGCAGGTTAAGGTTTTGAGGGATAAGTGGCATGTTTATATGGTGAGTTTCCCATTCCTTTACTCCTTTCGATGTAAGAGATTTTGTAGGAACTGGTGCTGACTGTGTTTGTTTGTGTAGACGAAGAACGGTCGCATCTCAATGGCAGGCCTCAACACAAATAACCTCGATTACTTCGCTGAAGCGGTGGATAGTGTTGTGCGAGAGACATCGTGATCTCCTCTTCCCACTCTCTAAAATCTACCTCTTTGCAATTATGTCGTTTGCTTTGGGCTCCAAACAGTTCGGGTCATACCATACCATTTCATGTCATTCCTGTTTCACTCTTCCCTCTTTACACTCCGTCGTGTCTCATACCATATCATACCATACTGCATCTGAACTGCAGTGGCTCGGCTATCTCTTGTTTTCTCCAAATATCCCCCTCTACTCAAATACTTGCTCGAAACACAAACTACCATTACAGCAAAATAGATACCAGGCTTCAAGGCCGGCTTTGGTCAATTGACACTTCGGGTTCCGTTCCATACTTCTGTTCCAAAAGGTGCTTGCTCCAATGAGAAGATACACTTTAATCCATTTCGAACGAAAATGAAAGATCTTTTCTTGGCGGTGACATGGCGGGCTCAGGTAAAGAGTTTGTTGTAGCTGAAACTGGATGTCTGGGAATAGGCTGTTGTCATCGAGTTTGATATTGAGAGTGTTCCGCTCCGTACGAGGGTATACGAGACTGTACAATACAATGCACGCCGTGATTCATAATGCCTTCTATACCCAACCATATATCCACATATACATACGTCTCCCCTACCCCAAAGACAACCCTTCCACATCCCCAACCTAAAAAACCAAATCCCAAACAACAAGATAAGTACAAAGCCCCACAGTCCCCCAGAATACCATCTGCGCCACACTCTTTCTCTCACTCGCGCGTCTCAATTCCTTGTTTCCTCTTCCGATGTTGCTCTCTGTGTTACTTGCGTCGGAGACCATCATGGAGATGTACTCGTCCTGCGTGGAGAGATGCGACACGAGGGTTTGTTGAAGGGAGGAGATTTCGAGGAGGGATTTTTCGGCGTTCCTTTTCGCGACAAACGTATCAGCGTTAGCTTACTGGGTTTTGGGAAAGAAGGTTATTAGGTTGGGAGGGTCTGCCACGTACTGTACTTTGCCCAATGTATCCTCGTAATACCGCACCATGGAGTCGTTCTCCTCCGCAAAGAGCTGGAGTTGTTGCGGGGAGAGCTCGGCTTCGATGGACGCGACTTCCGAGGCGGAGAGCGTATTGCCCTTTATACCAGCCGTTGCCGTCTCCAGTGCCGCATCGGGGTAATTCGAGGGCGCTGAGATATTGGGGCTCGTAGCGGATGCTGGAGCAGAGGACGTGGCATTCTTGTACAAAACACTCTTCTCGCGCTCTTTCGCGCGCTCGATCCTCTTCTCGACCATGTCGCGCTGCATCTCGATGCTTACTTCTAATCGTCGTCTCAGGAACCAGAGGATGCTTTCGCGAACAGTCTGCGTTAACTTCTCGACCTGTTCATCATTGATTTGTTCCGGTTTCTTCCCCTCGTCGGTTGCGCCATTATCCTCTGGTGACAGAGCCGATGATCCAGCCGCCCACTGAAACAGTAAATTCGCGCCCCGCGAGCGTCTCCGGCCGTATTTCTTATCGAGAAGCGTCGAGTGCGTTTCCTGCCTTAGCGACTCGGCGGAAGAGAGGTTCGAGATTGAGGTTGAGAGGGTATGTAATAGCGACGAAGTGGAGGATGTAATGTTGTCTAATTCCGTCGGGGAAAAGAGGGTATCTTTCTCTGCGGTTTTGATTGTAGAGGGGGAGGAGCGGTGTTTCGAGGTGGATCTGGAGTTGCCGGAGTTTGAGATGGAGAGGAATGACGGGCGGATTTTGTGCAGGTGTGTTAGGAGGGAGGAGATGTGTGTGTTCTATTTCTCAAGTATCGTTAGTGTTTGTTCTTTTGGATTGCGAAAGCAAAAGCAATTGCTAAGGGAGGGGTTGCGGCGTACAATCCGGTATGCTTCCTTGAGGAACTCATCGGCGGTCTTTGTAGTGAGGGGTCGGCTGTATAGCGGTGCGGATTTGTTGTGCTGCTGGATGAGCTCGGTGAATTTGGGCGTCAGGTCTGTCATGTTGGTTTTGGTATTGTCTTGCGCATGCTCGAGAAGCCAGGTGGTGATTGATGTTGAATGTTGACGTCGGGTGGAGATCGGAGTTGCTGAGCTGGAGCTTGCAAGTAGACGGCCGATCCCGTGATCCCCGTGCCCTACTGGGGTGTACATCTACCAGCTACAATAAATACTAACTAGCTATGGGGGATATGAGGAAGAAACTGGTTAGAAAGAAACATGTTGACTGATGCTGAACCACTGGTATCATTATGGGTATAAATGCTACTATATACAAATCATATGCAGGGTATAACACGCTATCCAAATCATCAAATCATCCGTCGTTCCTCAACCCATATCTGCAATCCGTTAGCAAAGAGAACATTTTCTTCAAAAGAATGCTTGACATACCTCCATCTTTCCCATCTCACTCCCTTCCCTCCTCGCCATCTCCCGCGATGCCATAAGTAAAAGGTCCAAATCCTCTTGATCAACCATCGTAATCATATCCCCCTCATCTTGCATCTTGATCTTCAACAACATTTGGAACCCAAACTTCTCGCGGATCCGCGCCTCAAACTCCCCAAACTCAATCGCCGGTGGGATAATAATGTACCGCGTATCCTCGGACGAATGTACTTTCACCCTGAACTTGCGCACTTCCGGACGTCGAGAGTACCCCCGTGCCGGACCCCGACTGCATGATCGTGCCCTTTGTCGTGACCCCATAAGCTCAAACCCGGCATCTGGCGCTACTTCCTCGTCGCATGGTGAACTGCCGTATTCCTCTTCTTCGTCGATGTACCCTTGTTGGTGGAAGGGGCGGCCGCCATTTGCAATTGCCATCACGCGCGCTTCGCCATATGAGCCGTAGGGGTCTTCGGGGTAGCCATTTGTGAGAACGAAGCTGGCTTCACTGGCGCCTCGGCGGTGGCTGTGGCTGTGGCTAGAGCGGGAGTATCCTTGGTTTTCTGAGGGGTATCCGCGAGATTGTCGTGATGGGCCTCGCGGCTCAGATGCTGTACGGGTTGTTCCTATCCGTGGTTTCTCTGGCGCATTGAGATCGGTGGTGCTCCGTCCAGCGGGTAGGGCTCCAGGGCGATCAAGGTCAAGTTTCGGCGGTCGTTGTGCTTTGGGAGGCTGTGTGCGGGTACCTCCTCCCATGCTGCCGGATGAGCTAAGACTCGCTTTGTCGGTGTCGGGAGGGGGAGTCGGAGGGAAGAGGTTGCGGTTCATAGGTGGCTCGGATTGCTGGCGGCTTCGGCTGGTGAGGTTCTTCTGGACTAGGTGTGATGTTGCAAATGGTACGCCGTCGGCGGTTCTGTGGGACATGTCGACGGGAGTACTAAGTCGGTTGGCGGCGACAACGCGCGATTTTCCAAGGTAATCTTTTGCCTTCAGATTCTTCACCTTGGCCTCGTTAGGCCGGTAGACGACTCCCACTGGTATTGAGAACACAGTGTAGCCCTAAATGGTTAGCTAGGTCAGAAAGTGTACAGTGGAAAACATACTTCTGCGCGCTCTCGGATGGCATCGTTGATGACATCGTGATCCTGCGTCACTTTCTCCTTCGCGGCGAACTCAAGATCTTGCATACCAGGACCAACTTGCTGGAGGTAGATGTAGCACAGTCCACGGTTGAATAGAACCTCACAAGAGTACAGACGGAATTTTAGACCAAGCTGCTCATAGTCGATGTAAGTGTTGCCGCGCAAGTAAAGGAGAGTGTCGTTGAAATTAGCCAATGCTTCTTCAAAGTCGCCGAGAAGGAAATTCGATACGCCCTCCTGAAAGTAGGCAATGGCAAGGTACTGGTCCAGGCTCACGGCGCTTTGATAGCACTCAACCTGTGACTGTCAGCTGCGCATTCAATAATACAAGGCAAAACATACTGCTTTCTCATGCTCGCCTAACGTAGCGTAGATTACACCGCAATTGAAGAGGATCTTGGACGTATCCGCAATGCCAGCAAACGAGCGCAAAGCGAGATCGTATTCCTGGGCATCGAAGTGATCCAGAGCCTGTACCCAGGTCTCAATTTCCTGCAACTTTTTGTTAACCCCTGGCGGACTCAAGCACGGCTGAGGTATTTGCGACATACTTGCTTGAGGGACATTCTGTTTTTGCTTTGCCAGTGCCAGTCACAGTCTTAAGTATAGGCGATTGGGTATGCAACGACGAAGTGTTTGCACCCCCTCGTCGTGATACCTGGCTGACACCGGCTGGAGAGATTTATTTGCCAACTGGCAGGGGTGAGAGCGGTGGGTTTTCCCGGAGCGCACAGCAGCAGATATAAGAATGGGCCAACCAGCAGCCAAGATGTGATGGGGGAAGGGAGGCCGGGTGGGCAGATGGGATGTTCTGGCGGGCCAAGACAGTCGGGAGGAGAGGCACGGAGAGGAAAATTGGAGCGTTAGGCCGAGAGTTGTGAGGCCAGTTGCTGGGCAGAGATGGCTAGAGATGGGCTAGAGAAGCTAGAAGCTACGGAGTCAGTAAGCAATCAATCAAGCAAGCAAGCAATAATGCAGAGGGGACGGACCATGCGCGAGAGCCGAAGGAGTCAAGAACGGACTTAGTGATCCTGTTGGGTGGAGAGACGAGATAGATCGGATATATATTTAGACCACAAATTAAGGCGCACCAGCCACTTGCAGGGGGTTGCAGGGATTGCAGGGACTATTGGCAGGTTGGGGTGGGAGAGTTTAATGAGTGAAGATGAAGACTGAAGAGGCGGGGGTTGAATGTTGTAATCTGTATATATTGAAGATTGACATCAGTTGACATCAGTTGACAGAGGCAGTGTTGAGTACTGACCCAATGCAGACCCAAAGACCCAATACAGCGGTTACCTGAAACGGAGGAGGTGAAGAGCGGCTATGCAGAGAGAAGTGGTAAGAAGGACTGTGGAAGAAGAGAAGAGGGCGTGGGGAGGGGACAGTCGCCCAGAAGTCTCGACTCTGCAGATGCAATAATCATTGGTGATAATCAGATGGAGATGCAGGGGGAATTCATCACAGTGCAGGACGTTGATCCTTGGCTTGCCATGACTGTGCGAGGGTGTAATTGGTGATCATAATTATTGCTCTAATATAGCAAGCCCTGTATAGACGGTCCATCGTATAGGAAGATGATTCCTGTTGGTTGAGGCCCGTCCCGTTTCCGCTCTTTTGTATGTGGTAGAAGTCTCCTTCCATGCTCAGTATGTGCTCTCTGCTCATCTCATTCTCCGTCTTACCCACAATCTGCTCTTCTTTCAGACACTTCAAACTAAAGTCAAATATTCAGCGACATCCAGTCTCATTGGCTAGTATTTTCAAAATGAACAGACACTAACCCAGTAGTGGCCCCGCCACGGCGCTTCTGCTCGATCGCGCTGAGGCTGGAATGCGCCGTGATAGGCTTCGGCACAGTTCTGTGCTCTGATTGACGCATGCCATGATGCCACAATCCTAGCTTCGGCTCAATGCCTGCTTTCTGGAGTCTCTCCAAGGTTCCAAGTCACTTCTTGTATCCCACTGGGCATGCGAACTTGCGATCATGTGAGCCGTCACAATCCTACAGACTACCCAAGACCCGAGAACCAAGAACTTGAAAAAGCGGTCTTTGCAGGATCGATTCTAAAATAGTATCACCACCTCCTCTCTTTCATATCGCCTGACCCGGTCTGACTTTTCCGCTCAAAATCATTCTCTATCGCTGCGTTGTGCTCATTGGCATCGTCTGCTAGGTATCATCAACTTCGTCAAAACTCAATACTAACGCAAGGCCAAGCCCCTTCCTCCCCAACCACTGGCACATCTGATATCACCTCGAAGATCAAACCATACCCTGAGCCACCTGCTCCTGGCGCTCCTGCCACACATTCTTGCCCGAGCATGAACACACCATTTTGTCATTGTCCCAGACCCCGGCGCTTCGCGCGATCACACCGACCAAAGTATTGGAATCCTCGCGTCGGAACGGGCCCTCCGTACCCTTCGACACGACCATACTGCGCCCAATCAGTTCCCAAATTGCCACCGGTCGGTCCAGGAAGACATTGCCTCGCCCCTTCGCATCGACCTCTACACTGCCAAAGATTCCACGTCCCTCCTTCTGCCGGCCCTGCAACTTCGCCTTAACTGCCTCCCAGATCCCGCCGGTCGACTCGGCGCCCCTCGAGATATCTCCTGCCTCTCGGATAGTCGCGTAGTACTTGCCCGGCTCCAGCCCGTTGATTGTCAGATCGACCAGCGTCATTTGGGACGACACCTGTACCATACGCGCCAGCCCGCGGATCTTGTTGGAGACGCTCGTCGAGTGTGTTTCGAGGATACAGACCGCAGAGCCTATTGCCCAACCAAAGGTTAGCTGAAACCTGGGCCTGAAACAGCATAGCCTTGTAGATGGAAAGGTAACGTACTATTTGAGGAACCACTCCCTCGTAGAATGGCATCGCGCCCGGTGTTCTGAATGGCTGTGACGATCGAGCTGGGTGGCGCCGTACCTTCGATGAAGACGAGTTGGTCCTTGAGACTCGCATCGACGCTGTTGATGCCTAGATAGCAGCCCGACGTTTCAGTATTCTATCAATAGTCGCGTAGCAATAACTCATTACCTGGAATCTTATGCAGAGCTTGCGAGACGTCCTTGATGCAGCCATCGCAGCTCATGGGGACCGCGAAGGTGGTCTATAGTGGTGATCATGTCAGTTCCGACGCTCCGGCTCATATCCACGAGGGTCCTCATACTTGGAAAGGCTCAATCATGATTGGTTAATTGTAGACAGTAATATAGCTCTAGATAGAGTGAAATACTTCAAGAAAACCAGCAGAGAAACGACAGAAGCGCAATAAGTAGAACGCAATAGCGGGACAAGCGGGGTGATTTGAAATCACCGATGACCGAAGCCTGGAGCCTCAGGCCACAGTTGCTTCCCCAGTCCGACCAGACTCCGACGGAGCTGATAGCGTGATATCATTTCTCCTTCTCCAAATTTCTACCTACCTACCTACCCACCGCAACACCATCACATCAACAATGGCTTCTAAATCCCGCTGGGCCGACGAAGACCCCGAATCGGGCGCGATCATCGCCCAGCGCAAACGCGAAAAGGAAGAGAAGCGGAAGGCAAAGGCCGAGAAACAGCAACGCGAACAGGCTGCCCTAGCTGCCGCAGAGGCACAAGCTAAAGCGAAAGCTCAAGCCGCAATTCAATCTGCACAGAATGGCGATGCCGATGCGCCTCCCTCGAAACGCCGACGACTATCAAATGATCATACCTCTGAAGCAGAAGAGTCCCGTCCGAAACAAGCACCAGCAAAGTCAACACTTCTCCAATTCCCGTCCTCGGAATGGGGTCCTTGTCGACATGTCGATAACTTCGAGTTACTCAACCATATAGAAGAGGGCTCGTACGGCTGGGTATCTCGCGCGAAGGAACTAGGTACAGGCGAAGTCGTTGCGCTGAAGAGGTTGAAACTGGATAACTCGCCCGATGGATTCCCCGTCACAGGTTTGAGGGAGATTCAGACGCTACTCGAGGCGCGGCATCAGAATGTTGTATTCCTGAGAGAGGTTGTCATGGGAAATGCTATGGACCAGTATGCTTGTTACCCTTCCCCTCCCTATATACCCAGCCCCAATAACTTTGCTTCCCCCGTCTCCCTGAAAAGACTAGATACAGCGCATTAACCAACCCCGGGGCCCTGCCCACCTCACAGAATCTACCTAGTAATGGACTTCCACGAACACGACCTCAAAACCCTACTAGACGAAATGCGCGAGCCGTTCCTCCCCTCCGAAACAAAGACCCTACTCCTCCAATTCCTCTCGGGAATCGAGTTCCTCCACACGCAATGGATAATGCACCGCGACTTGAAAACGTCCAACCTCCTCATCAACAATCGCGGCGAGCTCAAAATCGCAGACTTCGGAATGGCGCGGTACTTCGGAGATCCCCCGCCTAAGCTCACGCAGTTAGTCGTGACGCTGTGGTACAGATCCCCCGAACTCCTTCTCGGCGCAGAGAGCTACGGTCCAGAAATCGACATGTGGAGTGTAGGCTGCATATTCGGCGAACTCCTCCTCAAAGAGCCGCTCCTGCAAGGGAAAAACGAAGTCGAGCAAGTCTCAAAGATATTCCAACTCACGGGGCCGCCGAATTCAAATAATTGGCCTGGCTTCAGGGCACTACCGAATGCAAAGTCGCTGAAACTACCGTCATCTTCATCTTCAGCAGGATCAGGAAGTACACTCCTCCCGCGCTCAAAGTTCCCGTTCCTTACGAATAATGGGCTGCAATTGCTTTCGTCCTTACTTGCGCTAAACCCGGCTTCGAGGCCTACGGCCGCGGAGTGTCTGGCGCATGCTTATTTCCGGGAGGATCCAAGGCCCAAACCTAAGGAGATGTTCCCGACTTTCCCGTCGAAGGCGGGGATGGAAAAGAGGAGGAGGAAGGAGACGCCTGAGGCGCCGAAGAGGGGGCAGGAGGCGCCAAAGTTGGATTTTGCAAGTGTGTTTGGGGGGCAGGGCGGTGATGATGCTGGGGAGACGGGGGCGGGCTTTACGTTGCGCCTGGGGTAATGGATTCATTGAAGGTGCTAGATTCTGAAGCTTCATAACTCATATAATCATTTGACTGCGTAGAGACGATCATGATACTCAAGGTTCCTGCAGACTGTCCTGCAGAGTACATAATGCCAACTGAAATTCGCTGGGAATGAGTGTCCAAGCACGCTCGCCAATATGCTTCCACATCAAATCGATGCCCTAGAAATACAACGCCGTAAGAATATGTCATTGTGCAACAAACAAAGTTACTTTTTGGAAACGACCGCCTGGATATAGATCCTAACCCAACAAACAAGATAAAGTCATGAGAAATAATGCCGGTGCAACAAGGAATATGTCACGAGATATTCCTCGGTCGAGTCACTGCCTTCTCGCTCTCTCGGGAATGACCGTGGGCTGGGGACACCGATTGGGCCGCCGGGTCCGATGATTTCAGGGATCTCTTGCGTTCGAATTGAAAGATCTCGATCAAGACCTGGCCCGCTATGCAATCCCCCGTCACCTGCAAAAATGCGTTCCCCTTTAATCGGGTTGTCGCCCCGGTCGGGTCGAAGATCAGTCGATTTGCCATCGACGAGGAAGTACTCATCCCGCAGAGACAGCAGCGAGGTGCGGTCACCCTTGTCAGTTGGTAGCCAAGGGCTCAAGGGCGCATGTCTGTCGCTGTCAATAAGACTGTCGGGACTCGGCTCTTCGTCGCTGGTCTTGCTCTCTTCACTAGCACCACCAGTGTTCACTGACAGATAGTACTCCATACCCGCAAGGCCTCCAAGCTCGACTTCCGGCAGAGTATTGATCAGCTTGGATAGAGAGTTAGTACGAGTTTCGAGGCACGATAAACCGGAGTGTTCTTACATTCAGAGACGGCTTCTTAACGACTGGCTTTGGTTCTGTATCCTCCGCAACAGATTCAGTTTGGTGATCATCCGGTTGCATCATGCCAGAGGAACGGATCTCCTCGCTCCTCACGGCTATCTCTGTCTCACCGCATAGTGCTTGTTCATCCTGGGATGGTTGCCACGGCGCCGGAGGCGTACGAGGACAACTTACAGTTGTCTCGTCAACTGGGGTGAGGGGACTCTTGGTACCTGCAGACGGGCTCTGATCGGGCTCGCTCATATATGCCGCTGCCGAGGAAGTATCAAGCAAGGAGGAGTTTCGGTTTGGCAGTTCGGGTAGAAGCGGTTGATGGGCCATGTTGCTTGCCGAGGACTGAGATGGACTGATTGAATTTAACTTCAATTGGTCTTCAAATCCAGAAACTGGTACATCGTTGGGGCTAGGCGCATTTGAGACGGTGGAAATCGACCCGCCTTCAACAGTGAGCGATTTCCCAGCAGAACCAAAGGCGTCAATCGTAGTCGATCTGTCTGTATCAGGCGATCTCTCAATGGTAGGCGACTTTTCAGCAGCAGTCCAAGTTTCGATTGTGGGAGATTTGTCAATAAGGAGCGAGTTCTCGGCAGTGGGTGAGCCATCGTCCGTGGGAGCACTTGTGATGGTGTCCATTGGAAAAAGGAGGGGCATATTAACTCTGGAATGTAGACCCAGGGAGGGAACTGAATCCAATGGATGGGTCAAAGCGCTGAGATCTTTGCTGCCATTGTTCTTGGGGCGAGGGCTGTTGCAACCTGTGCGGTAAAGACCGGTCCCAAAATCGTAGTCCTCTTCAGTGCTGGCTTCAGATACAGTTGAAGAGAAGAAACGCTCGCGCGGGTCAGAAGAGCCCTCTGCAGAGTCGGACGAAGACCACATTCCATTGATGGCATGATCATCATCAGCGCTTCGAGAAGGTCGTCTGTGTAATCCAGATCTCAACGCCTGGAGTCCGGAGCGAGCTCTTCGTAATGATCTTCCTGGTAAACCATGCATCCACCGTATCGACCCAGCAGCTTGGGCTGTTTGGGGGAGCGTATCGGCGCGTTCTAGTGTCACTCGTCCCAAAGCGGGATTGTGTCGCGGATCTTCTGGGTTAAAGACCGGATAATGGGCGCTTTCTTCGCAAGTTGACGGCGGCGACAGGGGCCGCGAAAGTCTAGGACTGGCTGTTAGGAGCAAAGTAGTGTTGGTTGACAGCTGAAGTCTTACCTGCTTCGCCTTCGTCTTGTCGAACGTACCGAGACGGGGAAGGGCACTATTTGAGGCGGAAGATCACCACGGTCTTCATCGGAAGAGACCATATTCAGAGGCTGAAAGGTCTGGACCGGGCGAAGGCTCTGTTGAAAATGTCTCTGTCGGGGTGACAAGCAGCACTGCCTGGTATAGAGTCCCTACCGGATCTTGCCATGGGAGGAGCAGCAAGCGCAGAGCTGTTTCACTTAATGCTGGAGAAATGGGGAGGCGCTGACAGCCACTTGAGCTCCATCTGCAATGTCGGACAGACAAAAGAGGCAGTTGGAGCTCTGCAAGGGAGCTGATCGCAGCTTCCCTGTGAGGGCTTAAAGCTCCTACAAGAGTTGTTAATATGCGCATTTTATTTGATGGGTATGATAACATTAGACGATTGGACTTGAAAAGACGCATACCTCATTCTGTCCAGCCAAATTTCCATCTATGAAATGATATAAGCTGGAGAATTGTGTAGTTCGATATGTACAGCAGAGGAGTGTTGGACAAGCTGCATGGACGGCGGAAGAGGAATCTCTGGGACAGAAACAGCTGAACGCCAATTCAGCCTTCCCTCTACACCTCTCCATTGCCGCCACCAGCTTCCACCAATCCCTCTCTACCTCCTGAGTGTTCTTCTCAGATCAGAGATTCTTTATACACAGATCTATTTATTCCCGCAGTTGATTCGGCAGTCTCCCAATTGTCGCCGCCATCATGCCTGCGACGTCGACCGTTTCCTTTGACGAAATTATCCAAGCTAGTAAGCGCGCATTATTTCTCTACGCCAACCCCTCTCAAGCTTACACGACTTTTACTCCCTAGGCCGCCAAAAGAAGCAACATGAAGATCTCGCGAACCAGATCCTGGGCAAAAACAGACGGGCTAGCGCGCCTGGCTCAAACAAGGCTGGCAAGGCACAGAATGCGACACCTGGTGGAAGTCTAGCAAGCCGGATCGGTGTCACAAAGGTAACGATCGCACGTAGTCGCTTGCATCCTGCATTCTCCCCATCGTACAGAGAGCATATGCTTACTCGGTTATTCGTCGCGTCTAGCGGTCCTCATCTGCAAACCTCGGGTCCAAGCCCAATAGTAGAGCCTCCTCCGCTACCGCCGCCGGTCGAAACACATCAAACGCAAAGTTGACGCGTCGACGTCGCCCTGACGAAGAGCGCCTTGCCTCAGCGCTCAACCCCGCGAAAGGCCAGGCTACAGTACGCAGCACTGGTGGAGGAATCAACATCAAGGGAGCCAGCTCCGCACCTCCCGTTGTCACCGGTAGCAACTTCGTCCCCGGAACCACCGCCGCAGATATCCAATCGGCCATTGAACCAGTCTCGGGGAAGATTGTTAGTTGCTGGATTACGTCGCAGAAGCCTGCGGTGACGGCCGAAATCACTTTCGCAGAGCTATCGTCGGCCGAAAAGGCTGTAGCCAATTTTCACAACCAGATGGTAGGTAGATCATCACGAATGGAAGTTCCCGGCTAACCATATCAAGGCCGATGGCAGGGTTCTTTCATTCCGGCTTAGCTCAGGCGCAACGACGAATCGCAATGCATCCAGTCGTCCTACAACAAACTCTTTCGACAACCAAAGGGAACAAGCGGACAGGCAACGGCGGTCGCGACAAGCAGCAGACCCTGCACTGCAGGATGGGCGATATGGCTTTGATGAGCAGAACAATCAGCCTCTGGACTCCTCGAGCAATGGCCGGGGCAATGGCCGGAGGAATAGAGGTAGACGGAACCAGGGCAAAACCGCAAACCAAGGCGCTCAGGAAACGGGGCTTTACAGCGACGAAATGATGGTAGATGCTCCCCCAACCGGTCCACGGGGCAGAGGCAACCGACGTTAGGCTCTCTATATCTGCCTCGCGGACCATTGGGCCTTGGGTGACAGGTGTAAACAGTCTTGAACGTTCAAAACACTATAAACTTGTTCCGCTACAGCTGGCTATCTGCTGGGAACTCAGACAATGCCACAACTTTCCGAGTACGGTACGCGAACGGTCACCGTAAAGCTCGAAGGATCGCTGGAAGTATCTTATATAATATGATTTGTACGAGTATTGTATTGCTATATTAGTCTCAATCATCTAAACTTGCACAATCAGCAATACCGAACGAAAGAACAACCTTGGCGATCTGTTCTGAGCATCTCCGATACTGACAAGGACCATAAAGCTTCCCTTATCGATAAGCACAAATCACGTGTCGGAGATCGGACGAGATCAACATTTCCGTCGCATACTTTTTAATAGGTTACTCGCGATAACTTCCTAATTCATTGTCCGAGATTATGGCTCAATCTCTATGATGCTAAACTATCTCTCATCCGAATCTTGAATTTCCAAACGTCATAAGCAGCGCTAAAAGCGCAATCCCGACCATGAACAACAGCACACAGCGCATCCTCAGCCAATGTCTGCGGCAGACAACACGGCGACGACTCAATGTTCGATGCCGGCGCTGGAATTCCACAAAGCCTACATTCGAGACGAGAGAGTGGTCTACACCTCTTGCGCGCACCCTTGCCAATGTGATCAAAACGACCGGACCGGTACCAATTGCGGCGTTTATGCGCCAGGTGCTCACCTCGCCGGAGGGCGGATACTACACTACAAAACCTGGAGGCGGTGGGGAGGTATTCGGCAAGAAGGGCGACTTTGTTACGTCTCCGGAGATATCGCAGGTTTTTGGCGAGCTGGTGGGCATATGGACGATTGCGGAGTGGATGGCGCAGGGCGGGAAGAAGAGCGGCGTGCAGCTTATGGAGGTTGGACCGGGGAAGGGAACATTGATGGATGATATCTTACGGGTGGGTTATCTGTGCCGGTGGCTACACTCCGGCTGTCTTGATGCTGACTTTGGTGACTAGACGTTCCGAAACTTCAAGCCGTTCACGTCGAGCATCGAGGCGATATACCTGGTTGAAGCTAGCTCTACATTGCGAGAGGTTCAAAAACAGCTTCTTTGCGGTGATGCAGCCACGGAGGAGACGGACATTGGTCACCGGAGTACGAGCAAATACTTTGACGTGCCCGTGGTTTGGGTGGAGGATATTCGTTTGCTACCTCATGGTGAGATGCTCCATCATGCCAGTACAATACACTTACTAACTAAATCGATAGAGGAGGACAAGACGCCGTTCATCTTCGCCCATGAGTTCTTCGATGCCCTCCCCATCCACGCTTTCGAGTCGATTCCCCCCTCACCAGAGAACCAACAACCGCAGCAACAAGAAATAATGACTCCCACAGGCCCAGTGAAACTCGACAAGCCACCGAAGCCCGCAAACACCCCTCAATGGCGCGAACTAATGGTCACATTAAACCCCAAAGCGGTAGACGAGAATATTCAGGGCGAGCCAGAATTCAACTTGACTCTCGCAAAAGCATCAACTCCCTCTTCCCTCGTCATCCCCGAAATCTCCGAACGATACCGCGCCCTTAAGTCTCAGCCTGGATCGACTATCGAAGTCAGCCCGGAGAGCCGCATTTACGCATCAGACATTGCGCGCCGCATTGGCGGCGCATCAGAGCCTCCACGAACTACGAGCAAGCGCGGTACTGCTGCATCTGCGCCAATTGCAAAGCGCCAGCCTTCAGGGGCCGCGCTCATCATGGACTACGGCACCATGTCAACTATCCCAATCAATTCCCTTCGAGGCATTCGGAACCACAAGACTATCCCCGCTCTCTCCTCGCCTGGTCTCGTCGACGTCAGCGCAGATGTGGACTTTACGTCGCTAGCAGAGGCAGCTATTGAAGCTAGTGAGGGCATTGAGGTTCACGGACCTGTCGAGCAGGGAGACTTCTTACAGGCCATGGGCATTGCGGCGCGGATGGAGCGGCTACTTAGTACTGAGAAAGATGAGGAGAAACGTAAGGTCTTGGAGACTGGTTGGCAGCGACTTGTCGAGAAAGGCGGTGGTGGCATGGGTAAACTTTACAAGGTCATGGCTATCATCCCTGAGAATGGCGGCAAGCGCAGGCCTGTTGGGTTTGGTGGTGGTGTAATTATGTAAACTTTGCTCCAAGCACTCGAACTCGATGTATCATACTGTATATACACCAATATTCTGTAAACACATTGTTCTCAACACCACCCATAAGACCAAAAGCACCAGGGTATCAATGCATAAATTCTATAAATTTAAATTCATAATCCTCATTATCAAATCATAGCCAGCCCCCGGCCTCCTTCGTAGATCAATACTCCTGCCAAATATCCTCAACATAAGCCTCCGTCAACCTGACATCCTTCCCATACTTCTCCTGCCACTGAACGAACCCTCCCTCCAACACATAAACCTCCTGCTTGTGACTCTCCTCCCCCTCACCACCAAGCATCCTCTCTCTTTCCCTCGCGTACTTAAGCGCGGCACTCGGACCCCGCTGCTGGCTAAGCGCGCAATGAAATATAACCTTCTCTTTATCGGCTAGTGTCCGGACCAGCTCGGGAATTTTCACGTCCAGGCTGGAGCTGGGAACCCATTGTGAGTTTAAGATGTGGCCGCCAATATGATCTGTTGTCAAGCGCGTTTGTTAGTTAGTTGTCGGGTAGAGAGGTCAAGTAGAGGGGTCGGAGGGGGTTCGGACCTGAGTCCCGCACGTCGATAATGGCTAGCTTGCTGGCTGATGAGGGGGATGTGGCTGTTGCAAGGAGATAGGCGGAGAGGGTTTCGCGGGTTATGCGCGGGAGGGTAGCGATTGTTATTAAGGACATTATGGCGGGTATTAATGCCTTTATTCTGAATAGGTGGGATGCGAGTTGTCGAGGTTCAAGTGCTGCAGTATGTAAAGTGTATGTCACGTGATCTGCGGAGTTTCGATCTGGAAAAATGAAGTCGGCGCCGCAACATCCCATCTCGACGACGTCTCGGTCCACCTGCAGCTTCGCCTCGCCCTTCTCCGTTCCGCCTTCAAAGAGGGTCAGCTTCTTGAGGCTGTTGCATTTCTCAGACCAATTGGTCGATTCCGGCCCTCTACCACTTAACCCAGCACAATGGAGATGCGCTCCCTAACACGCTGCCTCCGTTCGAGGCCGACAGCGACCTCGACATCTATGCTGTCAAGCCGAATCCCACGAACACAAACGGCATCTTTCTCCTCGTCATCCACCCTCTACGATGAGAACCAGTCCCAACCTCATCCTCAGTCTCGGCCCCAACCCCAACAACGAAACAGAGACATTCGCCTCAAGAACCCCGACAAAATCTCCAACATCCTCGACCAACTAAACCTCCGCGCCAACCGCTCCAACGCCCGCGCACCAACATCCACACAACTCCTCGACACCCAGGCTCGTCCGCAACGCTTCAGGAACAGAGACGCCAATGCCACTACCACTACCAAAACAACAATCGACCCCTCAAACCCCGACGCCGCTGCCACTGCCAATGCCACCGGCACCCCTGAAGATGCCGCCGCCGCCAACCTAGCAACCCTCAACGCCGCCAGCCGCGCCTCCTTCACCGACATCGCCAAGGAATCGCGACAGACGCGCCGCGCGCTGCCTGGGAAGTTGAACCCGGCATTGGGCCGCCGCGTCCCTGTTTCGATGGAGCGCGGTGAGAATCTGGAGATGAGCATGTTCAAGCTGAATCGGCTGCTCACGGATAATAATGTCAAGTTTCAGCATCTGCAGCAGAAGTACCATGTGCGCAGGGGTCAGTTGAAGAAGAACTTGCGGATTAAGCGGTGGAGGAAGTTGTTCCAGTATTCGATGCAGCATACGGTTTCGAAGATTAAGAGGATGAGGGCGCAGGGGTGGTAGATTATTCTTTATCTCTATCAATTTGGGATGAGAGGTTTGGAGGGAGTGAAACCAGGATCGGTCAATTGTGGCCGGCCGCGACGGGAGAAGAAGCATTATTCGATCGATTGAGTGGCATGTATACTAACTATATTGTATTTTCCTTGTCTGTATGATTGTTTCTTTTGCATTGTATTGTACGCTAGATAAAGACCGTCTTAAGCACCGGCTAGATACAAAGTTTCCAACTGTCTATACCTACTTTACATGCGTCCACATAACATTCCTCCTTCACATCATGGTATACCGTAAAACAACCCCAGCTTCTTCCCATACTGTCCATCAACCAAACACATAAACCACATCAATCCCTCTTCCCACTAGAAAACCCACCATACCCATTCCCCGTCGCCCCAGCCGACGAATACCCGCCATACCCATACCCATTACTCTTACTCCCATTTCCAAACGACACCCCCACAGCCCCAGCACTCTTATTGATCCCCGGCACGCCCAAAATGCCATCCCCCTTCCACCCACGGCGTCTCCCATGGATCGACACGCCGCCGTTCCGCTCATAGTAAAGCGCAACAACTGCGCCTAGAGACGCAGCAAGTCCAAAGAAAAACATTTTCCCAAAGAACCAGCTCGCCCACCCCGAGGACGTGGAGATCTCACGACCAGGCCACCCAATCCCACGACCCCCTTCAACCCAACTAACATGGAACGTGAAGGTCAGTGGTTCACCACGAACAACTTTCGTCCCGTGTCCTGCTGTCCAGGGTTCCCTCGCTGCTTCGGCGACAGCACTCTCTTCTTTCTCGGGCGAGGTCTTTTCGCCCTTCTTACTGCCCTTCTTCAGCAGCTCGTACTCGAATTCCGGAACCGAGTACGCCGTCCCGGCAACGATATACCCCTGCCCCTTCTTGACTTTCTTCGAAGACCCCTTAACAGGGAGCTGGGGAATATTATGCGCGAGCACATTCATATCCGTCCAGATATGCAGATGGCTTTTCTGCAACGTTCCCTGCACGGCAAATGTGATTGGCGTGTAGGGGGGCCCGTCGTCATCGAGTACGGATATCTCATTCGCTTCTTTTTTGCCTCCCGCACTGCCTTCTTCGGAGTCCTCCTCGTCGTCTGCTTTTGAGGACACCGAGTCGGAGTCTGAAACTAGCGGCGCGGTGGGAACGCGACATGTCATCGGGACATCGGAGTGCACGTAGTACTCGAGCAGGTGGTATAGTTCATCGGGGAGAGCGTCAATCGTGCAGTTTACGGACTTGGATTCGCCGTAGGGGAGGGACAATGGGGCGGATGTCTCGCGGCATATTGGGAAGGGGATGAATTGGAGTTTGCCGAGGTCGTCTGTTATCTGTATTTCACGAAAGCCTATGGTCAGAATTGAAATGTGATTATGAGAGTTGTATAGTGGGTTGAGGTTTAAGCTTGTGGAGTGCGTTTCAGGTTCATGAATTGTTGTGAGATGGTGATGGAGGGAGGGAAGACATACATGTTCGCCGGAGTCACTATTTCAACTATATTAGTATTGAGCTTAGAAGATAAGTAACCTTGAGCAAACTTACATCGTCCGATTCAAACAAGTAACCGGCATAGGCTGCCCCTTCGTATAGCCATCTGTTCGCCCAGCGACGACCGGAGTAAATTGGGCCAAGCACGAGGCGGCCAGGGTCCACGAAAGAATGTTTCTCCCCTGGGGCGTCATATTGATGCGGCGCGCCGCCAAGCGGGGTGAGGGTGTAATAAATTTGGAAAGAAATGAAATAACAGATTGGAGAAGAAATCAGAGAGCGGAATGGACACGGTGGTTCTAGCTAGCTAGCTGGCAACCTTGGAGGTTGGAAACTTGGATTGGCGATCCTCCGCTCCGCTGGTTCGAGAATCGAGAGGCTAAGAGCAAGTTTCCAGCCGCCGCGGTTCGTGTCTGTGGCTCGTGCAGGGTCTAATGGACTTATACTCTTACTATTTCTGTTTACTAAATTGATAGTATCATAATGAAATACAGAGAATTATTATTCAATTCTGAAACTAGCAAAACATTGGCAGAATTATACCACTCATGATCTCGTCAATTATTCACAATTTTCAACTTGCTTTTCCTCGTTCAAGAAACACATCGCAACACTCTATGCGAGCTTGGACCTCTTCTTAAATGCAAGGAGCAGACCGCTGGTGGAAGAGTCGTGGTCACCACCCTCACCCTCAGTCTCAAGCTCCTTCTGGATCTTCTTAGCAAGGACCTTACCCAGCTCAACACCCCACTGGTCGAAGGAGTTGATGTTCCAGATGGCTCCCTCGGTGAAGGTGAGGTGCTCGTAGTAGGCGATGAGAGCGCCAAGAGCGGCGGGTGTGATCTTCTGAGCGAGGATGGAGGTGGTGGGGCGGTTGCCATAGAAGACCTTGTGCTGGACGAGCTTGTCGGGGGCACCCTCGGCCTTGACCTGCTCGGGGGTCTTGCCGACCATCAGAGCCTCAGACTGTGCAAGGAAGTTGGAGGCAAGCATGCGCTGGTGCTTGCCGCCCTCAACGGGGTTGTGCGACTCGGCGGCCATGATGAAGTCCGAGGGGATGAGCTTGGTGCCCTGGTGGAGCAGCTGGAAGAAGCTGTGCTGGGCATTGGTGGCGGGCTCACCGAACAGGACGGGGCCGGTGGTGTACTTGACGTACTCGCCGGTGCGGGTGCTACCCTTTCCGTTGCTCTCCATGGAAAGCTGCTGGAGGTAGGCGGGGAAGCGGTGGAGGTACTGGTCGAAGGGGGCAACGAGGTGAGTTTGGGAGCCGAAGAAGTCACTGTACCACACGCTCAACAGACCACCGAGAACGGGGATGTTCTTCTCCAGGGGAGTCTCGCGGAAGTGCTTGTCCATGGCGTGGGCACCGGCAAGGAAGCTGTGGAAGTTGTCGAAGCCAATGTAGAGAGCGACGGAGAGACCGATGGCACTCCAGACGGAGTAGCGGCCACCAACCCATGACTCGAAACCGAACATGTTCTTGGTGTCAATGCCGAACTTGGAGACCTCCTCGGCGTTGGTGGAGAGAGCAACGAAGTGCTTGGCAATGTGAGCATCGTCCTGGGCCTTCTCGAGGAACCATGACTTGGCCGTGTTGGCGTTGGTAGTGGTCTCGGCGGTGGTGAAGGTCTTGGAAGCGATCAAGAAGAGGGTGGTCTCAGGGTCTGAGTTCTTGAGGGCCTCGGCGATGTGAGTGCCGTCAATGTTGGAGACGAAGTGGAGGGTGAAGTCGGGGTGGCCGTAAGCCTTGAGGGCTTCGGTAACCATGACGGGACCGCTGCAGCATGCATTAGCGCTCCAATCTATATTGACAAATCCCAAGAACTTACAGGTCAGAACCGCCAATACCAATGTTGATGATCGTGTTGATCTTCTTGCCAGTATATCCCTTCCATTCACCGCTTCGCACCTGCTCAGAGAACTCCTTCATGTGCTCAAGGACGGAGTTGACATCCTCAACGACGCTCTTGCCCTCAACCTGCATGGGCTGGTTGGTGACATTGCGGAGAGCGACGTGGTAGACAGCGCGGTTCTCAGTGGAGTTGATGGGCTCACCGGCGAACATCTGGTCGCGGAGCTCCTCAACACCAGCTTCCTTGGCCAGCTTTACCAGAAGGTCAAGGGTCTCCTCGGTGAGGAAGTTCTTGGAGAAATCGAAGAGGATCTCATTGTTGTCAACTGTGTTGTCGAACGTACGGCTGAACTTTTCGAAGCGCTGGGGGTCCTTGGCGAAGCACTCCTTGAGGACAATGTTGCTGCCGACGGACTTGTGGTGGTCCTGGAGCTCCTTCCAGGCAGGAAGCTCAGTAGCTTGAGAGAAAGAAGGCATTGTGGTTGTGGTGGTGGGAATGGCCTTCAATAGAGGGGTTACGTAGAGACTATGGGAGGACTGGCGTCAGTGCGGGGCTGGCGCAAAGAAGTCGGGAACTCGGGAAACCAAGGGAGGGGATGGTGGGAGAGGTACCTGAGGGGGTATATGTCAAGAAGCTGAAGTCAAGAAAGCGACAGAAAGTTGTTGGGACAATGGCAAATAAGTATGGCAGAAAAGCGGACCTTGGCAGAGGGGGATGACGCTTTGGGGAGCTCAAGCTGCTGATGTCGTAACCGGCCTGAAGAGGTCCGTGGAGGGGCCGCCGTGGGGCTGCCTGTCCTTCCAGATCTTTTCTACTTTTACCACTTTTTACCCGGTGAACTAACGATATACACTGTCAGCTGGACAGCAGAGATTGACTGCAGCTAATCTGCACCCTGTCTGGACGGAGTACTGTGTCGCGCTGATCAGGAGGAACTGGCGGCGCGTTTGTCAGGACCGCATTCTAGACACGGAGCCCTGCGGCCCATACTGGCAACATGGACCTATCCGGATAACCAGACACTGTCTCTGGTCAATTGGACCGATCATTGCCGACTTTCAAAGCCCTGCCAATTCCATTATCAATTGTTTACCTACTGATACTCTGAGCACCGGAGCATCGCCGGATCCCTCGGAAATATACCCCCGTTTTCTTCCACCCTGCACCGGCTCTCTCACCGCGACAAGGAACAACCTATGGCGCCAAGAATCTCTTTCCCTTGTTGAGCAGTAATATCACGATAGGTACTAAGTACCTACTCGCAACGTTAGAAGTATTGCGTAGCATTGGTAAGCATTACTTCTGCTTACTCTCGATACTGTAATACTGGACGGTCTGCAACCAAACTTGGGTGCGCAGGTCACACGGGTTATGCCGGCTACTTGGTTGAATTGCGACGATGGTCAACCGTACAGGAAGATGCACTAGATGTTTCGAATCCCATCGATAACTCTGTCTCCGGCTGCCCCAAAGCACCCAATATTATATCTATCATTAGAGAATTTCGAATGTGCGTTGTTACCGCCGCATCGCGGCAGGATCGAAGTTTAGGGTAGCCCGATAACAGAACATGTTCCAGTCCACTGGACAGCGCCAGGCGCGGGTCTGGATTGCGTCCTCGAGGAAACCACTTGATACCAAGTAGTAAACGATTAACGACCCTCAAGTTCCCCCAGGCCGTTGATCAACTCCAAGAAGTAGTGGTCCTGTTAGCTTCAGAAAGCTGATGCAGGATGCCAACGATGCCATTGTGATATCAAGTATCTAGGCCGAGGACCATGCGACACAAAACCTCTCTCTGTATCAAGTGCTTTTTATGTAACAATCTACCCACCACAATCATCATCAGAGACTCTTGTGAGGGGAATTGGGGTTTCGAATTCTGAGAGCAGGTCGTCAAGGACCATCGTGGACCCGCTGGCATCCCATCGCCAGTGAGAGACAACGGCACATAGCTGACCACCGGCTGGACCCAGTGAGAAGTTCCATGATACTCAGGCAATTGTGAATTATGTCTGAACAGTTCATCAAGCGACTGCACGTCTGTTCACTCGCGTGGTAAGGTCGCACCAAGTTTAAGAGCCTGGCCGTCATAGACGGAATAACACCATTCCTCATACTCGATTTGGGTCGGTCTCGACGGCGGCATCAGGATGTCTCAGACGAAACGCTTTTCAAGCAGCTCGCAAATGCAGCACCAGATTCATGTCTGTATCTGCCTCAGCCTCTTAGACATGCTCCGAACTCACAGCGGTCATCATCAACCAAGGTTCATGACCGAGGGGCCTGTCAGCGTCGGCAATGACTTCGCAGCACCGCTCATGACAGTCCAGGGGACGACCCCAGCATTTGGTACATTGAGTCCACGGCATGTCGACCAGAAATGCCACAACCTGTCCCGCCAAACGAGAAATCCCGCATACCGCTCGTCTGGCTTTCTACATAAGAAGAGCTAGAATCAGTCTGACTGTATGAGAGATCTCATAATAGAGAAAGCAGTAGACAAGGGTCTCAGAGAGGGCGCGACTTTCGAGGATGCTTCGTTTCCTTAGAGAAGATGTTAACATGGAAGAGGGGGACCGGCCGGGGGAAGTAATACAAGGCTGGAGTTAATGCCCCAGCGGGCTTAAGACCAGGCAGGCAGATAAGTACACATTACTTAGTAGGTGAGTTGTAATCATTCCTAATTTCAGCACTATTTGAACCACCTGGGGTCTTGACACTCGATCCATTGGGTGAACCTGCTGATATCAGGGCTGTGTGCCTCCAGGCATGAAATTGGAGAAGCGTAAGGTGTGCAGTGAGAACGAAAATATATATATGCAATCAACAAAGGGTGACATCGAGTCCTAGCTAAGGGCTTAGCTCCAGTTTTTCCGATGTGACAAAAGGAATTGACTGCAAGTACAATTATCCATGAAAGAATCACTCTCGATTGACAGATGTCAATGCTCAGGATATATCGAAATCTGAAGCATGAGTGAGGGCAGCTCGACAATGCCAAGAAGTTGAGCACGGGCCATATGGACTTTTCTCCAACACCAAGTCCGCTCAAGACAAAGACCCAGTCCAATCTCCGCAAGGCTATCCACGACCCGAAGGATCAG
The DNA here is from genome assembly GCF_047715825.1 of Aspergillus stella-maris. Classification (NCBI taxonomy): domain Eukaryota; kingdom Fungi; phylum Ascomycota; class Eurotiomycetes; order Eurotiales; family Aspergillaceae; genus Aspergillus; species Aspergillus stella-maris. The sequence goes on along the minus strand of NW_027396818.1, from coordinate 303,891 downwards.
TTCTTGTTCGTTCATTCCAGCTTTATCAGCCCGCGGAGCTGCTTTGTTTTGACTGCCTGGACAAAGTCGGTCCTTTGGCGCCTGTCGCTTCGATTGTCAACTTGATCTGTGGCGCGGTGTTGGGACCGCGCAGCTGTCGCAATGTACAATCCTTACCAAAGTACGTTTTCTCGCCATCTGCTATTGCTCTCTGGTCACCGTGCGGTTATCTGGACAAAACCTGACTGACGTTTCTAGCTCCCGGCATGTATGGCCGCCCTCCGGACTATGGTGCTTACCCAGGCGCGCCTCCGGGCATGGGTAAGTTTGCTCTCTCATTCTTCCTGTTCTCTATCGCAGCACCCCGATTTTAATGTATATAAAGCACCTCCTCCAGGAATGGCAGCACCTGGTACTGCCCCCCCGGGAATGCAGCAAGCCAATGCTCAACAACCTGGTCGACCGGGCGGCTTCCCTGCAAACTTCCAACCGCCTCCGAACATGCCAAACATCAACTTCTCCGCCCCCGTTATTCGCCTCGGTACCTCCGGCCCAGCAAAGTCTTCTACTCCGGATATCAGCAAAGAGCGCGGAGACGGACCCGGCAGACGCGCCGGGCTGGGATCCAACAGCATCGAATCCCAGCGCCAGAATGTGCGAGATGCGATGATGCAGCTGCAGCCTCCTACACGGGATGAGATTGTGCGGACTATATTCATTGGAGGGATTACTGAGGGTTTGGGTGGTGACGAAGGCGTGGAAAGAATCCTGCGATCCGCAGGTAATCTCAGACGCTGGATTCGCGCCACGGATGCGGATGAAAAACCGTGCAAGTTCGGTTTCGCAGAGTACGAGGACCCTGAGAGTCTAGGTACAGCTGTCGAAGTGCTAAAGGACGTGCAAGTTCCTGTGAAGAGACAGACGCCGTCCGACACAGAGGATAAAGAACAGGAGGTTGAGAAGAGCACGCTTTTGGTATGTTTCTTCCTAAGTGATTCGGATACGAGTCTAGACTAATGTCGCCACAGGTCGTTGTCGATGAAAGCTCGCTCACATATCTCGAACAATATGAAGCCACCAGAGGCGATACAGATCCTGCCGAGCGCCAATCTAAGTTGGACGGTGCGAAGAATGCGCTTCAAAGCGTGCTGCAAGATCTTTCCCACCCCACGTCCCCTACCCAGAAGGAAGACGTTTCCGCGATTGACCGGGAGGGGGACATTGCGATGAAGGATGCTGAGGGTCAGGACGGTACGTCCGCCGAAGTTGTTACCATTCCAATCACAGTGGAGGATGAACTATCCGATATCCCTGCGGAGATGCGAGAAACCGTTGCCAAGGAGATTGCTGCGTTCCGTGATCGTAGCAATCGCCGAGACATCGAGCGCCTGAAGAGAGAAGAAGAGATTGAGTCTATGGAAAGAGCTCGGAATTCAGGCTCTCGAGTCAACCGGCTTGCGTCCCCTCCTCTTTCTGCACCAAGCGGACCCGCTGGGGGTGCCAATGGAATTCCCTTGGGTTCACGCGATCGGGGCGTACCTAATGCGCCATCTGGACCGAAGGGATTTGGCGTGCAAATACCAAAAGATTACCAAAAGGGCGTTGCGTTTGTCAATGGTGGCTCTACCAGTGGTGGTACTGCAGTTTATATCGATCGAGAGGATGAAGATTCCGATGCGGATGACGAGGAGCTCGAACGCCGACGCCAGGAAAAGCGTGAAGCAGAACTCGAGAAGCAATATCTTGATCAAGAGAGACGCTGGCTCAACCGCGAGCGCAGCCGAACTGCCGCCTTGGAGCGCGAGAAGAAGCGAGACCAGGAGGAAGAGGCTAAGGTGCAAGAAGTGCGCGATGAAGCCGACAAGCGCTTGGGCGAATGGAATGACGACGCCGAGGCTAGCCGTAAGGCCAATGAATACTACGCCGACCGCGGTGCCTGGCTCCGAAGCCGTGCGGCCTTCCGAGCTCGGGAGGTCAGTGCGGACGAGGCAGACCGCGCTGCCGAGGAGCGAGAACGGGCCCGGTCCGTCCAGCAACGCGAACAGGCCCGCGGAATGGCGGACGATTTCCTTGCCCGCCAGGCGGAAGAGCTCGAAACAACCAGACACGAAGCTCCAAGAGAGCCACAACGCTTCAAGCTCTCGCTCGGAGCAGCTGCCCAGAAGGCCCAGGCTGCCACCAGCCGCCGCACTGTCGCCGAAGTCGAAGGATTGCTGGAAGACGAAGAAGAGCCCGAAGCTACAGCCCGCCGGCCTCTCATCCCGATCAAATTCGACAGCGCGGCCGAAGCTGCCGGACTTACCGAAGAGGAGCGCGCACAGGCCGTGCGACAACTTGCTCAAGAGATCCCTGCGGACAAGGAAGGTCTCTGGAAGTGGGATATTAAGTGGGACTTTGTGGAGGACTCTGTGGTCAGCGATCAACTCAAGCCGTTCGTGGAGAAGAAGATTGTAGAATATTTGGGTGTTCAGGAACAGATGTTAGTGGACTTGGTAGAGGAGCACGTTCGCAAGCATGGAAGCCCTCAGGAGCTTGTCGAGCAGCTGGAAGAGGTGAGCCATCCCATTTCGAATATCAGCATGATAGCTAACAGCAATCTAGGCACTCGACGAGGAGGCAGAGGCCCTTGTCAAGAAACTATACCGAATGATCATTTTCTTTTCGGAAAGCGAGAAGAGAGGTCTCTCGGGCTAAGTGCGATGTTCTTGGTCTTGATAAATAGCATTGCACAGAGCGGATTAATTACTGTCCATAGTCCTGAGTATACTACCACATCTGAATCTAAACCGGACAAGAAGATATCCATCTACCAAGCTTTGTCTCTTCTCTTCGCAACTGCAGGTAATTAGCCGTACCTAGCCTAGTGGAATCGGAGACACGCCGACCCCATCAGCTTCGGAAATATTTCTCAGTGACGGAATCTATTCTTCCACCAATTAAAACTTATTTTCCTCCCCCACGCCCTGCCTCTGCCCTGCCGGTAGTAAATATGGATCGGCTCAGTTCTCCAGTGACAGCCAGGCTATACCGGATCGCCTCAATCGATGGTATTGTAATTGTTCCGCGGGGTTTTCTGCCTGTTTAGCCTTGCCCTGGTGAGGGGGAGGGGTAGGTAGAATGTTTTACTTATATCATGGTCTTCGCTGTCCCATGTTGACTTGTCTCCATTTTGCTTTCTTAAATCTTGCAGGTGGACTACTACATAATCATCCGCTGCAATCCAAATAGACTTCATTGACTGTTCCTAAGGTAGGTTCGACCGTTATCTGGCAATGGTGTCTCTCAAACTCTAACGTCTCCAAGTTAGCCAATTCACTTGAACAGCACAGTATAACACGGCAAAATGGTCAAGATCACAGGTTTCAAGACGAGGGACGTGAGGTTTCCAGTATGTCATGCCTACCTACACTATACTCCACCCCCAATGATCAGTAGCTAACGGCATAAGACCTCTCTCGACAAAACCGGCTCAGACGCCATGAACGCCGCAGGCGACTACTCCTCCGCATACGCAATCCTCTACACAGACTCCCCCTACACCGGACACGGCATGGTACAACCCCCCACCCAACAATAGCCCTCCCTCCCTCCCTTCCTTCTACTCCCGTACTAAAAGTATAAATACAGACATTCACAATCGGCCGCGGCAACGAAATCGTCTGCTCGGCAATTGAGCTCCTCGCGCCCCTAGTAGTAGGCAAGGACCTAGACAGTCTAACCGCAGACTGGGGCGCTACCTGGCGCTACCTCGTCTCAGACAGCCAACTGCGCTGGATCGGCCCCGAGAAGGGCGTTATCCACTTGGCGCTCGGTGCAGTTGTGAACGCGCTCTGGGATCTCTGGGCTAAAGTGCTAAACAAGCCTGTTTGGCGCATTGTCGCTGATATGACCCCCGAAGAGTACGTGCGCTGCATTGACTTCAGATATATCACGGATGCGATTACGCCTGAGGAGGCCATTGCGCTGTTGAAGGAGGTTGAGGGTGGAAAGGAAGAACGCATTAAGGAGGCCGAGCAGAGCCAGGCTGTGCCTGCTTATACGACTAGTGCGGGGTGGCTTGGGTATGGAGAAGAGAAGCTGAAGACGTTGCTTAAGCAGAGTGTTGAGCAGGGGTACAAGCACTTTAAGTTGAAGGTTGGTGGGAATCTGGAGGATGATAGACGGAGACTGAGGATTGCACGGGAGGCGATTGGGTATGATCGCGGGAATATTCTTATGGTTGATGCTAATCAGGTACGTTACCTCCCTGCCCTACTCTACCTACGTTTCCACCCACCTCCAGAGGAAGCAGCTAACGAAGTCATGTTTGTGCAGGTCTGGTCCGTCCCCGAAGCCATAACCTGGATGCAAAACCTCGCCGAGTTCAAGCCCTGGTTCATCGAAGAACCCACATCCCCCGATGACATCCTCGGCCACGCCGCAATCAAAAGAGCCCTAGCCGATACTCCCCACGGCCCAATCGGCGTCGCCACAGGTGAAATGTGCCAGAACCGGGTCATCTTCAAACAACTCCTGCAGGCCGGCGCCCTAACAGTCCTCCAAGCCGACGCCTGCCGCGTCGGCGGCGTAAACGAGGTCCTCGCCATCCTACTGTTGGCTCGGAAGTTCGGCGTGCCTATCGTTCCGCACTCGGGTGGTGTCGGACTTCCGGAGTACACGCAGCATCTGTCTACGATTGACTATGTGGTTGTTAGTGGGAAGAAGAGTGTGCTTGAGTATGTGGATCATTTGCACGAGCACTTTTTGCATCCTTCTTCTGTTAAGGATGGGTATTATGTTACGCCGTTGGAGCCGGGGTATAGTGTTGAGATGAAGGAGGAGAGTATGGAGAGGTTTTCGTTCCCTGGGGAGGAGGGGAAGAGTTGGTGGAGGAGTGAGGAGGCGAGGGGGATAATTGAGGGGCCGAGGATTGTATAGGCTTTTGTTACGTGCTATTCTAAAGGAAAGGATTGAGAATGATACCGCTTGAACTGTGCATTGTCCACTTATTGAGTATTGTGGCTGGAGCGAATGTGTAGACAGTAGTATGGTAAATTCTCATGGTATCAAGGTCCGATTGCCGTATGATATACTGGAAGCGCAGTTCCATCAATATAGTACATAATGTATCAAAGCTCAAGCATCCTACTTGAACCGAATGCCAAAGATCTTTACCTCCCCACCAAGCTTCGCATCATGACGCTCCTCCAGAACAACCCGCTGATACCCCTTCACCTCCAGCGCAAGAAGCCTATACTCCCACTCATACGAATCCGGCGGTTTGACCATGTGTACAAACACGATACCTTCATTCCGGGGACCAACAACATGGAAGTTCATCCTCATGTGCTCGCGGCCTGCTCCGTCCGTCTCGACTTTTGAACTATATAGTCGTTAGTATCGACGCTCCATATCGACATCAACATGGAATGCTAGAAGCAAGGGAAAGTGTAAACGCACGCAATAGGCCTATTCCTCGCCCACCGACTAAATGTACTCTCCCCAAACGCCTTAATCTCCCGCTTATCACCGAGGATATTCTCACACCGCGGATCGTTCTTGATGCGCTCGACGGCCTTTTCAAATTGCCATGTTTTGCTATTCGGTGAGAACACTTCCGTGTATAGTAATGTGAAGACGCCGCCCTGCAGAAAGAGAACTATTAGCATTTGCGCAAATATGAATTATTCAGCGGACATACCGTAAGAACAACACCAGCCAACACAACAACAAAGTTGAATGACTGCTGCGTTGCGCGCGCGACTTTTTCCCGCCCGCTTAGCTCGCCCCAGGCATATCGCCCGTCGTCTGATAATACTGTGACATTTCTCCGGCGGGTTGCAGAGCCAGATTTCGAACTGGAGCTGGATCCCGTTTGTGTAGCGTAGGTGTTTTGTGAAGTGCGGGGGAGGAGAGGCTGAGAGAGGAGTACGCGGCGGAGAGATGGGGGAGGTCGGAGGTGCGAGAGGCTCATTTTGGTGTCTTAATGTCTGTCTATGTCGGAGTAGGGTGGTGGTAGGTCTCGGACTCGAATGGTGCGATTGCGGCGATGCGCGGATGGTAATGAATGAGGTGTTGGTCGCGCGAATGGAGAGAGGGGTATATTGGAGCTCAAAGGTCTCTTCTATGTATCTTTTCTTCGTCCCCGCGGTGTTGGTTTGAGCTGTTGGTGGTTTCTTCTCTGCTTCTGGATCTGGTGTGGGGATATGAGGTGGGTCACGTGCCTACCGCGGCTCCGGAGTATGTTTTTGCAATACGCCTTTGTATTTAGCCTCCGACATCTGAAGGAAGAGTAGTAATAGCCATGAACCCTCTTAGATACTCCGTGGCTTCATTAATTTATCTCTAATATTCTAAGCGACAGTACTATTAGCTCACAATCGGCGGGAGAGTGGTGATAAAGACCATATCGACCGGTGGCGGTACTGCAAAAATACGGTAAGGCACCAGACCCCTTCCGACCACGTTCGCCCTCCTTGGCCTGGAGATCCCATTCCGTTTCCCTTCGACTGTCAAGTCTCAAGCACGCACTCCCCGCTGGCGTTTGCTCCCTCACTTCGCTGTTTCGCCTTGCCGACCTTTCACTACCGCCGTCATGAGTGCCTCCAAGGCGCAGTCTCAAAAGATCTTTGAGAAGCTCAAATTAAAACCCGCAAACAAGGTGCGTTGAGCCCCTCCATTTACCGCAATTTCCTAGGCTGACCTCTACTTCTTTCGAATCTGCAGATATGTTTTGACTGCGGCACCAAGAACCCTACGTGGTCGTCTGTGCCGTTTGGTATCTACCTCTGTCTTGACTGTTCGGCGAACCACCGTAACCTGGGTGTTCACATCTCCTTTGTTCGTTCCACAAACCTCGACCGTATGCACCACCTAGCTCGAAATTACATTTGTCCTCAGCACTAATAGTCGGCGATAGAATGGCAATGGGAACAGCTCCGTATGATGAAAGTCGGCGGGAACGAGTCCGCTACGAAATACTTCCAGTCGAACGGAGGGTCCGCCGCTCTCAACAGCAAGGACTCCAAGGTCAAATACACCTCCAATGCCGCCGAGAAGTACAAGCAGGAATTGAAGCGCCGCGCTGCTTTGGACGCCCAAGAGTCAGTCAACAACTACCCAGCTGTACGGACAAGGCTAACTTGTTTGTTGTTTAGGCACCCCGAGGAGGTTGTTATTACAGATGTTCCCGCCGGCGTGACGTCCAACGGCTCCGGCACGCCCGCAGGCGACGACGACGATGATTTCTTCTCATCTTGGGACAAGCCCTCGATTAAGCGTCCCAGCAACCCCCCTTCTCGTACCGGAACTCCTCCCGTTGTCAGCCGTACCGCGTCCCCGTTCCTGAATGCTGGTGCCAATGGCTCGCGCTCAAAGTCGCCCCTTTCCGCTTCTGAGAAGGAGTCTACCTCGCCGGCACCAACCGCCATCCGTGCTAGTGCTGCTGCCCGAAAGACCTCCGGTGCTACAACAGCCAAGAAGGGCAGCGTCCTCGGAGCCAAGAAGGCCCCTAAGCTCGGTGCGAAGAAGCTCGGTGGAGCGGAGATGATTGACTTTGACGAGGCGGAGAGGAAGGCCAAGGAGGAGGCCGAACGTATCGAGAAGCTCGGATACGACCGCGAAGCTGAGGAAGCTGAGGCTAAGGCCAAGGCTCCCAGCGCAGGTGCCACCGCGATCGCCTCGCCAACTCCAATTAGCCCTGCTGCCAAGACCTCCCATGAGCGGAATTCCAGCGATGTCGAGCGTCTTGGAATGGGTCTTGGAAGACTTGGGTTCGGCCAGACCGCTGGCAACAAGCCTGTTGCCCCCGCCCCGAAGAAGCTCGGCTTCGGTTCCATCGGTACTCCGCGCTCCGCTGAAGATGGTGCGTCTATCAAGGTCCTATCATACATGCATAGCTAACCACATCACAGAGGAGGAACTCCGTCAAACAAAGACCAAGTTCGGTGCTCAGAAGGGTATCTCATCCGATGAATTCTTCGGACGTGATCGATTCGACCCATCTGCTCAATCAGAGGCCAAGGAGCGCCTCCGCCAGTTCGACGGTGCCCAGGCCATTTCCAGCAACTCGTACTTTGGCCGACCTGAGGATGACTACCCTCCTGTCGATGACACCTACGGCGACCTCGAGACTGCCGCCAAGGACTTTGTTCGCCGATTCGGTATCACTGCCGGTGATGACCTTGAGAACCTAACGCAGCTCATGGGCGATGGTGCTACCAAGCTGCAAGGCGCTATACGCAGCTACCTCAACAGCTAAACGAGTACTTAAGTTTCTATTCTACGATGATTTCCGCAGCTTGACGAACCCGTTAGCCAGCTTCTGTTGTTGTTCTTTTGCTACCTACCTCCCTCATGGCGTTATACTTCCCTTCTCATTGGTCTCATCATTAGTCCCAACCCATTGCTTGCAGAAACGGCGGTCCATTTTCAATTTCCTACCTATGTAGCTGTGAAGCTTGGACATCTTGAGGTCTTCACTACTGTTTTTTCTTTCTATTCTATTCTATTCTATTTGCAATCCAGTACAAAATATTGCTTATATTGCATTTCCATTTGCATTCTCAAGTTCCTGTACATTTGTTGAAAGATAGCAGCTTTAGTTCTTTCACTTCTCTAGTTTATACAAAATGCTCGGTACTAGAATTTACAGTTCTCCCGCCTTTTCTCTACTTTCCAAAACATTTATAAATCAGGCGGCTGCCCCCTATAAATCGCATCCGCTACCCTTGCGACCTGCCACATCTCCTTGACATCATGAACTCTGACGATATCTGCCCCTCCCTGCACACTCGCCGAGACCGTCGCAGCTGTGCCCCAAACCCGCTCACTGGCTTCCTTGACGCCCGTCAATCTCCCAATGAAGCGCTTGCGTGACGGGCCCATTAGCCAGGGGAAGTACTCGAGGCCCTGAATGCCCGTTCGGAAAGTCTCCAGATCCTTAAGAACAGTAAGGTCCTCGCGCATGCTCTTCGCGAAGCCCAATCCTGGATCAAGAATCATACGCCATCTACGAATCCCCGCTTCCTCGGCTGCGGCGATTCGCGCGAGTAATTCGGTAGAGACGTCAGCGATGACGCCGTTCGGGTAGTTTGTGAGGTTCGTCATTGTGGATGGTGTACCGCGCATATGCATCAATATGATAGACTTCCCTGTTCGCGCGACGGTAGGAAGCATTTCTGGATCTAATAGACCAGCCGAAACGTCGTTGACTATGTCTGCGCCTGCGGCGAGGGCTTCCTCTGCGACGCGCGCGCGGTATGTATCGACTGAGATAGCGACGTTTCTGGCCTCGGGGATAGAGCTGCGAATGTGTTTGATTGCTGGGATGATGCGGCGGAGTTCTTCTTCTGCGCCAACGGGTTCGGAGCCGGGGCGTGTGCTTTCGCCGCCGATGTCGATTATTGTTGCGCCGGAGGCGATGAAGGAGCGGATTGTTGCGCCGAGGGACTCGAGGTCTGTTGAGGCGGGGGCGTGCTGGCCGCCGTCGGAGAAGGAGTCGGGGGTTAGGTTTAGGATGGCCATTATGTGGGTGCGGCGGGTTGGGTCTGTGGCGCGGAGGGGTGGAAAGTGCGGGGAGATATAGGTTGTTGCGATGGGGGTTGGGGATGGTGGAGGGAGGGCTTTGAGGTGTGAGGCGTAGGTTGTTGTGTGGTTTGGAAGGGGAGGAATTTCGTTGGGGATGAGCCTGTAGGAACGTTAGAATTGTTCGTCCATCAGGGTTGTAGCGGAACATACTGGCTTAGAGGTCGGAGGACAAAGTCGCGCTCTAGCATTAGCTTGTGAGGGACGTTGAGACGGTCATGCGTGAAAACTTGTTGGTCGTAAAGGAGGATATCTAGATCAATTGATCGAGGGCCCTTGTCGATCAACTTCTTCCTACCGAGCTCGAGTTCAATGGACTGTAGTTTGTCGAGGAGCTCGAGAGGCTCCAAGTCCGTTTCTACCTGGAGTAGGGTTAGAAAAGCTCGAACCTTGCAGAAAATACAGACACACCTCGCAAACGCCATTCATAAACGGCTCCTGGTCAAGATAATACATAGGCGCCGTCTCAAACAGAGAACTTGTTCGCCGAACCCTGATACCCGCCCTATCCATCTCCAAGCATGCCCTCTCAATCATCTCAACCCGCTCGCCGACATTACTACCAAGAGCAATGAACGCTCGATGCGGAGGTTTGATACCATCCATTGTAGCTTGGAATGATGTTGTTTGAATTGTCGAGAACCGTCGAACAGTCGGCAAAAATTTCAAGGACCCATTGCGGGTGGGTAACGTTTTGAGGGCGAAGCGCGGGCGCTGACGGTCTTGTGGCAGTCCTGTATGGTGTCAGCTTGCAGCTCGATGTTTGCAGTACTGCAACAAAGTCAACTAGGCGCTTTGGTGTCCACTGAGCACAAATGGGCATGTCATACCCGAACTGAGGTTTCTATCAGAATTAGAAGTGCGTCGCACGTACAATGGCTGTAGAATTCACCTCTGATTCAAGGACCCGTACGATCTGCTATCGCTGAGCTTCAAACTGCAAGCTCTTGGGAATTGCTGCAGGCGCTCGCGAGGAACAATATTTCCGGAGACAGCATATAATTGCCATCGCCCCGCTGGCACAGCTCTCATCTTTCCGACGTGCTCTCTGCAAAAGCAATGAGACGTAGAGTCGCATCAAAGATAACGTCATGCTATCGAAGTCCCCGCGACCACGTGACAGAAAATCACTGACACCTTCAGGATCAGGCAGAGATATGTCTCCGCTCGGTGGATCAGCTGATGCCGGCTGTCACCAGGGCACGTGACCGTTACCCCATACTCAGCACGTTCAGCCTCGGCTCTTCTGCGCATTTGTCTCTCCGCCTCGGTTGACCCAGCGTTGCCTCTATATTTCTCCTTTCAGCTCCTTTGTCTTTGTCTCCCTCTTATCTTCATATCTTGCCACTTTCTAAACCCCTATACACACTCTATATCTTTTCTTCTCATACCCTCTCGCAAAGATGGCTGCTCCTCGTAGGTTTCCCTCCCTTTCTTACTTCATGTGACACGCATGTCGGCTGACTTTGAATCGTACAGAGAAAATCAAGACCACGCTTACGGATCTGCTCCAGATCAACCACCCGGTCCTGCTGGCAGGAATGAACGTGGCTGCTGGGCCCAAGCTGGCTGCTGCAGTCACCAACGCCGGTGGTCTCGGTGTTATCGGTGGTGTCGGATACACTCCTGAAATGCTCAAGGACCAGGTTGCCGAGCTCAAGAGCCACCTCACAGACAAGAACGCTCCTTTTGGCGTTGACTTGCTCCTACCTCAAGTCGGCGGAAGTGCGCGCAAGACAAAGTAAGCCACCTACCCAAACTCGCTCTCTCAAGTGAAGCTGTTGCTAACGACTATCGCCACCAGCTACGACTACACAAAGGGCAAGCTTAACGAACTCGTCGACATTATTATCGAAAGCGGCGCTAAGCTCTTCGTTTCCGCTGTCGGTGTTCCCCCTAAGGCCGTTGTCGACAGACTCCACCAGCATGGAATCCTCTACATGAACATGATTGGCCACCCTAAGCACGTGCAGAAGGCTATCGACATCGGTGCGGATATCATTTGCGCTCAGGGTGGTGAGGGTGGTGGTCACACTGGTGATGTTCCTACGACGGTTCTCATCCCTACTGTTGCCAAGATTTGCGAGGGCAAGATCAGCTCTTTCACCGGCAAGCCCGTGCAGGTTGTTGCTGCTGGTGGTCTGTTCAACGGTAACTCTCTTGCCGCTTCTCTCATGCTTGGCGCTTCTGGTGTCTGGGTTGGTACTCGTTTCATTCTCGCCGAAGAGGCTGGTGCTCCCAAGGCTCACCAAGAGGCTGTCCGCACTTCTGGCTTTGAAGACAACATTCGCACAATCATTTTCACTGGCCGCCCCCTGCGCGTGCGCAAGAACGACTACATCCTCAACTGGGAGAACAACCGTCAAGACGAGATTAAGCAGCTCACAGCCAAGGGTGTCATTCCCGTCGAGCACGACATGGAGAACATCCCCGACGACGTTGACGACGACTACATTGACAACGCCCGTCCCTTCTTGATGGGCAAGGTTGCCGCTGTGGTCAACGAGAAGAAGACCGCCAAGGCTATTGTTGATGAGCTAGTCGACGACGCCGCTGTACTCCTTTCCAAGGGCAACAAGATGCTTGCCAAGCTGTAAATACCTAAATATTTGAACATATACCTGAGTGGTAGATATACCCGCCATGCATGACAGTTGGTGTTATCATGTTATGACTAGTTCTAGCATTATTTTTATTCATTGAAATGACGACCACCTTTGAACAATATTACTTCTTGCCTGAACAATCGCTATCACACAATTACTCGACACTGATATACATAGAATCTGCAGGCGCCCGTGGTTCACACCGATAGTCTTTAAGTATGTGTGCTGAGTCTACATATACTGGTCCTACCTATATTCCGAAGACATACCTAGCCCTCATTCCAAGAAGAATCCGCAAAGGAAAAAAAAGCTTCATTATCCATGGATAAACTACCTCCAACATAACCAACAAAGCAAAACTCCCAACATCCCACTAAGCCGTCTCTTCAAGATCCGCCCTAAGCGCCTTCATCATAATCTCCTTGACCCCCCTCGGCGCATCCTCCGAAGGCTCCCCAAACTTAACAACCTTCTTCAAGACCCCAGCGTCAACATCATCCTCCACCAAATCCTCACAATAAAGATACTCCGCAAACGCCCTCGGCCACTCCGCTTTCAAATTCATCAGACTCACGCGGCTCTTCTCCATCATCTCCGGCACACGATGGCACTGGTTCGGCGCGATGGTAGCGAATTTGATGGGTGGATATTGCTTGAGCAGTGAGCGGGTTAGGGAGCGGTATTGGCCGCCGTCAACGTATTTTAGGCATCTGTGGTCCCGGATTCCGTTTTCCTCGAGGGCTTGGAATATGTATGTGTATGTTGCTTCGGGGCTTTTGGGGTTGCCGGCGATTACGATCCAGAGGTGTTTGACTGTGGGGTAGTTTAGGGGCGTGATGTGGATGTCCATTTGTTCGGAGGGCATTTTGATAGCGGTTTACTGGTACTTACAGAGACCTAGTGTTGAGATGAACTGGGTTGGGTTGTTGAATGGTGTGTCGAGACAAGAGATGCTTGTAGTCGTTGGTATGAAAAGCTACTTTTGCTGGGTGCTGATGTAGAATATATCATACGTCCTTTGATGGTGACCTTCGCGAGATACTCATTGTATCCATTGTTACCCTTGAGCTTTTTGCTCCTGAGACGTCTGGTTATTGTTTGTTCAGGGCTTAACAAACAAGACATTGTGTAAGATCTGAAAGGAAAGTTGTTTGCTAGTATAAAGGACTCGAAACGTCCACGTGTTATGTGCCTTTGTACTCGTAGTCCTGCATGGGTTGATGTGAAACCCAAACTCAAAGCCCTGAGAGAATTGAGTTTCTATTGTATTCCCCATATTCATGGAAGATCCTTTGGACATGGATCAAGCGCTCTAACGTAAGCTACCTTAGCAGGTATCAGGTTTCTGCCGTGCTAAAGACATTGCTTTAGCAATACTTAGACGAGGGATTGTGTAGTCCGACATTGGTCTTTGACTGTTGCCTGGCCTTGCTCTGTGAAGTTTCATATTTGCAATCGAGCTGAAAATCAATGCTCACTGTCGAATGCTTGGAGTATACAGTATGAGGACACGAACAAGCTTATGACAATCACTGCCTAGGTTAAATGAAAGCAGGTGTGTTTGTTGATGAACGTCATATTCCACCTTTATAAACTAGATATTTACTTCTCACGCGCGAGCACCTCCCCAATTGACTTAGCTACATACTCAACATTGCTCATGTTCAGACCAGCAATCGAGATCCGCGAGTTCTCTGCCATGTAGATGTGATATTCCTCTGAAAGCCCATTAGTTAGGATTCCCCAAGCAAACAAGCCCGCGGCAGTAGGGCTAAACGAACCTTTCAAAGTCTTCACAACTCTCCTCGACAGTCCCAAAAACCCAAACATACCAGATTGCTCAATGAGGTGGGTCCATGTCCCAGATGCTGTATTCATAGTCAGCCATTTCATTTCCAATCAATCTCAGGAATAAGATTTACTCACAATGCGCATTCAACCCCTCAAAAAGCCCCTTCCTCATCTCCATAATCCGCCCACTCATAGTCTTCAAATCACCAAACCAGGCTTTCTTAAGCTCTTCATCACTAAGCACAGTCTCCGCAATCTTCGCGCCAAAAGCAGGCGGATTCGAGATCTCCGAGCGCTGCAGTTTCTCCAACACAGATTGGGTATTCTTCGCAACATTTGGCTCCGAAGTAGCAACGACAAGAACACCCACTCGCTCCCCGTAAAGACCCATATTCTTCGCGAAACTAAGACATATCGCGCTTTCGAGACCCAGGTCGTGCACGAAGTACCGAATTGCCCAGGCGTCGTTGTCATAGTCGCCGCTGTTAAAGCCTAGGTATGCGGCGTCGAAGAGCGGGAAGAGGCTTTTTTCTTTGATTATGTTGCCAATTTGCTTCCATTGTTCTTGGCTTGGGTCTAGGCCTGTGGGATTATGTGCGCAGGCGTGGAGGATGATTATTGAGCTTGGTTCTGCGGAGCGGAGGGTGGATAGGTAGGTGTCGATATCGAGCGCTTTGGTTTCGGCGTTGTAGTATTGGAATTCGATTACTTCGAAGCCCAGAGATGCGAAGACGAGGTTGTGGTTTGACCATGTTGGGGTTGGGATGTACACCTTTGGTAACTTTCCTCTAGGCCCAGAAGCAGATGCGGAGAGTGAGACAGACCTCAACAAACTCCCAGCCAAATGCAACGATCCAGTCCCCGAAACAGCCTGAGATGTAGCAAGTTTATCCTTAACACTGCCATATCCTTCTCCGAACACCAATTCCGAGGTTCTATCTCTTAGCCCCTTGAGTCCGAGAATGGGTAGGTACTCGTGCAACAACCCCTTCTCTTCTAGAATTTTGCGGGCTTTCTGAACGGAGGGAAGAACCCACGGTTGCCCGTTATTGTCGCGGTATGTGCCCTGACCGAGATTGACTTTGACGGGTGAGGGGTCGGCCAGGTATTCGGCTGTTAGGGCGAAGATGGCGTCTGGTGGGATGTAGGGGGCTGAGGAGAAGAAGGAGGTAGCCATTTCGAAGTTGTTTGCTTTTGCTTTGAGGCTCGGAGGGGTTAGAGGGGTAAGTGGAGGGGTAGGTATTATCTATTCTCATGGCATGGAGGGGCTGTATTTGGGGTTATAGATGGATTTTTGGAGTACATCGGCGGACGCAGCCGAGGGTCGGGGGTGCTTGCCGATGGGGTATCGACGGAGGGGGAGGCCGATATCACGTCAATTATGCTGTTTTCCGCGGAAAATGTATCTAGAAGGAGTGAATGTCTACGGTGTTAGAGATATCGGTCGTGAATGTCCTTGTGGTTGCCATTGCTCAGTAATATATGCATTAGCCCTAAGTAACAAGGGTGGCGGAGCTGACTTTGGTCGCGCTGGTAGACAGCGATATGCAAAATATAAATCAATCTCATCAAGAAAACAACATAACAAAATGCATAGCAAAAACATAATCACATGCACGTCGTAGGAACCCTCTACAACTTCGTCTTCCCCGGCAAAACATCCCTCAACTCCCTCGTCTCACCCAGTCTCCAAGAAACATCACCACCCCATTCACCAGCCTTCTCCTCCTTCTCAGCCGCCTTCCATCGCCACCTCTCAACACTCTGACCACCACTCCTATCCTCAAGAAGATTCTTCACCCACTCGCCGAAAACAGGGAACATTTTGAACCCATGCCCCGAGTCACCAGAGAGCAAGACAAGCGACTCCTTAGTCCCAGGTACATAATCGATAACGAAATCCGAGTCCTTTGTATCAGCGAACCAGCAGAGGGTCCGTCGGACAAGAGGCCTGTTGGCAAGAGAAGGAAGCGTCTGCTGAAGGAGTTTCCGAATCCTCACTTCGTCATCACCAGGCAAAAACGCGCTTGTTTCCAGCTCCGTAGGCGCATGCGATACACCAGTCTTCGGATCCGTATTTATATACCCACCACCCATAGGACAGATCTTCAAAAGATTCGTCTTGGGATCAGGCTCAAAGTAGAACCCCAAATCACGCGCATATGTCACGGGTATACCCCTCAACGCACTCGTCTCCTCATCAGAGAGCAAAACATGCGCGACAGACCAACTCTTCGCAACAATCTGCGTTCCTAGTTCCGGAAGAATCTTCCCTGCCCCCGCGCCCGCAGCAACAATCACCAGTTCCGCAGCGTGGAATACCTCATCGACAGTCCTAACACCAATACTCTTCCCATCTCTATACACAACCTCTTTCACACTCCCCTGCCTTCCGAGGAAAAACTTCACCCCGCGACTCTGCGTAACGCGGTATATAGCCGCCAATGCATTCCCCGAGTGCGCGTACCCGTCGAAGCGATTCATGTATCCTTTCCAACCAGGTAGAGAGCCATCACACTGCCAGAACCAGGGCCGGATATCGCCGGGCCCATTAAGTTGTACGACGTGTGGTGCAATGGTAGCGTTATCGGTCGCGGCCTTTTGGAAGCGCTTTAGTGTCCCGATGGCTTTTTCGGGGGCTGCGCCGGATACGCAGTGTAGGAAGCCTGTTTGGTGGAAGTGCGGGGCGAAGAGGGGGGTTTTCCACGCGGAGATTGCTTTCTTTGCACATTGTTAGCATCCTACCTCTCAAAAAGAAAAAGAAATTAGGGTAAGTGGGGCATACAATCGTCAAATCCGTATAAAAAGGATCCTCATACTCAGCGCGCACAATCTTGTTCAGGTCATTCGCGGCTGAATACCGCGGGGGGATCTGTTCATCTTGCTCGAGGACAGTGATATCCTTGTACCCCGCCTCATTGAGATGGAGGGCAGTCGAAAGACCAAAGGCGCCGCCGCCGACGATGAGGATGGGGCTTGTTTTGGTGACCATTTTTTTGCTTTCTGCCTTTCTTCTCTGAACTCAACCAAGAGACAGAATGTAATACTGATATCTCTATCGGATATGCCTGCGGCGAGGAAATATATACCTCCTACAGCAAGCTCGCTTGCGTCGTGGCATGATGGGTACCATAGGTGTGTCGGGAGGGTTACCGGTAGTGGTTATTGGTAGCGGTGATAAGGCTTCGGGAGGGTCGCCGGGCGGGGAGGAGGGGGTTGCCCCACATATGTACGGCGATAACTGGCTAGCCCTAACTCGGAGCTGCCGTTGGAGGCGATGAGCTCGGATCAGGACACCGGGTTCATTGTGGCGTTGGAGACTTGGAGTAAGGGAAGTGATCCGTAGGGTCTTTTGTCGGTTTGTGGTTACTGCGTACGGAGTTTCAAGTCTCGACTACTGGGCGTATGACGTGATGATGGTATACGAGGCGTTACGAAAATGATTCTTTCAATTCCTTTCAGTTCAAGTCAATGCAGTTCAATTTATTCATCTAACAATCATATACAGTCGTACTCGTAGTAAAGCTATCTAGTGGTTACTAGGATACTTATACCCATCCAACGGGAAAAACTCCTCCTTAATCATACGCGGGCTCGTGAACCGCCTCAGGATATCTGAAGAACCAGCCTTATCGTTCGTCCCCGAAGCTCTCGCACCACCAAACGACTGCTGCCCGATCAACGCCGCCGTAGTCTTACAGTTAATGTAAAAGTTACCAGCCGAGTAACGGAGCGCGTCCTCCGCCTCCCGAATAACCTTCCGGTCCTTAGCGAATACCGCACCGGTAAGCGCAAAGCCACCACCAGCCTGGTCAACCTGTTCAAGGAGTGAAGACCACTCAGCGTCGGGGTAAACGTGGACGGCGAGCACGGGGCCAAAGACCTCCTCGTTGAAGAGGCGGTGGGTAGGCGAGTCGGTCTGGTAAACGGTAGGGTTGACGAAGAAGCCGACGCTGTCGTCATATGTACCGCCGATGAGCAATTTAAGGCTCGGATCATTGTTGCTCTCGTCGATGATAGACTTGATCTTGTCGAAGGAGCGGCGGTGGATGACGGGGCCCATGAAGGCCTCTGGGTCCTTGTCTGGGTTGCCGATTGTGATTTCCTGCACGCCGGCCTTGAGCAGGGAGAGGAACTCCTCGGCGCGCGAGGCAGGGATGTATGCGCGCGATGTAGCGGAGCACTTCTGGCCCTGGTACTCGAAGGCACCGCGGATAGTGTGGTTCACTGCGCTGGGGATATCGGCTGTGTTGTGGATGAGGTGGAAGTTCTTGCCGCTTGTTTCGCCGACGACGCGAGGGAACTCGCGGTATGTCTTCTTGCCGATGCCCTCGCCGATCTTGGCGTAGATGGAGCGGAAGACGTCGGAGGAGCCGATGAAGTTGAGGCCTGCGAAGTCGCGGTGGGCGAGGGCGACGTCGGTGATTTCTTCGGCGTCGCCGGGAACGAATTGCACGACATCTGGAGGGAGGCCAGCTTCGAGGAGGATCTTGTAGATCAGTGTGCTGGCGTAGATGTTGGAGGGGGAGGGTTTCCAAAGGACGACGTTGCCCATGAGGGCTGGGCCGGAGAGGAGACTGCCGCCGAGCGCGGTGAAGTTGAAGGGGGAGATGGCGTAGACGAAGCCTTCAAGGGGACGGTATTCCATGCGACTGAATCGTTAGCTAGATCCAAGCATATTATTGTTGGACGTCTTACCTCCACATTCCATCCGTGCCACGAGTAGGCTGCCTCTCCAGCAACTCGGCAGCAAAGTTGCAGTTCAACCGGAAAAAGTCGGCCAACTCAGCAGCGGCGTCAATCTCAGCCTGCCAGAAGTTCTTGCCCTGACCAAGCATGGTCGCGGCAATGAGCTCATAGCGGTACTTGCCAGTGACCAGCTCGGCGGCCTTGAGGAAGATAGCGGCACGGTCAACGAAAGGCGTATTCTCCCAGTCCTTCTTGGCCTTGAGAGCGGACTCAATGGCAGCAGAGACCTGCTCCTTTGAAGCGACGGGGTAGTTTGTGAAGTTTGTGCCATGTTCAGCTGGGATGGGCTGGTCCCACGACTTGGCTGCTTGCTGGGTCACGCCGTTGTAGTAGATGTGGCTTTCGACGGGGAGTTTGGCGCGGAGCTCGGCGAGGGCTGCTTCGGCTTTTTGGCGCTCAGGAGAGCCGCGTGTGTATGTAGGCTACTCAATTGGTAAGTCATTTAATTGAAGGTAGGTAAAGCGTTTGGGTGTACTTACGTTAGGCTCGTTCCGCGCATCGGGAAGTCTGAACGGAACAGTGGCCTTTGTCCGGAGCTGTGTCCGGGCAAGAGAGACAGGGCGCAGACGCGCAGGGGTAGAGAGTCTTGGTGTAAGAAGTCTGCTTGAAGCCATTGTGCTGTGTGAGTGAGGAGAAGAAACTGAAGACTGGAAAGAAATGTCCAAGATGCGACAGCTTTATCCTGGTGACCGTCGGGAGCGCATCCGACGTGGATTTCCCCGCATCGCGACACAACAGCTGCAGTACCACTTTATCGCAGCAAACGGGAGAGGGGCCGATTGATTGCGTCGGTGAAAGCAATCAGTGACTAAAAAGTAGATATCTCGGTTTTGATCTGCCAGAGTCAACTGGAAGCAGAACTTTTGCGAGATGGAGCAAATGGTCGCAAGTGCAGGCGAATACTGCGGAAACCCTAACTGGTTGCGCCTGGGAGGAGACTTGACCGCGGCAACAGTGTCAGCTCTACTAGTTTCGCCATCGGTGACAATAATCGATAGGTATATCAAAAGTTCTTCTAGAGCAGAAAAGTGATAGCACTGACGATAGCAGAGCTCTCGTCGAAAAAGCTTCATATCACAAACCCCTCCTCCAAAGTCTCCGCTCCCACACCCGCGCTGCCCTCAGTCACCCCCGGAGCTTCCTCTTCTCACGCCCTCATGGCCACGTCTTCACCCTTTACGCAGCAACATACACCGTCGCAAATGGTACAGAGACCGTTACAAGACAGACACACCCAGCCATCTCCGACGCCTTGACCTTCGTCCTTACATTCCTCGTCAACGTCCCGCTCGGAGTACGGAAAGACATCCGCTTCGCACAACTCTTTGGCACTTCCAGTCAAATTGACCCGGCGAAGAAGCCTCTCCCCATACCAAAGAAGACAGGGTCCTCCGCCGCAACAGCTACCCTTCTCGTTCGAGATGCGATAACAATCTACGGCTCTTTCACGCTCGCGCAGCGCTGCGCAGACGTCATACCAGACTCACTAGCGACACATCCATACTCAAAGACGGTCTTCACGCAGATGGTCGTTCCTGTAATGTCGCAGCTTGCCGCGACGCCATTGCATCTTCTCGGACTGGACTTGTATAACCGGCAATATAGAGTACCGTGGCGGGATAGGGCAGCGGTTGTCTGGAGGGACTTGCCCTCTGCGACGGTAATACGGTGCGCGCGCATTATTCCAGCTTTTGGGCTTGGCTGTTTGGCGAATATGGGTTTGCGGTCTTACTTTCATCAGAGTGTTGATAATGAAATGAAATGATACATGACTTTGGCTTGGTCTGCAGTAGAATATACATCTAGCATTGATAGGGAAGGAGCGACTTGCAGCCGCTCCTACCTCTTTAGCACCAAGTATCTCCTATGAAGAAGAAGCGATAGGAAATTAACTAGGGAGGGAAAGAACACCTATCGCACCTTTCAAACGTGACAAACAATACAAATCATTCCGGGAAGAAGCAAAATGAGACATCGGGATCTGCTTTGTCGGGCGCTGGATAGAGTTGCCGCTTTAACCGTATAGTTACCTTCACTTTGTCCCTGATTTGTCATCATCATCATCCATTCTTCAGCTGAACTCACTTACATTCCTTTATTTAAACCCTGATTTCAACACACTTGCCAATAAATCTAGTACCATGGACAACAGAAGACGTCGAACGCGAACGGGCTGCCTCACATGCCGAGCCCGACGGGTCAAATGCGATGAGCGCAACCCAACCTGCGAACGATGCGAGGCTGCAAATATTCAATGCGCCGGATACGAGCGCCAACGACGTGTTGAACTCCCGCGGAGAAAGCGCACTCGCTCAGTTTCAGACGGCTCACTCACCGAGCAAGAGACTAATGCGCCCTCTCCAACTTTGCGCGCTGATGGCTTGCCTCTGGTTTGCCTCCCGAACAGCCCTGACCTTACCCAGCGGCCGCATGAGCGGGCACGGGATATCCTGGCCTACCACCAATTCTTGTTTCGCACTGTAGATACCTTGTTTTCCCCGGGTGATCTGTACTTCTGGAGGGACAGGCTCTGTGGAGAGACTTGGGAGACTGAGTACATCTATGACGCCATCATCTCGCTTGGAAATATGCACCGCGCTGTTGTGATGCTATCACAGCACAACGAGATTGATCAGAGCAGAGGCATGGACACGAAAGTGATTGCTGTTCGAAATTACACCAGAGCCCTAGAAGGACTGTCGGAAAACCTCGAACAAGCAAAGACATCAGTGTCTCTTTTAGTGGGCGTGCTTGTACTTCTTGCATACTTTGAGGTAAGACCTCAACTATAGATTCGGGCTTTGCTAAGATTATACAGTGCTTCAATGGTAATCTACCCGCTGCATTCCGTCACACACGTACGGCAGGCTACTATTTTCATGAGCTGTGCTCTGCCTTGCCCGCTCAAGATGGTGATATTGCATCTATTGAGTCTTCACTTCGAGACCTGGAGACCACGCTTCGTACAGCGCTACCGATGCCAGGGATGGCAACATTTAATCGCCTCCCTACGACTGTCTTTCTACCAGATTCCACCTCTGATACCTCGCAGTATTTGCTGCACATTGCGGCAGATGACGAGGAACTTCATAATCTCATCTGGAACCCAGCTGGCCCATATCTCAGCAACGTGTCGAGAACGAAAATAGTGAACTTCCATAACATGCTGATCAAGTGGAAAAATCGAAACAGTCCGATATTCTCGCGATTTGATAACGAGGACTGTTTGAGACCAGGAAAGATTACCTATCGGATGCTAGATCAATTCACATTTCCGCCACATCCACATTCGAATGTGACGGAAGAAGCCTGCCTTACACTCTCACTATACACTTTTTACAACATGCGTCTTATGTGGGCGCTCAGCATTTGCGGCGACAGAGAAAGCTCAGAGCTGAACACCTACTACTTTCTATACCAATGCTTGCGATTTGTCACGACATTTCTAGAAATCTGCACTTCCTCAAGGAATAACCGGCGACTGATGTGCGAGAGTATCAAGTCTAGCGTGGCAACTATGCTTCATGTTGCCGGCCACTGCTGTCCGAACCCAAGATGGGTGCGATGGACAGTCCATACACTGAAGGAAATCGGCAGCCATGGCCTTTTCGACGGCAACGCTTTTGCTACAAATCTAGACATTCTTCTTACGCTAGAAAGGCTAACCACCAATTCGGCTCTTGAGCGGTATAGATGTCCTTCACAACGCGCAGTATCAGTACTTTTTCCTCGGGCCGGCGGAAAGGATTTTCTCTCATATTATGGTGGGCCAAATGACAGTGTCGGAGAGAACTGTCTTTTAGGTATCGCAACCTGGTCAAAAGATTGCAATAGCTCTGATACCACTCTCGACTTAGTACCTGCTACACATGCTCAACCATTCAATTTCGAGTGGCTGTCAAGTCAAGCCGTCGTGAAGGAATGGATGAATTGGGCACAGAACTGGAAATTCGATCTAAACAGGGCACTTGCTGACCATATCAGCGGTTCCACCTGGTCTTAGCAGACTGTAATGTATTATCATGTTAACTAGATGCCTAATGATTAATAGAAGCCCTCCCTTTGAATCTTTCCATTCGGCACCCCAGCAGCCCGCAGACCTTCTACAGCCGCGTTCCCAAACCCATCTGGTCCACAGATCAAAACATCTCTCCCCTGGGAAATGGTCTTCCAGTACTCTGGACCCACCCGGCCGTTGCGTATGGATATGTGGATGTTTTCGCTCTCAAAGCTCTGGAAGTCAATGGTGATCGGGCTATGCGTGAACAAGTCCAGCTTGATTTTGACCGACATCGGGACATTTCTGAGCAGGTTTCCGACCAGCCCGAGCATTATATCAGGCTCTTTGGTAGATAATGCAAAGACAATGTCACCCCTAGCATTTTCACGGTGTCCCAGCGCCTCAAGCATCGCCAGAAAAGGCGTCATGCCAACCCCCCCAGCCACCCACAGCGCGTTGATCTCATTCCCGGCAAGAAAGAAGTCCCCTGTCACGCCAACAATATCTGTAACAACAGGCTCTCCAATTTCGATCCTCTCATCTAGGGTCGGAGACACCCATCTCAAGATATCAAATAAAGCACCTGTAACCGCACCACCCTTCATCTCCCTCATCGTCAACTCAAACCACGTTGCGTCCTGATCCTCATGCGCGCTGGAAACAGTCCACGTTCGAACACGATCATCGTTCAAAGACCCCGGCGCAGAATCCGCCATGTGCTGGTATACAGGCGGACCCAACCAATCCATGAAATCTAGCACGATAGCTTGCCCCGGTCTGATTCTCAGCGGACTAGACGCATCAGGTCCCGAAAGGATCTTGAATTTGAATACAGCCAGGTCGTCAGAGAGCTGAATCGCGCTATCGAGACACGCTTTGTGAGTACCTTCAGCACTACCCTGTGAATCCGCCTCCTCAACAAGATACTTCACCTTCGGACTATACGGGCTCCTTCCAACCACAGACCCAACCCTTTGCCTAACAGGCAAAGCATCTTTAACAAGTGTATACCCCGTCGTCTTAAAAACAACAACACAAGCATGCCTCTTCATGATTTCCATCGCCGGGGCTCCGATAAGAATCTTCGCGGTCCCTGTGAGATAAAGAACATCGCCGCTCTCAAAGTCAACGATCGTGAACCCCGCAACGCCACTCGCTTCAATGTTGCCCAGGCTCGACATGAATCTGTTCCCTGAATAATCTGGTAATATGATTGTGTGGCCGTCGCGGGGATTCACGCGGATGAAGCCTGGTAGGCCGCTGCGGGCGTTCATTCCTGCGTGGGAGGGGAACTTGGATGAGGTGGCAGGGGTGGATTTGTACAGGGTCGCGATGAAGATTGTGTCTGCTGCTGTTGTCATATTTGTTACTTCCTCTGGAAGCCGGTCGCCAGGTTGCATGTGTTGAACGTGGTGGATGAGGCGTGGGTTCGTGCTTGGGTAGGGGTCTAGGGTGCGGGTGTTGATGTATTTAGGGCAGTTTCTACACAATCCCGTCGGAGCCATTGTTTGTTAACCCAGTACTTTTCAAGAAGGCCAAAGAAGGGACGGGAAATTGGAAAGGTGGAAGCTTACCCAACAGCCTCATTAACCTCAAGACCAACAACAAACTCCGCATCATCCTCAATAATCTCAACCCCCCTTACCCTCCCCGCAAATTTATTCCGTCTCCTTGTACTAAACTCAATCCCCAATCCCGCCGTCAAGACCCTCTCTTCATTCCATATACCCTCACTACCCTCCTCATTCCCCTTCAAATCCCCAGGTAAACCCCTCAACATCTCGTACCAAGGATCCCCCCTCCATCCCCTCCCCCTTATCTCTAGCCGCCTCAAATCCCCCTTATCACCCTTCACAAACCCCACTTCCCCCGAATTACCAGCAGCAATACCCACCCACGGCCGACCAAATTCGTCGACGGCTGTCATGGGTATGAAGGGGAGATTAGACGTGTGGAATACCCGGTGCTGCTCGCGGAGTTGAGGCTCTATAGAGCGCCATTTGGTTTCGACGGCGGAGGAGAAGTTTAGTTTTTTGTGGAGGGTGCTTTCGCCGGGGTGCCAGCCTTGGATTCCGGGGGAGGAATGGAGGGAGGGCATTGGGTTTGTTTGATGGTTGGTGGTGGGTATGGATATAGAAGCCGTTTAGGTAGAGTGGATCTAGTATCTATGGGGTAAGTGCTTTTGGAAGTGGACTGGTTCGTTATGTTGGTGGTTGTTGGATGTAATGTCCGCGGGAGGTATATTTGGTCGTAGTACAGGTAGTGGAGGACGGTTATGGTAACCTTGTATGGTCAAGAAATATGGATAATATCAATCGTCGGAGACATCGGCGCAGCAGGTCCCTAGCTACATATTATACTTTGCAGATCCCATTGTTAGGTGGAGGCACGCTTACTGCAGGGCAGACGTTAAGGCAAGCGACAAATGACGCCTGCAGACTGGGTCGGGATCTGGGTTGGGTCTCGGCTATGTGGGATGAGCTGAAGAGTTCAAATCCCTACCTCGTATTCCTAAGTGACAACGGAGCAAACATCTGACAAAGATATCAGTCAGATTCAGGATCTAGAATTTGGTGTTTGTAGACGACTGGCTGGTTCTGAGTCGAAGGTCGTTTGCTCTTTTTTCTTCGACGTAGATTAGGCCTGTTAGTGAAGTCAGTGGCAGTCCGGGCTACAAAGTCCTCGGGCGATTCTGTTGCATACATAGTGGAAAATATACTCTTCAGATGTAATGGTTAACGTACAGACTTTGAATTAGTATGATTGATTCAGGTTGTCTGTATCGCGCGATCTATCTCTATTCAAGAACAAGCCTTTGAACCCATTGCCAATAGTATGGTACCCGTTTACTCCTTACTAACGCCCTGCCTCCCAATCCTCAAAAATGGCACAGAGAGACAAGCCATGACTGCAAGCGCAACAGAAACATAGAACGCTGCTTTATACGGTCTGAACTCATCTCTCTCACTCTCGAGCTTGGCATCTTCCTGCGATAAAATGGAACTATACACCGCCGTCGAAATACCCAGTCCAATCGTCGTCCCGAGCCGAATAAACATGTTGAAGATACCGGCAGCCAGAGACTGCTGGTTACTTGGGAGGGATTGCATCACGTACATCTGCGCCAAACAGTCATTAACATTAGCCTCACTCAGAACAAAAATAAAGGAAGAAGGAAGGGGAGACATACATTCGCAACATTAAACTGCAAATCCAACCCCAGCACATTCGTAACCAAGCTCGGAAATATAAAAGCCCAGTATATCGCATTCGGCCTCTGCACAACCAGCAACGTATTAGCGAGGACATACATAGCCGCCCCGAACGCCATGATGGCTGTATTGTTCACGCGGTGCAGGATATTCGCTGCGACGATGTTCGCTAGCACTGCGGATATCACTTGAGGCAGGAGCCGGACTGCGACGGGGAGCGGGGAAAGGTGCTGTTGTTCCTGCAGGAAGAGGGCGAGCCAGAAGTTTGAGGAGATTAGGGATGTTGTGCCGAGGAGGGTTGTTGGGATTAACTGGTTGGTATCATAATTGTTAGTTAGGGTTTTGATAGGGAATGGGTGTAGGATGGAGAGAGCGGGCTACGGACCAAAGCGAATATTGTATCTTTCCAGATATGCAGCGGCATAAGCGGGTGTTGGCAGTAATTCTCCCAAAAGATGAATGCAACGAGGAGGAAGAAGCCCAATATTATCATGGCGATGACATGCCCTGTTTTCCAGCCGTCTGAGGGACCAAGTCTAATTCAATCAGTTAGTATATGGATCTTCTCGCCATATATTCAACAAAGAGGGAGAGGTAGTAAATCTGGACTCACGTCAACCCAGTTGTCACCAAACCCACCCCAAAAACCGTCAAGAAAGTCCCCAAAAAGTCAAACCTGCTCATCGCACCCTCGAACCTCCTCTTAAACCCCTTATCAACCTCATAAGTCTCCATACCCCCGAGAACAACCCAGACCGAAATGATGGTAAGAAAAGCCCAAACAACAGCAAAAACCCAGAACCCAGCCCTCCACCCACTAACTCTCGCAGCAACACCCATGATAATACTCCCTATCCCGAAACCAACAGGTGTCCCGGCACTAAAGCATGCAAAGGCGAAATTCTTTCGTTTCGAGGGCTTGTCGTATGCGGCGCCTAGTATACCCGCCGCGGGAGGAACAACGAGTGCAGAGAAGAGACCAAGAAGACCAGCGACAATATCCATCCAGAAGGCATTTTTGGCGAAACCGAGTAACAATGCCGAAGCACTGAATCCTGCGCTTCCCAGTATGAGAAGCGATTTGCGCCCGAGGAGATCAGTCAGTTGGCCTAGTGGGAGCTGGAATGCACCGGCTGTTAAACTGCACTCTGTTAGGGCTCGCTCGTAGGTAAGGTATGGTAGAGCCTGGGCGAGAACGTACGTAGTAGCTGCGCTAATCCAAGTAATCTGCGCCTGGGACATGTTCAGATCTGCGCCTATTGAGGCCGTCACGATGTTCATTGCGCCTGTCACAAGACTGTTTGTTGCCATTGCGAGGGTTGCGAGGAGGACAAAGGAGATTTCGTGGAGGGTGCTTTTGAAGCAGGGTGGTCGTTGGCCTATGCCGGTTTTGAGGGGGGAGGGAGTAGAAGAGTCGGAGCCGGATTCAGGGTCCAGGGTATCTTTTGCTTCGGAGTTTTGCATTGTGATGGTGAAGGTCGATGGCTGATGTGAGGATTGAGGGTATTGGAATTGAGTGCTTGTATGCTGCTAGGTAGGTACTGTACGCGAACGGATGGCTTCGCCCCCCCTCTAAATCTCTGGACTCAATATAAACACATCTATACAAGAATACGTCAATCATTCATTAGTCAGTGTCAAAATACTCAAACATTCCAAATACGAAGCTTGTCGTTGCTTGATAATCCTGGTTGCAGGGGTTGATAGTAGAGTGATTTCTAAGCGAGCTAAGCGAGGCAAGTGAGATTGGCGAGATGAGGATTCGCATCGCGGATTCATGGATTTTGAGTTGACCTATCGCGGAAAGTTTACTTGCGGCTGATTCTAGCTAGATTGATCTTGCGTTTGCGAAGCTTTGTGTTCTGGGCGCTTCTAGCCTAGACACTGACATTATGTTGTTGTAGACCTGCCGGTGGGTTGTCAACGAAGAGCATTCGGTCTGGCGAGCATAGCGACGACTAAGCCCCCACTCTCTCTATATATATAATAACCCAGATACCCTGACATATCCTGTACGACATAAAGAACATAGATACAAAGTCCACCAGCCTGACCTTTCATTGAGCTCTAGTAGGTGAGCGCTCCAACCTCTGCGCGTATCGAGCACAACCAACTAACCCTACCTCTTCAAAGCCAACCAAACCAACCACCACAATGTGTTTCCAACCTACGCCCCCAAACACCCTCCCCTCCCTAAAACTCTTCTACTCCCCCGGCGCCTGCTCCTTCGTCCCCCACGTCGCCCTTCTTGAAGCCAATCTCCCCGTCGAAACAATCCTAGCCCGCGTCGGCTCCATGAGCGCCGAATTCACAGCTATAAACCCCAAACGCCGCGTCCCCGTGCTCACCATCGACAACGAAATTATCACTGAGATGGCCGCTGTCCTAACAGCAATCCATTCCCTCGCCCCTGGCGCACAATTATTCGGCAAGAGCACGCTGGAAACAATTCGCGTGTATGAGTGGTTGAATTGGCTGTCTACAGTCGCGCATGCACAGGCTGTAGGGAGTATCTGGCGGAGTGAGCGGTTTACGAATAATAAGGAGCATTATGGGTCTATTCAAGCCCGGGGGATGGAAGTTGTTCAGGAGGTTTATGAGAAGATTGAGGGGTATATTGCTGAAACAGAAAGGGTCTTTGCTGTTGGGGAGGGGTTTACTGTTGTTGATCCGTTTTTTGTGGTGCTTTATTGTTGGGGGTTTAGGCTTGGGTTTGATATGGGGGGTAAGTATCCGGCTTACAGGGGTTATGCGGAGAGGTTGTTGCAGAGGGAGAGTTTTAAGAAGGCACGGGAGGTGCATGTTGATATTTCGGTTTGACTTGGGCGGAGGGGGTGTCTTTAGCGAGAGTAGGGAGGTAGTATGTCGAGGTAGCTTGGATATGTGTTAAATGTGAAACTAGGGTTCTTTTAATTAGAAGACTTCGTAGCAATTGACAATTTACCGCTAGTAAGGCAGTAGCAAAGTGGCTCGGGCTCAAAGGTAGATGAGTAGGGCTAGGTAGGTACGACGTAAGCTGAAGGCGCGATGGCCGCGACTTCATTTTACTTCAGCCCAAAAATTCTTCTGCTACTTGATTTGTCTTCTCAATTATGAATTGTTCTAGGTCTTCTCTAATAGAAAACAAATTGCCAACAAAGTCTCTGAAAGGGCTACGGGCCGCCATCGCACATAGTCAGTCCTCAACCGCACTGAGACTCAATGTTATCTCAACTACCGTTGCAGGCCATGATTTCTGCAATCTCCGCGGAGCCTCGGTGGTTCGGGATTGATTAGTTTGAAGAATATGCAAACCCCTGCAAGCTCAGGGTCTACATGCCTTCCACCGATCGTCCGGTCTAGATTGCGGGGTGCAAGCTTACCACGGTTGGCCCGCTCAGCCGGTGGGATGCTTACTCCAGCTTACCCCAGCTGTTTGCATGTGTTGGCACCAGGACAAACATGCTAAGCACGATATTAATATAAGATTCTGGGAATTCCAAATGCCATTGTCCAATTATAAGTCCCCGGGCTTTGCAATTGAGTTGCACAGCTCAGCTAGCGTACAAGGACCTTGGGAACATGCGGTGCCGCATCTCATCCCGTGACTTCATCGTCATCGCCATTGCTGTTGTTTTGTATGCGATGATTAAGCATGGAGAAAGGGATCGTCTATATAACCCCTCAATGCCCCGCGCTGGTTTCTACACTCATCAAACAACAGATACAGATACAGAAGTATTCACAATGTCCCAGCCAACCTACCACTACCTCACCCTCGGACGACTCGGTCGCGGTGAAGTCCTCAAGTATGTCTCTTTTCTCAAGACGACAATAAATACTAACAACTTGAAAGCCTGTTCCTCAAAGACGCCGGTATCGACAAGAAGGACAGCTTCTACCCCTGGGACGAGACCTGGCCCGCCGCCAGCGAGAAATTGATCCAGCAGGGTCTGACCCGCACTGGTCTGCTTCCTGCGCTGGAGTACAAGGGTGGTATCTACAACCAGGTTTGTCGCCTTCCTTGGCTTGATATTATTCTTGATTGAGTGGAAAATTTACTTATGAAACCAGCACATTCCCACCCTCCGCTTCCTTGCCCGGGAACTCAACGCCTACGACGGCGAAACAAACAAGGAGAAGTACATTGTCGATTCTGTGGCTGACGTCTACATTGACTGGCGTGTAAGTTGTTCCTCGAGATCCGCACCTAACATTCCGGAGAATAATGTTGACAAGCGAAACAGTCGCAATGGGTCGCCTCCCTCAAGGGCGCATCAGCCGAGTACAAGGACACCGTTGTGCCCAAGTATTACAAGGTTATAGGCCAGTACTATTCTGAGTCTGCAGGACCTTATCTGCTTGGAGACAAGGTCACGTATGCCGATTTTGCGGTTTATCAGAGTATTGATAATGAGAGGAGAACGGGAACTCTGCCCGTGAGTTTGATTCTTTCTGCGCTGGGTGCTGACTTGCTTGGGTACATGCTAACGATAGTATAGGCTGAGCTCCCTGAATCGCTGGTCAAATTCCAGGAGGCATTCGAGGCAAGACCAAACATCAAGGATTACATCAAGGAGAACAAATAGCTTTCGAGAAGATTTTCTCGTCTATGAAAAACAGTTGAACCAATCTCAACTCAGGAAACCGAAAGTCCATCCAGGAATGACAATCGAAATGAACGAACAATATATTGATAAATCTATACCTATTTACACCTCCACTCTCCACCCTCATAATTTCTCTACCGTAATGGCTCAAGTCTCAAGGCCGCGTATCATTAAAATGCCCAACCCCATCCATACGTCTCGCAAGCGTAACAGCCTCCCTAACAGCCCTCTGGATCCCACCTCTCACACCCCTCTCCTCAAGAACCATAACCCCCCCAATCGTACACCCCTCAGGACTAGTCCCCTGATCCCGCAACTCCGCAGGACTAGTCCCAGATTGCATGATCGCCGCACTCCCGCTCATACTCTGCAGCACCATCCCCTGCGCCAGCGGCCGCGGAACACCAACGGCAACAGCGGCATCGACCATCGCATCGACTATAATCGCGAACATTGCGGGTGTGCTCCCTGCGACGGCGGTTGTAGCGTCAATTAGGGAGGGCGGGATATGTTGTGTTTTGCCGATGGAGGTAAAGATGGCATCTGTGAGGTCCAGATGGGATGCGTTTGGTGGTGAGACGGGGTTGATTTCGATTGCTGTGAGACTTTGGCCGACTAGTGCGGTTATGGTTGGTAGTGTGCGGATTATACTTGCTTTTTTCACTTTATCCTCTTGAGAGAGATTCGGCCCGTATAACGCCTCGTAGAGTTTCTCGACTGTCCACCCGGCCGCAACGCTAATAAGTAACTTGTTCCCAAGCGCGTCCGCGATCCCGTCCTGGCTAAGGCCAGAAGCAATAACGCTTGGATCTAATCCAAGGATAATAACATCCGCATTCTTGATTGCGGAGACATTATCGCCCTTTGAAATGGATAGGTTCTTGTTTATGTTCTCGGCGAATTGCGTGTTTAGACGTTGAGTTGATCCCTCGCTTGAGACGCACGCGATGTACTTGGTGAATAGTTGGTTTTCGCTGGCGAGGAGGGACTTGAGGATTGCGGTGCCGAGGTTTCCTAGTTTATATTAGCAACTGGTTTCTTCTGAGCTGGAGGGGTGTTGAAATTGCCCGGAGCGTACCGCAGCCTAGAATGCACAGTGTGCCGTGGGACATTGTGAGATGGGTATGTGTGCAATACACTGTTCTCTATCGGTGTAGCTAATTGATAAGAGAGAGGAAGAAAATATGCAAGTTGAAGGATCTCGAATGCATGAAATGTAGCTTTGCTATTTGATAGTACGGAGTAGATGAGGGGCAACTTTCTATCGCGGGGAACCGAACCGACCGGGAAGCGATCCGGTCAACGGGGATGCACCCGGTCTGTCTGCCTGCAAGATAATGCAGGGTGAGCTGGCTATCTTTACGATTGAACCATGGGACATTCTGACCTAGATAAGTAAGGATATACTGGATGGATACCCCAACTGGAGTCATCTGAGATAGATTGTAAGATAATGAATTGAAATGCTCGTAAATCATATTCATAATCATAGCGATCATAAACTAGCCCCTCTACCTACCTATACTACCTAAGAACTAGCCCCAAAAAAAGCCCTAACCCTCCTCCTGACCTCCCCCTTCAACGCACGATACTCATCCCCCGTTCTCCCCACCGCATCGCGATTCTCAATTGCCCTTCGAAGTAAATAGGCCAGGCATTCGCCTAGTCCACCCCAAGTAGAACACTTGTAGACCTGCGGCTCGTTCGCACTAGCACCGTTCTTGCCTTTCAGCTGCAACAGACTAAAGCTGACCTCATCGGACATTCCGTGTAATTGCGCAAATCCAACGGGGACAGTAGGCAGTTTCTCCTTCAGACGTTGTTGGCGGAGGTTGTGTGCGGCCAGGACAGATTCCTTATTGTGGCTTGCTAGGAACAAGTTGACGGAGGGGAAAGATTTGTTGTTTGATCCGAAGCCGCAGAGTTCCTGCCTCAACGCACCCTGCGCAATAGTATTATACGCCCTATCCGTATCCTCCTTCGTATCATGGATAAGACTCCGCTCATCAGAAGCAATGTATGCCCCCCTAACAAGCTTCAAACCCAATGTGAATCCCTCACCACTTGCAGCTTGAAGATGCCGCTCAATTGTAGCGGGTGTCTCCTTCAGATATGCCTGGTAGGTATTGTAGATTCGGGCCTTGCCGTCGACGTTATACTTCCTCATCAGGTCGAGGGTTACGCGGAGAATACCAGAGAGGAAATGGTGCGATTCGGCGTCGACGAGGATGCGGGCGCCGCGGGCTGCGCTCTTGGTGCAGATTTCGTCGAGGGCAGTTAGCATTTGGGGGGGTGGGAGAGAGCCTTGCGTGAAGGCTTCGCAGACGGAGGGCCCGGCGCCGGTTAGTCTGTAACTGTTAGTGCTGGTATTCGGTTATGATGGAAGAGGCAGACATACTTAAGAGCAAGATAGTCGTTCTCACTGAGAAGTTCAATTGTTTCAACGGTTCCCTTCCGCCACGCTTCAATCTGCTGGCAGAATGCTTCTCCTTCGCCTTCTGTTGCGTCAGATGCAACGCCCAGTCCCGTCGAGGTATTCGTCTTTGAGTCAAACACTGTCTCCTTCGCGTATGTCATGATCGTTCCCTGGAAGCCCATATCTGCAAGCTGTTTAATCGTAGCACGGACTTCATCGTGCGTCTCGCCAGCACAGAACTGCTTGTAGAAGGTTGATTTGAGAAGAGCATGCAGGATTGGATTCCGATCGACATTGAGAAGTGGACCCGCGCGGGGCTTGCAGAGGAAAGAGAGAGTATGAAGAGAGGGAAGAAGAAGGTAGGGCTTTGAGGATATAGTCGAGATAAGGAGGGAGCGGAGGAGGACAGATGTCGGGAGGGCAGAGAGAGGCGGGAGATTCGGTTTGGGTGTGGTAGATTCGCTAGACGGTCTTGTCTCTGCGTATGCAGATGTATAGCTTGACCGAACTGTCGAACTAGGAGTCTTTTGCTTAGAAGTGGAAGTAGAGTTGTAGTTGTGGTTGTGGTTGTTGAACGAAGATACACCCCGGGCAGGAGTAAACACCACAGTGACAGCCCTAGGAAAGGCCGGTTTCGATGCAGAGAGGAGAGCCATATTGACTACACTTCTCTTCACTTGAATTCAACTTGCAACTCAGAAACAATCCTTGTCTTTACATCTTCAACCACCTTCAGGCCCTTAAAGTATGTATAACTCCAACGCCACCCCTCTCGGCCTCGCTCCCGGTGACACACCCTCTATCTCACTGCGGGGTATGAACGATAGCCACAGATCCTCCACGATTACAACCAAAGTATGAACATCCCTATCGAGTCTGAGTTTCCTGTTACGTACGAACCGTGCTGAACCGTGCTTCGGAATCGCCGTGCTGGGCCGGTGCGTACCCCGCAGATAGAGGGCTCGGTCGTGGTGCCGACCCTATCTGGCTCGGCTGGGCCGTTGCAGGTTGCAGGTGGTACACTCCGCTTTGCATAAATAGATATATCTGTGATATTAGTGTTATGCTTGCCGGAGATGTGAATCTGTCTTTGTAGATTTAGTATCACTTTGATGTCTACGTCGGTCTAGCAATGCCTGAGTTCTAAGATTTGAAATATTGTTATACTGTAACTATTACTACACGGCGGCTGACACATACCACAGGTGGAGATAAGCTGTAAGGATCCTGACAGATACCCAAAAGAGAGGCTTCTATGATTACCTTATTGGCCGGAGGGATTGAAACTTGACCACTTGGTGATTCACTTGGAGACGGGGCGGGAGATTCTTCAGTCTACCTTGTAGAAAGCTAATACCCTCAATGCCTGAGGATGTTATCCCCGTGTTTCATGGGCCAGCTCATTAGTCGGTGCAATGTTGGGGACACTGATGTCCTTCTTTACCACCTGCGAAACTCGTCATCTCACAGCGAGGCCGGCCATCCTGCTTTGAAGCACGATAGAA
The DNA here is from genome assembly GCF_047715825.1 of Aspergillus stella-maris. Taxonomy (NCBI): domain Eukaryota; kingdom Fungi; phylum Ascomycota; class Eurotiomycetes; order Eurotiales; family Aspergillaceae; genus Aspergillus; species Aspergillus stella-maris. The sequence goes on along the minus strand of NW_027396818.1, from coordinate 269,480 downwards.
AGCGTCTCAAGGCTACCATCAAAAAAGAGCAACGCTGTTTGAATAGTATGCTGGGAGAAAAATCAGGATATTATTTGCAGCACATTGTAACAATGACCAAGTTCTACTCGGCCATTGAAAAATGGATGGGATCTCCGCCGCGGAGGGTCAGGATGAGATGGCTGCAAAAAGTGTTCACATGGGGAGTTGTCGTTTCTTTGCCCTTGTTCCCTGTCATCTCTAGATGGGAGTGCTTACTGGGATAAAGGTTCTCGTTGCCCCGGTCTGCTTTTGGATTTGAGTGTGGAATGGTTGCATGAGTGTTCTTTGTCTCTGTCTTTCCTCGATCCGTGGCATACCACTGATAGATCAACGAGAGTTCAAAGACTAAATAGCTTTGATAGAGCAGGAAATCAATTAATAAATAAGGCTTAGAGGCCCATCCTCATCTCAAGGTGTTCAATTTTCCCTCATTTTCGTCGCAGTTTCCCTATTCGTGTTCTTATCCATTCTTCACTTCTCGTACTTTGACTGTCACTCCTTTCCCCCTTTCAATCTACATTCTGTCTTTCATTTTTAAATTGATTCTTCCCTTCATCATGAACGTATCAAAGCGTATGGTTGCCCTTTCCAAGCCCCATCGGAACCCTGACATCGACGAGGAACCCGGTTGGTACTATGCACCGGATGGAAATCGCTATTACGGTCTTGGGACCGTTGCTGAAAAAGGAATAACACACGATGGCTCTCTCTAGTTTCTTTCGCGTGAGGCCAAGCATGGAGAAGAAGTCTGACGGACTGTAACAGTTCTTTGACCTGCTCACCAATGAAGATATGCTGGAAGAATGCATGCCTCTCCCTATGGTCTACGCCACGGAAGATCGGCGCATGTATAAGCTCTCCAAGCTCACAGGATGCCCATAGGCTGGCGAGGCGAGTCCAGGAGATTGGATCTCTACGGATAATATGTCCTGGCGCGACATGGGCAGAGTTGTCATGTGCTTTCGTGACGCAACGGGATTCGCGTATTGCCGCGTCAAGCCCATCCCTGATAAACATAACGGGCATTATTTTTTCTTCAACATATACACTGACAGGGACATGCTTGATTACTAAAGACCGCGAGCAGCCTATACGGGCACCCCAGGCACGCAGTGCAATCCGGACAGGCGAGTCCCGGTCGAGACCGACTCCGAGTACAGTTGGTTTGCTGGCCTTCCTGATAGCGAGTATCATTTTCGAAAGCTCGGCGCCGAGGGCGCAGGTTGGTACCTCGCGCCTGATGGGCAGAACTATATCGGTGTTGGGAAAGTTATTGTCGTTGGCGTAAATGAGCACGGCCGGAAGTACCACCACGTGGAGCCAATACCCGGGAAGAAAGGCGGCGACTATGACTTTTTCCACCAGTTCACTCGCGAATGATTGATTTCTTTCTTCAGGAACCGACGGCCTGGTGAAGGGGGCCACGAGGCGGACTCGTGGGAAGGAGAGGAAGAAAACTCATTCCCTTTTGTCGCCGATGGCGCGCTTTTCCTCGCATTAAGGACATGCCGAAGATTGGCGAGGAGTCTCCTGGGCGGTACTATCCATCCAAAGCACCCAGGCGAGAGGTCTTTATTGGGGTTGGCAGGGTTGTAAAAACTGGGCTAACAGGGCGTGGTGGTTTCTTGTAGAGGTGGTGCCAAAGCCAGGTCACTGTGAGGGGCACTACCAGTTCTTTGATACTTATACTGGTAAGGATATGCCGGATGAGTATTTGCCTGCTGGGCATGTCCCGCAATCTGGGTCTGGTGCAAGGAGCCTCGTGGGGGGTATTTGGCCATTTTCTCTCGTTATAAACTGAGCCTGGAGCTCTGGAACTGTACCTATATAAATTCAGCAAGAAGAAGTAGAAAATGCACAAACACGTTCTCAATGGACGCCAAACAGGATAAACTTCCAATGATTGGACGTTACAACAGTCTCTCTTGGTGCATGCCCGATTTGCTCGGAAGCAAACCCCGCAGATAGAGGGTTCGGTTGTGCTGCCGACCCTACCTATCTGGCTCGGCTGAGCCGTTGCTATACTCCGCATGCATGGACAAAGATAACTGTGATATAGATGAGCTCCTTGCTGAATAGATTTTGTCCTCACTGTTGTATTGGTTTCACCGTCAAGTCCATTATGTCTGAATTCAAAACCTCCGCGCCTGAGCTCAAGGCTCCTGGTATGGTCAAGGAGTTTGTGGTTGGTGCTGCTGGGGGTGCGACGCAGGTGTTAATTGGTTCGTTTACATTTATTGTTTCTATTATATGGTACAATGGCAGGGCAGTAGTGTTGATATGAACAGGCCAACCCTTTGACATCGTCAAAGTCCGCATGCAAGTCCAGGCAAACAAGAGCGCTATACAAGTTGCTCAGAGTATCCTCAGGCATGAAGGGTTACTAGCTTTCTACAAAGTATGCACAAGCTCTTCTATTCTTCGCTTTCACGCCAAATGTGAGAAATTGCTGACAGAGTATCACCATAGGGCACATTGCCGCCCCTCCTTGGAGTAGGAGCTTGCGTACGTCCCGTCCACGCACTACCCTCCTTCCAATCCACATCAACTGACAAACTCCATGAACAAAAGATAAGCATAGTTTACTCAACATTCCACACAATCTCCGAGTCCATCAAATCCTCAACAAACAACCCTACCCTCTCGCCACCGCAAACCTTCCTAGCCGGTGGTCTCGCCGGCCTCGCAAATAGTTTCGTCTCGGGGCCGACAGAACATATTCGTATTCGACTGCAGACGCAGAATCAGAACCACCCAAGCACGAATGAAAGTAGACCCAGGCTGAGGCCAGGTGTCCTTTCTACAATCCGGTATATCCATGCTCGGTCTGGTTGGGTAGGGTTGTATAGAGGCCAAACACCAACTATGTTGAGAGAATTCGGGAGTTATGGTGTTTGGTTCTCTGTTTATGAATTCCTCCTTTCACATCTTGCCTCTCCATCTTCAGATCCATCTTCATCCTCACACTCATCCTCCCCTACCAAAGGCAATCGAGACCAAATCCCAACATACAAAATCGCCTCCTGCGGCATCATCACGGGCCTCGTTCTCTGGAGCGTCAATTACCCCTTTGACGTGGTAAAGAGCAAGATGCAAGCTGATGGATTCGAGTCTCAACAGCGCTATAGCAATATGAGGGATGTGATGAGACAGACTTGGAATGGGCATGGCGTGATGGGGTTCTATAGGGGGTTGGGACCGACGCTGGCTAGGGCTGTTCCTGTTAGTGCGGGGACTTTTGTTGTGTATGTTCCTAATTCCTTCTCTTTTTTTTTTTTTTCTCTTGGGCTTTCGATGGAGTGGCTAATTTATGGGGTTTTAGAGTTGAGATGGTTAGGAAGGTTCTTTGATTTGATGGTTGTGGTAATAGTTAGAAGGACTCGCTGCCTAGGGTACCTATACTCTATATAGGTCCACTAGTCGGGTACATGCGGATAACGAAGTACATGACAGACACGACGAGATACGACACAAATCCAAGATACATTCCTTAAAATCAATCAGCTCCAGATCCAAGTCCTTCACGTAGTCCTTCCTTTCCGTATCTCGCCAACCTATCTCGATCCCGACCTATCCAGCGACAGAGACCCCATACATATCTAGGAATCAACGCCTTATGAGGAGTTGGAATTATCCGCACAAGACCAAGCACTACTCCCCCCCGAAGCCCGATAACTATCCACAACACCAACAACACTTCCATAAGTCCCCGCAACCATACAGAACGTTCCAGCGCTAATAACAAAGATACACCAGACCACCATGCCAATCCACCTCTTACTCCCGCGTGTCAATTTCCCTGTCCCTTCAGGGTCGGCTCCGCCTCTGCCTGCCTTCCAATTATCATACAGCCACATGCACCCCATAGGCTGGAAGGACATGAGTGTTCCCAGCAATGCACCGACCAGCGAGACCAGCCCGTCGAAAACGGGGATCGCGGATGCGATTATGTATGCGATTATCGTTATGCTTGCTGTGCAGGAGAGCCATGTTATCCAGTGAATGGCGGAGTTTGAAGAGAGGTGCTTTGAGCCGCGGAGGATGCGGATGAAGAGGATTTTGGCGGGGAGCTGGAGCCATTCAGTCTTATTAGTACGCGTCCGATTCATAGAAGCATATTATAGGATGGGGTAGGTTAGGGTAAGGCAAACAAACATGAATAACCAACAACGTCGTAACAATCAACCCCGGCAACGCAAACCCATACGCCACCTTCTTCACCATCGCCCCCGCACTCCCCAACGCCGGAGAAGCAACATAGCTCCCGCAGAAATAGTACACTACTGTCCCGATGGTAATGTAGATACTCGTGACCCCGGACTGGCAGCACAGCAGGGAGCGCGTATAGTACTGCGGATCACGCATCTCCGAGACGATTGCGAAGAACGCGGGTGTTCCTGCGTATGCGAAGATCAGGGAGGACACGGCTGTGATTCCTTCGGTGAATGAGGGGTTGCCGATGATTTTGTAGTCTGATGCCCAAGGGCCGGGGGTTGCGGGTGCTGAGGCGGGGCGGTCTTGGATGCCGACGGCAATTGTTACGATCAAGACTGGGAGATTGCATTAGGGCTGCTCTGTTCTGTTCTGATGAAGGTGAGATGAGGATGGGAAGGAGGGGACTCACTAGCTGTCAGGATACAGAACAGCCCGCCCCAAGCAAGAAACCCCATCTTGCCCAACGTCCGAATACTCCCAAACACGAACCCAACAATAGCAGCAACAGCAACAAAAATAGCCGTGCATGCAGCATGCGTCGAAACAGCATTCAACGCAATGGAAATACTCAGCATTCCGGAGCCAGCGACGAAGATCCAGTCTGCACAGAACACGCTCGTCAGCCACACTCCAAATATCAACCACATAGAAAGAACAAGCACAGGACATACAAAGCACAAAAGCACTCCCAAAAAACGCCTTCCCAACCTTCCCAAACATCAACCCCCCCGCATCAGCAATAGAATAAACCTCGCGATGCCTCAACTTAAACACCCCAATCATGTAGTCCGACCATGTCGTAATGGCCGCAATGACAAGGAGACATATAAGGCCCGGGATAAGGCCCAGTGTGTCGAATGCCGAGGGGATCGAGAGCACGCCGAGCCCGATCTGCGTTTTCATCATTAGGGCCACGGTGCCGAGCCAGCCGACCTGCATGCACCAGTTAGTGTGGTCTTTTTGGTTGTATAACGAGGACGATTAAGATGGGTATGGATGGCCTACATCACGATAATTAGGCCCGCCCTCTGACATCTCGCCGAAGACGTCGTCGTGGGCGGCGATGCCGGGGTGGGACTGGACTTCGCCCAGCATGGAGGGGACTTGAACCAAGTCATCATTCTCGGGCTTCATCTTGGGAGCCTCAGTAGACATAATGAGAATAGAGTATAACAAATAAAATAGAATAATATTGAAACTGAAATGTTCCGACACCAAGGTCAACTTGAGCGGTGACCGGACAAACGGGGATAAAGGCAAGGGGCGGAAGCCCTTATAAGACATCTACACTTAGGGCCTAGTAGCGTCGTACAATCGAAGCTAGGGCAGAAAGAAGAATGGACTTGAATTGGGCTTGGACTAGTACACGTTTGGCAGTATGGGGCTATGCCTACTATCTAGGCGACTACGTAATTAGCTGGACATTCGGCAGTCATAATCTGGATACTGGGAAGTGGAAACTGGAGCCGTCTGGGGCCGCGGGAAACGGGCAGTGTTGAGGTCATACCAGGCCTGAACTTGCTGATCTGGTATTATCGCTGAAGTCGGGAGGGTCGCCGTGTGCGTTATTTCCTGGTACCGGGAGCGGTGGCGATGCGGGGGTGGATCGTCTAGCGGACTCGTTGTGGAATTGGATTTGCAGAGATAGGATAGGTAGGCAGAGCAAGGCCGGAGAATAGCCGTGGTAGATACCAGAGTCAACAACTCAATGTCTACGGAGGCGTGCACCAAAAGCTTTTGCGCGGCGCTTGGCGTTTTGACCTGGTATTGCAATAAGGACCTACATACTAATTTCTATGGCAACGGTCATCATGGTACATCCCTTTTTGCCAAGAAATTGATATATAAAGTGTTTGCTTACTGCTTCACCCCTCAAGCAATTATTCTCTTACTTCCTTGTACTCTTGAAGCTATCCACACCGCTTCTCTTTTTAATTTAACGCGATCTCTGGTGTTTTAGAAAGCTCATTTAATTGCCTCTGCCTTGCTCGTCCTCTTCCTCCGCATCACTGGCTTTTCACGATGCCTCGCAATGGCTTTCATCCGACGGAGCTCCGCGTTCAAGTCCTTACCTTACAAGCAATTGGATTTAGTACAGAGAGGATCTCTCATCTTCTGAATCTCTCTCCTCGTACAGTCCAGAGTATTGTGAAGAAGGGCAGGGACCGTGGCTACCGCCCGGAGGTAAGCCTGCGGGTAAGTCTTGAATTCGTAGAGGATAGCAAGCGCTCTGGGCGACCTGTTGAGATTACTGAAGCTATTCAGAACTCTGTTATTACTTCGGTGACCGCGGATCGTGCAGGGCGTGAGAAATCCTCTGAAATTCTTGCATACGAAGCTGGTATTTCTCATTCTTCTGTTCTACGCATTTTGCATTCTCATGGACTTGTCATTGCAAAGCCTTCTTGGAAACCTGGTCTAACTGAAGTTGCTCGCCATAGGCGTCTTGAATTCTGCCTTGCCCACCAATACTGGACGATTGAGGACTGGAAGTGCGTGATATTCACCGACGAGACCGCCGTGGTTCTCGGCCACCGCTGCGGCGCCGTACGGGTCTGGAGGACCGTGGAGGATCGCCACAGCAGGTCTTGTGTACGACGGCGATGGAAGCAGAGTTCTGACTTTATGGTATGGGCTTGCTTCACCTGGGATCGCAAGGGCCCTCTTCGCATTTGGAAGCCAGAGACCGCTCAGATGAGGAGAGATGCTGACAAAGTTATTGATGACATGAATCGCCTCTCTTTACGTCAGAAGCCTGGTCGCCAGCCTCAATGGTGGTGGAATGAAAAGAACGGCAAGCTATCCCGTAGGGGCAACGGCGGAATCGATTGGTACCGCTATCAAACAGTTTGGATACCATTTCTATACAATTCTGCATACAAACATGATCCAGAGGTTTGCTAATATGTCTATTTCCTTTACAGGAAGTCCTTATTCCTCACCTTATTCCATTCGCCCAAGAATGCATGGTTGAACGCCCGAATACCATTGTACTTGAAGATGGTGCCCCTGCCCACCGCCACCACGCTCAGAAGCGTGTATACGAGCTTGCAGAGGTCAAGAAGATCATGGACTGGCCAGGCAACTCGCCAGATCTTAACGCAATTGAGCCATGTTGGGGGTGGTTAAAGAAGCGTACAACTCCACGCGGAGCGCCTCGCGATAAGAAGACAGGGGAAGAGGCATGGAGGAAGGCGTGGAGCGACCTGCCTCAGGAGACAATTCAACACTGGATAGAACGCCTCATTCGCCATATTCAGATTGTCATTGAGCTTGAAGGAGGCAACGAATACAAGGAGGGCCGTGAGGATCGCGATACGCGAAATTGGAAGGGCAGGCGGGTGAAGGGGCAACTCTCAACGCGAGTTGACCTAGAACCGCGGCCTACGGAGGACTCTGAATAGCTTCATCTTGTCTCTTTTTAGTATTCTGCGCTTTTCGGGCATTATTTCGGGTATTTTGGCCTATGCGCTGGTCGCACGGCCCTTGTAGCTTTAAAACACGTTGCCATAGAAATATGTATGTAAACCAGTTACCTTGGCACATTAAATTACTAGCGTCGCGCAAAAACTTTTGGTGCACGCCTCCGTATGTCGTTTCACAATGCGCTTGTCACCAGCATAATTTGTCGTATAGCAGGGTTGCCCGATTATCCCTGCCGACTGACCTCATTCCAAAACGGCATTCCGGCTTCCATCCGCAGGACTCCGTACATCGAGCTGCTGTCCAGACACTCCCCCGCGTAATCGCGCGCAGCACGCATGTTCCGATGTGCGGTTTCCGTCCCGGGGAGCTTGGCGTTGACACCTTTTGCCATCGATAATGCATGCTCTGCATCTTTGATTGCTAGGGAGACGCCGAAGCCTGGCCGGGTCTCTAGCGGCGGTGCATAGATGCCGGTTGTTAATCTGCCGTGACGGTTCAGATTAGCTTCGATCATCCCTTGCATCGCGTGGCGAGATATCATGTAGGGGTTAACGGAGTAGATAGATACCTTTTTGAATACCCCCCAGCAACACCACCGAAGGATTCCCCGATTAACTCTTCCATCGCTGCTGTGCCTAGACCTGTTTTCTCGGCGAAGACTTGGGCTTCGCCGACGGCTTCCATGAGGTTTAGCGTTATGATGTTCCTACACCGGTTAGCATACCGATATCCACTCAACACCACGTTGTAGCTTGTAGATTGTAAAAGAACATACCCCCCAATCTTCAACAACGCCGCACCCCTCGCCTCCTCGCCACAGTCAATGACCTTCCTCCCCATAACCCCCTCAATATACCCCCTCACAACATCCACTCCCGACCTCGGCCCGCCGATAGCAAAGACCAACTGTCCTGGGACCGCGATCGCCGGGCCCCCGAACACCGGTGCCGATAAGAAAGTGGCGCCGAGATCGGAAAGCGTGGCAGATACGCGCGCTGTTGTGTCAGGATGTACAGTTGAGCAGTCGACGAAGATCTTCTTATCAATGTTTATCTGCGTCTGTACCTGCAGGGTTATCTGGTGTGGGGCGGGCGATGGCGACTGTGATAGCGGTTGCGATTGCGATATCGATTCGGATAAGACGGTTATCGTTTCGAGCAGGACTTTATCGTTTGCGAGCTATAGTTCACGGTGTTAACGGGAGTTTTCCGCGGAAATGAGATATGAGATCATACCATGGTGAATATCACGTCGCATTTTTCGACAAGGTCAGTAAGGCTTGCTGCGGGAGTCGCGCCGAGTTCGTTCAAGGGCTCGCCGGTTGATATCGTGCGGTTGTAGTATGTTAAGTTGGGCTCTTGGGTCTTTACCAGGTGTCGCTGGAGGTTCATGGCCATGGGAAGGCCCATGGAGCCAAGGCCGTACTGTCATCGTAAGCAAGTCAGCCTATAGTAGTAACCTCCATGGTGTTGGGGCTTACCCAGCCGATGCGCGGCGTTGTCGCTTTTGCTCGTTTGAGAATCATTGTGCTTCAGTGTCGTCTTCTTCGCAAATTCACAACCAGATTGCAACGGAAACAGGACCCCTCATAACTATATACATCTTGAACTGATTCACTCATTCTGGTAACCTCGGAAACATTCCCGGTGGTTTCTGGATAGCCCATCTCCAATGCCCCGCAGGACCGGCCCACTACCCGAGGGGTCTGCTATAACAACACTCCATGCGCCGGGGAGATAGCCCAGTATTTCGTAAAGCATATCACTTGTTGAAAACACACAATCGATCAATATGGCCGCCCTTCCTCACGTCCCCCCAGCAGGCGTCTGGGTCCCCGCCGTCACAGCCTTCGACCACACAACGGATACACTGGACCTCGAAGCCCACAAGAAGTACTGCGCATACCTCTCCAAGTGCCTCACGGGTCTCGTCATACTGGGTACAAATGCCGAAGCATTCCTCTTAACGCGCGACGAGCGCGCCGCCGCGATTCGCACCGCTCGAGAGGCCGTCGGCCCCAACTACCCCATCATGGCCGGTGTCGGCGCCCACTCGACGAAGCAAGTCCTTGAGCTGGCGAATGACGCTGCAGAGGCGGGCGCAAACTACCTGCTTGTTCTGCCACCCGCATACTTTGGAAAGGCGACCAGCCTGGCCGTCGTTAAGCGATTCTTCGCCGACGTCGCGAGTAAGGCGCCGTTGCCGGTGGTCATCTATAACTTCCCTGGTGTGACGAATGGAGTGGATATTGACTCGGATACAATTACGGATATTGTGCGCGCGTCTGCGGCGGCGTCGCCTAGTGGCAAGAGCAATGTTGTTGGTGTGAAGCTCACATGTGCGCAGGTGGGCAAGATCACCCGCCTAACGGCGGCGTTTGGACCGGAAGAGTTTGCAGTTTTTGGAGGACAGTCAGACTTCTTGCTTGGTGGGCTGGCGGTTGGGTCCGCGGGATGCATTGCTGCGTTTGCCAATGTCGTGCCAAAGACGATTATGCAGATCTACCGATTATACAAGGCTGGTAAGATTGACGAAGCGTTGGCACTGCACCGCAAGGCGGCTTTGGCCGAGTCACCATGCAAGAGTGGAATCGCAAGTACCAAGTTTGCTGCCGCCATCGTTTCAGCATCGAGGGCTGGAGTCGAAGATGCAGAGACCAAGTTCAAGCCGAGAACCCCATACGAGGAGGCGGGCGAAGCTGCCAAGGCTAATGTGCGGAAGGTCATGGCTGAGATCATAGCTATTGAAGATAGTCTGTAGATCATAACGTCGTTTGTCTCATGAGTACAAAGTGTCTAGTCCTAGGATTACCAGATATGATTTTCAGTAACTGCGTGTGCGACCCAGTCGACATCGCCAGTATCGATCGACTCCGCGACGGCCATAATCTCAGCCGTCGTAAGTCCATCATGTAAACTCGGTAGTTCTGGGATTCGGTAGGCGGGAGGCAGTGGTGAGGGGATCTCAACCAGCTGTCCTTTCATTGAGCCCTCGCCTTGCATGCGGTCTGGAGCGAGCTGGTACAGTAGACCGCTCAACTGTTCGAGCTCGGACTTTCGAAACTTGGCTATCAGATTTCCACGATTGATCATGTCGTCTAATATCATATAGCTCTTCTGCAGCCATGGCCTCCGGCTTTCTAGGAGAGCACAGTCGACTGCCGGGGCCAGGAGAAGAACTACGCTCGATACAAATGTTGACTCTAAGTCGAAAGGAAGAAAGCTATCTGCAGGTCGTTAGCACAGAAACCAACCGTTATGAAAGTTGCGTACCGAGAAGGCTCTGTTCGAACAGGCTGCTTAAAATATTCAGCTGCTGCTGAGCTGAGTCGATGCATACTTGAAGCAACCGCAGCACGTTTGCTGATGAATTTAGCGTCTCGAGGCAAGCATCGGCGGACTGGAACCGCATCTTCAAGAAACATAAGAGCAACGGCCGTGTTGCGAGGACAATGCACTACACATATCAGCGTGTTTCTAAAAGAAGGAGGTGGGACTTACTTGATGATAGAGCAGATGCAAATGAGCTGCCATCCTGGAAACGCCACTGATGGTGGGTTTGTCCAGCTGCAAGTCAAATGACCGTTGTAGGTCTCCCGCCAGATCAGTCGTGCTTGCTAAGGCCGCTTTGGTTCTGAGAAGGAATTTTCGGTTCAGGCGCCCGTCCGCTCCGTATACAGCTATATCCTTAGAGAAGAGGCTCTATTATGGACAGTTGGATAATACATACTGCTATTGATCTCCGCAATAATCTGGCACATACGAATTTGCATGCTCAGAGCGACAACCTTCTGAGGTGATCCGGGAAAGGTCGGTAGTTGAGGGTGTATTTGGTTGTCTTGAATTGACTGTGGCAGTCCCATCAAGGAGGTCATTTGCCGGTCGAGGACGTAAATTGTCCACCATATTTTTCGACATCTTTGAACAAGAATTTCCCCAAGGTGTTGCACCGGCATGTCTGTGTGCATACCTTGAGCGAGGGCAATGCGCATTGCTTGGCCAATCTAAATTGTTAACTAGAAATTCAAACCTGAAGAAAGTGGACATACATAATTGTGAGCCGAGTTCCGGAAGTCGAGTGACTGGAGATAAAGCGCCATGCAGCACAGGACTTCAGTTGCAATAACAGGATCCCGGGCAAGATGTGTCGAGTCCGGAAGTAGCTGAAGGGCTCTGACGAAAAATTCGCAGCCCGGGGGCCTGGTGTCGCGATTCCGCTGGACAATAAGTGCTTTCCCAAGTGCGACAATGACCAGGTAGTGAATGTACCACAGAGCGTCTGCTGTCATCTGCTGTGCAGGGTCCTCGTAGAAGGCATATAAGCCCCCCATGAAGGTACCTTCATCAAAGAGGTGATAGAGCTGACTGGCATGAAACTTGACGGCGTTGATAAGGTATATTGAGTAATCGAGGGTTGGAACTATCGGCGCTTCGTGATACACCGTTGTTCTTTGCCCATCCCATCCCAGGTCATATGTTGTGCCTTCAAACAGCAAGCAGTCCGTGGGTAGGAGAGAATTATATAAATGCTCGTGCGTCATACCCAATATCTTCCGAGCAAAAGACCAGTTCGATGAAGTTCCTAGGTAGACTAGCAAAGGTTAGCTTCGTACGTCATCTCGGTATTGAGCCGCAGGTTGACTCACAAATTTGCCCAGTTCCTGAAGTTGTAAAAGCAGAAGGACCAGTTGATAATGGATTCGTTAGGTCTGCGCCTTCTGCATTCTGATCGTACCCAGCGTCACCGGCGGGGTCATCATCTCCGCCTATAAATGTTAGTTGCGTGGTGAGGGGAGGGGGCGAAGACTCATACCATCATCAGGCCTACCCCTATCTTGTTCCGCAAAGCTATGTGGACTAGATATATTCTCATCGCCTCGTTCCAGTAAGGCAACCCTTCGTTGAAGGTCCTCGATGAACCTAGCCAAAGTCAGCATCGAACATAGACAAGACGGCAAGGCATCCGCACCCTCGAGTAACAAGCACCTTCTGATCCCGGTCATCAAACACACAAGTCAACCTGCGCTTATGGCACGTATTGCAAGGTTGAAACCCAGAGCACTTGATCTTCTGCTTGCGGCACCGCTGACACCTGTCCACTGATTAGCGAGAGACCGATAAACGCCAAGTTTCACTCACGCATTCGTAGACCGCTTCCTAATGCCGCCTTCCTTGTTTGGTGTATCCATCTCAATCATAGCAGTATAAGTCGGTATAGTAGTTGATCATGCAATATCTCAAGCAAAGTCGCAGTCTTGCCGGGCCCATGACATCGACATTGTGCGGAACGGGCGGGCTCCGAGATGCGGGGAGAGATACGGTACGATAGGCGTAGTCATAGTGGAGACACATGTCAAACTCAAGTCGGGCCACGGTATCTAATCAGCAGGCGCCTGGAATTCATGTCCTGAATAGGAATCCAGGTGAGGCCGTGCAGCCACTGTCCACTGTTTGACTCGATAACGGTCATCGGATGTGTTCCCGGTTCATTGTGGAAGGCCTCGGCAGCCTTCCCGACGTTGTATCAGGCGACGATCGCCTTCCCCAGAGTTTCTCCAGAGTTGGCCTCGTGATCAGCGACCGCTTGTATCTCCGTGGTTTTCCTCCACATTCTGTCTTCGAATTGTCTTTTTGAACGGGGCCGGGGCCGGTACCCCGCGATTTGGCTGGCGTTTGCTGGGTCGAGCCCCGTAGGCGAAAGGCGGGGTTGGGCTGGCATTGGATGCTGTTGAGGTTTCTATGTAGCGAATTTGGTCAGTGAAATGTAGCAAGGTCACTGGCTTCTTCTTACTTTGGTGTTCATGGAGTGATAAAGGCTTGAAGAGATCTCTAGTTCACACAAGCAACAACGGCAGGAGACAATTCCATCCAAGAGTCTGCTGTGTAGCATCCCAGCATTTTGATTGGGCTTAGCGCAAGACTCGACACCTAAGGCAGCAAACTGTACATGCCCAATGGAAGCCCCCAGACTCTTACCTATTCATACTTTCGTTAAAAGTGTCTAATCTGAATGACAGCAGACGAAAGTAACTATACCGTCTCTTGTACTATGTCACTGTGAGAATGGGGGTAAGAAACAGAGCGATATAAGTATCTGTCCCCGACGTACTGTGAAATTACAATCACCAACACAGACTACAAGCTCATTAGTACGCTGCTATTTCTAGAGCCAGCTGAATGTTCGTGGTACGTATCTGTTGGCCCACGTTTCTTCTAATATGCTATAGTATATTCCTATGCGCACAGCCATCTATGGTAATCGGCCTGTGAAAGAACCCTGGCAGCACCCCGGCTAAAAATAGGGACAGCAAGTCTATGTATGCCTTTGCTACAATATGCTATGCAATACGTAAAACAACGTCGCCTCACCAGCAGTATCCCATGCCACTAGAAGAGACTCGTTTTTTCAAAAATTTTCAAAAACCGTTTCGACCTAACTGGCGTGAAATCAATCCACCCGTCCGCTGACAGCGATCAGTGGATTGAAGATCATCTGCATCTCCAATATTTCCATCGATGGCAGAGGGAGTTTTTCGGGGTTTTTTGTGTCCAGCAATATCTGGTGCTTAGGATCTGTGCTGTTAATTGCGCGTCCGTTCAAGCAGTCGAACAGTCACGTTGTCCCGCTACCCCCTTTAAGGTCATGTGGGAAGCCCGGACAATCAGTCAGTACAGCCCTGTCCAAGAATCTATACCTGGGAAACCAAGATAGACGGATCTTCAGGCGGTGGTTACCTGAAGAGGGCTTGACTGGTTTCAAAACGAAACGAGCGCGCCTCCAAAGCTCCCTGGCGTCCCTGGACATCGTGATAAGTGATGAGCACGTATGCCCATGGGAGGATCCCGAAATGATGTCCTTCCAGCGTTGAACAGTGTCGAAGCTCCAAAGCATTTCTGCCCAGACCCAGAATTTCTCTGTCTTGGCTTTGTTCCAATATTCACTCGCTTCAGTTAGGTGATCGGGATACAAGGTCGTAGGTGCGACGGGCTCCATGGTGTGGGATATGACACAGGCTGCCAGGTCTCTTTCCAGGCACTGACTCTGTCAGTATTTGCTTTCAGTGTCCTCCAAAGCGTACATACACTGGCTTGAGCTTCATCCTGTAGCGGGGAAGTAGACGAATTTGCCGGTGTCTTGGGGAGGGATAGCCGGGTGATCTTCGACGGCCTGTCGGGTGTCGGTCTCGAAATGGAGTCTGCCTTCCTCTTATTCGACCTTGCAGATTCACCGGGCTCTGATATAATTTCAGCCTGATTGGTGTCCATCAAATTGGCGTCTGAGGTTCGAAGGTGCGTGGATTAGACTCGAACATGGTGGAGGGAACTAGGAGGTACTCACAAAATCTCAAGTTGTCTGCCGCGGAATTGATCTTTTTCACGAGATCTTGGTTCTCGGGTGACTTCAGTTTTTCTAGGATCTGGCGAAGTTTTGTAACATCTGCGAACCACAGAGAGGCCCATACTGCTGAGTTAACATCTTTGAAGCCGTTTACATTGCTGATATTCCGGATAAGAACCACCCGATCGATATCTGTCAATTGGTTGATAAACGTCATTTGGTAGTAGTGATAGTGCTTTTGAAGCGAAGGAACTTGATGGCTATGTATAAAGTGGTTTGTAAAAGAAATGAACAAATCACGAAGTAGAAGGACAGAAGGAGTGATAGACTCGAATCACAACACTGCTGTCCCGTCCTGGATAACTATTCTCCTTCTCCATAGGAGGCTCTTTCCCCAAATACCATATTATATGCCAGCCTGGAACTTTCCCAAAAGCAGCCCCAGATTGAATTATCGCACATCCATACCAAACTCTTTTTTTCGACCAACCCCCGCCGTCAAAGCAGGGATTTTATTCACACGGCTTCCAGTCGTCAATCCACGGAGTTCGTGATTCTTCATTTCGAGCGTGCCCGCTTGTCAGTTCAGACATTGCGATAATGAAAACCAGACGGGAATCCTCCAAGTATAGCCGCTTCTGGGGGCCGCGTATCATATGGACGACATTCGTGACGAACGGATACGGCGTGCCTCTCACTCGGAATTTTCCTGTCACGGGTACTTGGTTCGAGTCAATTCATGGGGCCAAGAGAATACAAAGGGCATCAAGGCTTCCCAGGATGCTACAGTCCGCGCGTTATAGCTCTACTAGAGTTTGCGTGACGGGTTCAGGGCCATGTTCTGATCATGCTGTTGTTGCTGGGAAGAACAAGAACCTTTGATGTGGGCAGACGCCAAACACCGAGAACTCTACTTATCATATAGAAGTCTTTTGGCTTGAGATCAAGGGTTTCTGGATAGTTGATTGGGCATTGTGCAGGCCCTCTGGGGTTACGCCGGCTATTGGTGGTGAAATAAAAATAGTACCTAGTTACTTCAGCGAAACGACGGTTTTCATCCGACCTTTTCAAGATTATCCACTGCTAGTTCCACGTAGAGAAGGGGCTTTCTTGCAATTCTTGAAGCTATATTTTGTCAACCCCTTCGCCATCCTCCCAACCTTGTCTCAGCAACCGCAAGTAGACCTGCTTCGCGACCTCCTTCGATGTACCATCTTCGTATGTAGAGAACTCGCCGATGTCGATATCCAGCTTCAACTGCAAGTACTCATGAAGATTTTGACTCCATTCTTCCTCTGGCAATTCATGCTTTACCACGTTTCAGAGGAAGGTTCGGTAATAATTCCAGAAAAATGGATACGCGTCGCCAGGAAAACGGAAATCGCGCACATCCGTAGTGCGCAGTTCGGGGTCGCGATACAGCATTTCCAAGTACTCAAAAGCTTCTTTGACGTCATGTACCGGTGCAAGCACTTTGCTCCGGAGCCGGGTCAACAGTTGGTCTTGAGCTTCGCCGGACGTACAATTGATGAGGTATCCCACACGGGAAGCCGGGGTGTTGAAATGTTTGGCGTCTTGGACGAACTTCATTTCCATGAGGAATTGCCAATTGACGAACCTTGGGTCGACACCGTTTTTGAACTTGGGAGGGTCGGGCAAGTCATTTGTGAACACTGCAGTATGCTTTGGAAGATTGAATGCCAAACTAGTTGCACTCTCGGCTACTAATGCGGCTTTTGCGTAGGGCATGCCTGATGTTTGTACCTCCTTTTCGAGAGCCGCAATCCTAGCCTTGTCTCCTTCGAGCTATTGGGTCTGGATTGAAATTTCGTCGCTCAAGTTCGCAATGTCTGCCTTGTAGGTTTTCTCCTGGTCTTCCTGGTCCACCATCTTTGCCTTCAGTTCTGCGGCCTGCTTTTTAGACTTGTCATGTTGTTTGCTTTCGATCACTAGACTCTTCAGAAGTTTCGCGTTCAGGCTCTGGAGTTCGTGTTGCATCTTGTCTTTACTCGCCAGGGCCTTTCCCAGCTCCTCGATTCGCGACTTAAGGCTCGAATCCTCCTGTTGCTGGGTGCGCAGCTTCATTTCCATGTCCACCAACTGGGAGACGTGGGATTGTTCCAGGTTGTCGCACTCGTTCCTGTAATCCGCCAACTTCTCCTGCTTGTCTTTTATGGTGGATACGTAGGACCTTTGCTGTTCGTATAACACGTCGAAAAGATACTCTGCGTGGCCATCCGGCATAATTATACCATTCAGCGAGATCGATGGCGAATTCCCCGCTGTCGTCTCTCGCTTTGAGGGTCCGATAGTCTGCCATGGTCTTGGGATCGATACTGGTCTTCGAAAGGAAGGTCTAAGTGGCAGGAAGCCTTGGAGACGGTCCTCGCGTACGTTAGATGGCTGTTCAGAGGATCGTGGACTGGCAGGCCTTGGATTCGAGTATAGATCAAGAATATGGTGAAAATTATATTAATGGATGGCTGCAAAATGAGACTTTCTGGTAATCACAATCACTTGCAGCAATTGAAGCCTTAGAGACCTGAAGTGAGGAATTGAGTGAGTTCTGAGGAAGGCAGATCATGTGTTGTCGCATATTCGCTCACTTCTACAAAGGCAACACCGAAGACACCTCGCACCTCTCACTTCCCCTCCAACAAAAACAAACCTCACAAGCCTCACCATCTTTGCCTCCAGGGATGCAAAGCAAGCTGTCTGTCATCTTTGTCCTTTGGAAGGAATACGCTAAACAGAACCTGCTTTGTCGAAAAAAAAATGTTTAAACAAGACCTTTCAGTCCTACTCGTTCGTCACCGGGATTATCGGGGTTACAGAGACACTTTTTCACCCCTCCAGGCCATGACCTCGACTGTTCCTTGAGATAAACACCCCTGGCCCCCGTTGCAACCTGCCAATCGCCACCGCGTTATTGTCCATGCTAACCGCTCTTATCTGCAGGATTCTTGGATAGTGGAGTCAGTAAGAAGCCAAGATAGCTAAGCTCCGGAATCTGGGGGAGAAAGGCGAGAAAGTGGCAGACGAAGAACGCCGCAAGCCCAAACGGATATGGCCGACACCGAAGAATGCAGCTGTCATCGAAAGTCGCTGATATCGTGGTGATTCCTTATCATAGGGGCAAACCTATCACCAGCAAAACTCTTATCTGGGGCTCGTCAAATTTCTGTCGGTTCCACCCGGCTGTTGAGTCCGCCCGTTTCGCCCTCCAGCGATTGGTTTAGGGCCCAGACAAGCTTGCCTCGTTTGACAGTCGCGTGTTTCGAGACCCAGAACACCCCACGCGAACGTTCTTCCTTGGTCGCGCCTGAACCCATACCGAAGGTATCGCCTCCGTCTTTCCCGAAGATGACCGCAATGCAACGCGAAACTGGCCCTCCATGTGGGCCGTAAGATAATAATAACTGATTGTGCGCGTTTGTGCGAAGAATTCCTCAGTTCGGTCCACATACATATCCAGAGCTCTCCCCGTCTGTGAGAAAGAAAAAAATGGGAACTACAACCTAGCCAGAGGGGCACTGCTTCCCTTATTGCCTATCCATCAATTCTTTACACGATCACACATTGAGTGAATCACATACTCAGTCAATTCGACACCCTCCTTTACCGCAATGGCCGGACCACACGAAGTCGACCTGGAGAAGAATCCTCCAGTGACTCAGGCGTCCGCGGATACCAGCAGCGATGGCGCTGTGCCTGGGGAGAGCTTTGCCTATGGCAATTCTCTCTATGCAAAGATCCAGCGCCTAGCTGGCAAGTTCCAAATTGAGCAGCGTGGAATCGAACGCGTCCCTGCAGCGGAACAGACAGATACCTCGTACCTCAATGTGGGCAGTATGTGGCTGGCGGCCAACATGGTTGTCAGTTCCTTCGCGATCGGTGCCCTTGCACTTCCTGTCTACAATCTCGGTTTCGTTGATGCCATCCTCACGCTGCTATTCTTCAACCTTCTTGGTATTATGACCGTCTGCTTCTTTTCCACCTTCGGTCCGTTCGGTCTACGTCAGATGGTGTTCTCGAGATTCTGGTTTGGATGGTGGGCCACAAAATTCTGTGAGTTTCATATGAGCTATGACCTATAGCAGCGGGAACTCATTCGTCTCTCTCTCGCAGTCGCCATTCTGAATATCCTAGCATGCATGGGCTGGTCTGCTGCGAACACCATCGTGGGAGCTCAAATGATCAATGCAGTGAACGAAGACGTGCCCGGGTTTGCCGCTGTCCTAATCATCGCCATCTGCACGCTCCTTGTCACCTTTGCTGGTTACAAGGTGGTTCATATGTACGAATACTGGAGCTGGATTCCCACATCCATCGTCTTCTTGATCGTTCTCGGTTGCTTCGCCCACTCCGGTGATTTCTACAACATCCCCATGAAAGCGGGCTCATCCGAGATGGGTAGCGTCCTCTCTTTCGGATCTGCCGTCTACGGATATGCTACAGGCTGGACCAGTTACGCCGCTGATTACACCGTGTACCAGCCCGCCAACGCCAGCAAGCGGAAGATCTTCTTCTCGTGCTGGATCGGTCTCATCGTTCCCCTCCTCTTCATCGAGATGCTGGGTGTTGCTATCATGACTGCGACCACTATCGACGGCGGCAACAACAAATACCAACTTGGCTATGACGCCACTGGTAACGGTGGCCTTGTCGGTGCTGTCCTCGACCCTCTTGGCGGCTTCGGCAAGTTCTGCCTCGTCATTCTCGGTCTCTCCATTGTCGCAAACAACTGCCCGAACATCTACTCGGTGGCCCTCACCGTTCAGGTCCTCAGCCGCTACGCCCAGCGTGTTCCCCGTTTCATCTGGACTCTCGCCGGTACCGGCGTGTCGATTGCTATCGCCATCCCAGGTTACTCTCACTTTGAAGACGTGCTCGAGAACTTCATGAACTTCATTGCCTACTGGCTAGCCATCTACTCCGGTATCGCTCTCACAGACCACTTCGTCTTCAAACGCGGCTTTGGCGGTTATGCTCCCGAGGATTACGACAAGCCCAATAAACAGCCTCCTGGTATCGCGGCTGCTCTAGCCTTTGCCTTTGGCGTTGCCGGTATGGTCACTGGAATGAGCCAGCAATGGTATGAAGGTCCTATATCGAAGCACGCGAGCGGCGGTGATATTGGTTTTGAATTAGCGTTTGCGTTCTCGGCTGCTTCTTATGCTTGTATGAGGCCGTTTGAGCTTAAGGTGTTTGGGAGGTAATTTTCGTTTTGGTTGGTGGCATCGTTTTAGTATTTGGGTTATATAGGCTTAGTTTCCCGGAATGTATATATAGATAGCTTTGAATCAATTAATCGCACCATTATGTATAACCTTCAATTGAATCTTGCTCTTCGAGTTCCAATTACCTAGTATTTGTTGGTCTTGTTACTGCATAATGATGAACCTTCAAGAATAGTGACATCTACCTAAGTGCTTAAGAGAGCTTCTTGGCGTTAAGGCCCACGAAGGATTTCTAGGTACCTACCGATACCGTACCTGGCTCCTGAGGGCTAACTCGGTCGTGCCTTCCATAACGGCGGTAGAATCATTCCTGCTGAGGAAAGAGCGACCCGGTTGCGCCTTCTTTAATCAATCAAACTGTCGGTCACTCCTGCCCTGGGTGATCCGTACTTCGTGCCTTCCTACTGTGCTTATACCCAGCCTATCACGTGATTAGACCAGGCACCGCCACATCCTCGCGGCGCCACATCACAATCCGGCGAACAAATCCACAACGGAGAATCAGCTTTCAGAAATCCAGAATCTTCAAACACGATTCCAACAACACAACAGCCACCCACGATGTCTCCACCAGCTAAGTACGTTCTTTTTACGATCCTACAAACACCAACGACCGATTCTCCATGTTTTACGCGGCCAAGAATATTATGAAAAGTGCTAACGAAAGATAATAGGGCCGACTGGGCCGACGACGAAGAATTCGACGACCCCTCGTCCCTCCCCGCCCAACAAATCACAACTAACAAGGACGGCACAAAAACCGTCGTTTCATACCGCTTCAACGACGAAGGCAAGAAGGTCAAGGTCACCCGCCGCATCAAGACAACCACCGTCCGCGAACACGTAAACCCACAAGTTGCGGAGCGCAAAACATGGGCGAAGTTCGGTCTTGAGAAGGGCCATGCCGCCGGTCCCAGTTTCGACACGACCTCCGTCGGCGAGAACATCATCTTCCGGCCCTCTATAAACTGGAAGGCGCAGGCTGCTGAGGCGGAGAAGAACGGCGGCGAGAAGGGCAGTATTAAGGATCAGCTTAAGGATAAGAAGGTCAAGTGTCGGATTTGTTCAGGCGAGCACTTTACTGCGCGCTGTCCGTTCAAGGATACCATGGCGCCGGTTGACGAGGGTGGTGCTGGTGGTGAGGGTGGTGCTGCGGGTGGTGATGAGGATGCTGCTGGTGGGTTGGGCGCTGGTGGTGGTTCCTATGTGCCGCCTCATATGCGGAAGGGTGCTGCTGGTGGTGGTGAGCGGATGGCGGGCAAGTATGAGAAGGATGATTTGGCGACTCTGCGCGTTACGAACGTTTGTCTCCCCCCTCCTCTGCCCGTTCCTTTTTTTCAAACCCCGCTGGCAAGCAAGCAAGCTGTTGTGTTTCGGCTCGGTGGCGGGTGTCTGCTTCGACGATGCCTGCCACCTGCTGTTACCCCCCTGACCGACTTGCTTTGCTTTGCTTTGCTTTGCTTTACCTGTGCTCTCGGTGTGGCGAAGTTCAACCATGAAACTAACGGTGAGCAGGTTTCCGAACTCGCGGAGGAACAAGAACTCCGGGATCTATTCGAGCGCTTCGGTCGTGTCACCAGAGTCTTCCTGGCCAGGGACAGAGAGACCCAGAGAGCCAAGGGCTTCGCCTTCATCAGCTTCGCGGACCGGAGCGACGCCGCACGTGCCTGCGACAAGATGGACGGATGTACGTTACCTTCTCTTCCCTTTCCTTCCTTGCCCTTGCCCCTTTCCATCTTCCATGCTCCCTTCGGAGACGGAGACACACACACCTTGTGTTTAGACCTGTTTCGTTTTGTTTCAAACCGAAGCTTAGACCCATGCTAACTCCTTCATTTTCTTCAATGCAGTCGGATATCGCCACCTTATTCTCCGCGTCGAATTCGCCAAGCGGGCTACTTAGATTTCCAGATTCTTCAGACAAAATTCCATATTCTATCTTCTTTGCTTCGCTTCGGGATATCATACCATACCATATCATATCATATCATATCATATCGTGTCATTCTTTGGGAGTTATGCTGTTTATGACTTCACTCGGGATGGATTTACGACGCTGTTTCGGCTGGCCTTGGTTTGGCCTGGTCTAGTCTATCTAGCTCGGTCCGTTTGTTCTGTATAGCTGGGAGCGGGCTAGATATGCTGTACTCCTTGCCTGCCTCACGAGTTCCTTTCTTCTTTCTTCTCTCAATGAAAAGTGTCATGATCCGTCTGTTCTGAGTGGTTTGATGTAGCAAGGGTATGCCAATATGCTCGATTACTTATGATAAGTTCGTGGGCAGTAGAGTCTGCTGATGCTTATCCTATGGTGTATGGACTATGCAGCCGTATGAGTAGGTAGTCTGCGAGGTTAGTCAGGATTATGACGGCAGGTACCTACAGAGCACCATTCCCGCAGAAAATCAGCCACGCTACAGCCATTTCTTAGTCTCCATCAAGGTCAGAAGCAGAAATACTGTGGCATCTAGCGCTTCAGGCGCTGTCGATTAGTAGTCTAATGTAGCGCTATTTCAGATGTCCATCGCCGTACTCTGTAAGCTACGGATGATTGAGCGCCGTTCTGTAACTCCATGTAAAGCCCGAGCCATCTACGTCTATTTTGTAAGTATCGTTCGACCTATGAATATCGCCAACGGTCAGAAACGGTCAGAAACAGTCATCTGCACGGAAGACTGCATCTCCTGGGTCGGGAGGCTAGGGAGACAATGGGTGAGTCAACATAGATACCAACCCTAGCTATGTTTAGCTCCTGGCAGACTGGGTGTGCTCGCCCTTGTCCAGATTGCTTGCAGCGACATGTGCGCGCTGGCTGCCCGAGCAACGGGCGTTTTGGAACTTGGCACTCGTTTCAATAGGTAGGCGTGAGCGTCATCCAAGAGCGCACTGCTCTGGGAGGCTGGTCTACGCTCACAAATGACAATCTCACTCTGCAATGAGCCAGCCTCCATTGCTCACTTCGGAGCGAAAGGAAGCGAAAATCACCCCCACCCCATCTGCTTCATTTTTTTTCAACGCCGGCAGCCCGGAAAATCAGATGGTATGCCAATTTCATTTCCCTCCAGACCGCAGCCAGTCGTGATCCTGCTGGGAGGAGCAGTTGCAGTATGTAGCATCACAATCTGATTTAGTGGTGTCACGAAAGCAGCCATCTTCAGCATGAAGCTCATCAGATTGGCTCTGTGGCTTTGCCTTCCTTCTTCCCCGGAAGTCTGGCAAGCGATGACCATTCAGAACTGGAAAATGTTGGTGATGGGAACCCGGAGCGTTGTCGGCACTTAGAAGCTCCGGTTACATTGCAGAGAATCTGCCGTCTTATCTGGGCGACAACGGGCGGCGACGAAAGCCCTCAAAAGCACCATTATGTCATTGAGGGAAACTCTCTCCTCTGGGTTCTTAAACGGGAATAGGAAGCCGGCATTTGAGCTGGTTGCGCGTCGACTCGCTGTGTTTCGCTTCTGTGTGACTCCATCTGGCCATTCGACTGGCGAGACCTGAGGTGCCCACGAGCAAGGTTCGTCTTTGCTCAACAGGTCAAAGTATCAACTGGGCGACTTGGAAGATCATCCTGCAGCTCAAGTGTTGAGAAGTAGATATTTCAAGCGTCAGTGCGCATCACGATAACTGAGACGTCTATCCAGCCCTAAACCCAGAACCTTGTCCCAGAAGCCTGGTCATCGGTGGTCCTCTTCTATGGCACCACGTCGTTTCCCTGCCAGCAGTATCGAGGCGCATATCATAATTTTCTCGCGGCAACAAGGCGTCGACTCGATTTTGGGCCAACAGTTGACAGGTCTTGATGTGACTGCAATCCGCCCGCTCATATTTGAGAGCTTTGACGTAGTAAAACCTTAGCACATGCCTCTGGGAGGTCTTGTTGTCCCCTCTGATTGGGAGCAAACCTCGGAAATCGGCCGGGTCTCGGCTTAATAAAGGTATAACAGGCAACTTACTAACGAGCAGCAATTGGCCGTGTCTCTCGAGTAATACAACTAATCCGAAGAGAGAAGAATGTCGGAGGACAAAGACATAGCCACGAGGAGTAAGTGAATCCTGGCTACTCCTGCGGCGTCCACGGTAACTGCGCAATCAACTCGCGCACATGGCCCGATGATAGTCTCGTGCATAGAGACTTTGCTAGAGACACCTTGGGATACGAAAACAGCGTGAGTTGAGGTGGTAGAGACGGCCCGTTGAGTGGCCGGTTGCGCGGCAGGCTCATTCAGTTCAGTCCGTGGTACTTAATCTCCGAAAGCAGATTGGCGCAATTGACGGGGCGTAAGTCAACTTCCTAGCTAGAACCTTGCGCACGTTAGCATCGAATCGTAATGGTTCAATTTCCACTGCTACTACCAGGTATTAGCCCCTGCGCGCACCTACATTGGACATTTTCAAGCGCCATTTGCATACTATGCTTGCAGACAGACTTCATCGAGGAAGTCAAGATCACCGAGCAAATGAGACCGCTGCCCATCCCTTCAAACTGCCCCGGCAAACGAGACATGAGCTCTTCTATGACAAGTAATCCGCTGTAAACCTCAGTCTCGATTATTTATAACATAGCTTTTCGAAAGCAGTGACCCGCGGCGAGGTATTGTAACCAGATTCTAAATCGGCATTTGTCCAGATGATCGAGACGCGGAGAGTTCAAGGGATCCTAGGGCCAACGGCGGAATGTTCTGGGCTCGGATGAGCTCGAGCTCACTGACCACCATCAAGCAATGGATAGCCAGCTGACATATACCCGGGCGTTTCAAGATGTTTGTAATGGCGAGCTGCAGTCCCAGTACCATAGTTATCCAAGCCCCAGTTTCTTTCCAGCTTATAACGGCCGTGATATACAGCGGAATGGAATGAAGGGCGCACTAGAGAAATAGGATCATATTGGGTCTGCATTCTAGGCGAATTAGGCAATCTGGAACCAAGGTCTTACCTGAAGTGTTGCTGTTGGAATTGGCGGGCAGCATCCACGCCGGCGCCTAGAGAAGAGAGAGTTAGGCGTTTGAGCACGAAAGGCAGAGTTCTGAGCCTCAAGGATGGTGGGACTAAGGGAGATGGCGAGAGCAGGAGGATGAACTGAAACAACCGCAAGGTTTGTGTAAAGAAAGTGGATTCTATAGCATGGCAGTGGCGCCGAAGCAGAAACCGGTTACAGAAAAGCCAAAGAGCCAGGGTAGTAATTCGTCCAAGTGGGAGATCGGCCCATGGTCTTGAGAGGGAGGGGCAGTGCGCTGTCGAATGGCAAAGCGGTGGATAGAGTTGAAGCAGGTACTGGGCATGACAGCAACTTTCCTCGCAGTTGAGGTAACGCTGTGCCTGAGGGTGAAGCAACGAAGAGAGAAGGAGGAAAGCAGGCCGGGCGCGCAGGTTACCCGGCTAGGGCTGCACTTAGCCTTCCAGTGCTACCAGAGCACGTGCTAATCCTAGCCTGGGGCACCAACTCTAGCACACTCCCACACTAGCAACTTTACTCTCAACACTCAACAGCTCTTTCCATTTCAACAGCTCCCTTCACCCTGCGCCTCCTATTCCTGCTTCCATCGCAAATTGGCAGAAACTCTATTATCCTGGACCAGCCGGTCCAGCACGCTCACCCCCAGACTGAATGCAACCTTCCCCCCTCCCCACCAGCCCCCCTGGTCAAGGTTGCGAATGGATTGGCGCTGCAGCCCGTGGAAACCTCCTGCACGACATCACCCTCCACTAGGGATCTCACCTTCTGCCTAGGTTCCCACTCTCGCATTTCCGAACGGACTGGACGCTGATCAATCTGCCAAATGAGTGGGTTCGACCGTTCGGCTCCTTTTTGCTCAGTAATGCGCATCGAACCAACTAGCTTCCTGCAGGTCTGGCTGATCATCTCAGCCACATCACTTCCTTCCACCGCGCCCGAACAAGACTCATAAAGAAGGCAAATGATGGTGACGACCTGATTGGTTGTGGGTTCCACTAGAGGAAGACCTCAATCAGACCCAAACTCTCGAGAAATAAGAGGCAAGTTGGCTAGTCCTTTCTAGCCTGCATGGATTCGTGCTGTCTTACCGATAGGGTGGACCAATACTTGTTCTGGAAGCTTTGCTGTGGACTCTAGCTTCCAGTACTCACGGAAGACATATCCCCCGCCTCCGGTGCGCTTACTGGAGGGTGTGGGTGCGACTATTCGGAAAATGACCATTGTTCTCGAGCCACCTGAATTTCGGTCAGAAATGCCCAGGCTGTCGTCCAAAATAGCAACATTTTGCTAGCAGTACTTTGGGAATAGTGCATAATGCATCTGATGGTCCCTCTTACTCTTGGTCAGCAAGGGACCCAAGACGCCCTCTCAGGAAAACAACAAACACGAATGACCCGCAGTTGAACATAAGTCCAAAGAGCACTTAATCTGTCATTTACGCAAGAATTGCCACTGTTAGTGCCTCAAATATACGAGAGAACCGCGAACGAATACATAAAATTAGAAAGGATCGTTGAGTGGCAGATCCTCAAAGGACCTTGCTCCGGTCATCTAGAACGACCTCATCGAACCCCTGTCAGTGCTAGACAAAGGCCGTTCACCCCCGGAAGGTCGAATAATTGGCTGTCTGCAGCTGCCCAAGCTCAAGAGTGTCCACTGCTAGTGCCCATAGCCTCTGTCAGGCGACTGGGGTCTGCACGGGATTGCTGGGGTGACGATCGCCGCCACTGATCTCTTGAGTCTTCTAGCACCATCTTGCCTCTGATGCACTCTGCCGTTTGCCGCTGCTCACGCTAGGACAGCTGACCTGACCGACAATGTTCTATACAGCGATCTGCCTAGGCTGGCTCCACCTCCCGCGATGTCAACAATAAAGTTCATCCCAATTAGGGCCATTCAGGTGTCTGCATCGCTGGATTGGGTTATAGGATGTAACCATGGGTTTCTGACCAATGCTGTGCGTCTTCAGAATCTCGGGCAGGGTCCATGACGTTTAAGCAGCTGTTTCTGAACGCTGCAGATCTTTCTTCTGATTAATTTGCCAGAAGAGAGAGGGAGAAGGAAAAAGAACATCAGAGAGAAACGTAAGTGATTTCGTGCCAGAGGTGATAGAGAAAGATCAGGGGAAAGAGAGGGCAGGATGTACTGCATTCAAGGGTAGAGCTTTTCAAAAGCGCAAAGTGCGTAGGCGTCCAGAACATACCTAGCCTAGATCTTGCCCTCGTCTCCTGAAAGTCCCCAACGGCCCT
This sequence comes from Aspergillus stella-maris, assembly GCF_047715825.1. Classification (NCBI taxonomy): domain Eukaryota; kingdom Fungi; phylum Ascomycota; class Eurotiomycetes; order Eurotiales; family Aspergillaceae; genus Aspergillus; species Aspergillus stella-maris. The sequence continues at coordinate 242,040 of NW_027396818.1, read as the reverse complement.
GACATGGTCCGAACTCAACAGCAAACTCGTGGCGCGAGTGGTATTTGCCGTCAAGCTTAATTTGGTAAAATGATTTGAAACCGCCAGGTCTCTGCAGAGCACATCTCTGCCGCATGCTCACCAGGGTTGTTCATTGGGCGGCCGACAAGTGGACATGCAAGTGGATTTGAGCAGAGAGGCGATGAAGAACCCAAGTCCATCTTCTATCTGAGAAGAATATCAAGAATATATCTGCCTCTGCTCCCTCCTCCACCAACACCACCACCAGCTGCACTTTCCATCCTTCAACCATCATCCCGCTCAACGACGTTTAATGCATCTTCCCTCTTCCTGACGTGCGACTACATAACCAGACCCTGTGGGATTCTCCATCGAAGCCCGCACCTGGTACCTTGAACTCCAGTCTTGCAACAGCCGATCGTCATCGTCATCTCTCTGTTGATTTCTGTGAGTGCTCTGTCTCCTTGTACGCCGTCTTTGAAGTACATTTATCTCCCTCGTCATTCCATCGCCCATCAGCCATTTATATACATCAGTAATCAGCAACTGCACTGGCTTCAAGAAGCTGCAATGCCATGTTTTCTTCTTTCTCAACACTCGTCGGTGGCTTCTTCAACGTCTTCTCCATCCCCCCGCGCCATTTCTGCTCATTTGCTCATGAATTGCCTGCATTTGGCCGTCTTCATTCCTCGCTCTAATATGTTCAAGGTCGTTCGGTCCGAGGCAGAGGATTGATCCTCAATTGCATCCTTCCGTGCTCTGCAGCGTTCCTGGATCTCGATCGACCGGTCCCGCCGTCCGTCATCTGCCTGACAGCGCGCCAAACCCACTCTTCTTTGTTCGCAACGTTTATTATATTAGCGAGAGCCATCCGCCGATTCTCAGTCACTGAGCGCCAAGGAGCAGTGGCCCCTGAGGTTTATCGCCGAATTCCTTTTCTTGACAAGCCCCTATATTCGGCGCTCGTCAAATTCTATCGCTGGTCGTCCGTTGTGGTGTCTTTCAGTCTCTCACTAAGCTTATTGCTTGCAGTTGCTGAGGCGTGGATCATACTTGGCCTTTGGTCTAGTGTGGAAAGGCAAACTGGCTCCAATGAATCACTGTAAGAAAATCCCCCCATTCTATCGGTCCTTGCACTATTGCTGCTTCATCAAATCCACCGTTGTGACCAGGCGCTTCGCCATCATCTGCAGCTGCAACCCAAGCAGCAAGGCTGATGACAGCGATCTACATCCCGGGTGACGTTGATCTTCCAATCCTTTGGCATTCAAGTAGCCTGCGCTTTGGTTACACGATTTCTCGTTTTTGTCCTTCGTTCCAACTCTTCATCTCATTGACCTGGTTCACATCGAGATTGCCCGCATGGATGTACGTGCTATCCTTGCTCAGCAAGGATGGGACCCTATTATTTCAGTTTCGGCCAGCGAAGGAGCGATAGCCTCGCACTTATTTTTCTTTTTTTCTGCTTTTGATAATTGTTTCCATCGTATTTGTTTTTCCTGTATTACTGTTTCCTTACCCTCTTTTTTTTGCGCCCGTTTGTTATATTACTTTGGTTTATTCTAACCGTCCATCTTCATCATGCAGCACTTCTGCCGAGCTCATTCTCGTTGGATGGTCCCATCACCTCTGACGGTGAATACTCCGGTTCTCAGCGACACTTCCCTGGGGCAACTGGTTTCTCTCTGGAGAGCGAGGACAGCCATCGACGAGGCAGTGCTGTTGGCAACCATATCCCGCAGTCCGTCCCAATACCCGCTTCCAACGGTTTGAGATACAGCCAGTCTGCGATGCAGGATTTACCGTAAGTTCTCTTCTGATTTCGACCACCCCCAAACTCCACCCTGCCTGCTTGTTTGCAGCCACTAGTCACAATGTTGCCTTCCCAATTTGATCGCGCTGGATCATCGCTCTGCCTCTTTATTCTTCGTCTTTCCTTTGTATCCGTCTCGGCCGGGCCTGCGCCTATCTCCACCATCTATCCCGTGCATCTCAGCCACGTCCACCTCGGGCGTATACTGCTGGCATTCTCAACATACCCTTACCATCGACAATGCAGCTTTTGCTTCGATCCATTGGCCCATACTAAATGCTCATGATGTGTGGAGACCAGCCAGCTTTCTGAATTCGACCTCTCCTCTCATATCTCACCCCGGCTATATTAGCGATACCTTTTTGTTTTTCAACGATATGGTTTGTCTGACCAGCATGCTCTTTTCAGATATGGGAATTCTCCCACACTGCATCTAATGAGTCCTACCGATTCATGTTCCGGTGCGTCCTTCCCGCAAAATTCTTCGAATCCATCTAGGAACATTTAATTCCCTGACTAACATGAACCGTGCTATTCTTCGGGTTTTCCAGCAGATTCCTTTACTTCAGCGACAGGGTCTCTCTACACTCATTCGTCGGGCTTGAGCTACGATAGAGTGCCAGATTTCAGGTCGCATCGCGTTCCCGCACTGTAAGCCAATTCCTACTCACGAGGTTCAGCTCCATGTGGCAGTTGATAACATACTTTAAACTTACGTTAGTCAACCACCCACAAGCCTCTCATCGACTGTGCCATCCCCTGGTAGCGCATCTTTGCTAGGGCGGGGCGACAATTACCCTGGACCATACAGTACCCCCAGAGCTGCATTCCCATCTTTGACAACCCTTAGCGATTTTGGAAGGGGCCCGCAATATTCAACTGCTTCTCGTTCTTTGGACTGTGCTATTGACCGTACGTCAAACGTCATGTTTCAACCAGGAGCGATGTACTTGGACCAACGCGGACCTCCGCCCGCAGCTGATGCACCACCATTTCACGACACCAACCTCATTCATGCTCTGTACTCCTCTGGGAATCAGCTGGCTCAGCCAGAGATTGCAGCGAAGATTCACAAAGGATTCTTCCAAGTGGACGATAAATGGACCTGCTACCGACGTAACTACTTTTCGATATCTTGCTCCTTCTCCTTTCCCCATTCAGTTCAAGGTCCATTCGTGGTCAAAATCGATAATCGGAATGAGAGGATCCACCAATTTGCGATGTCAATATCAGCAATTGTGAATGGGCAGCACAATGAGATTCGAGAGCTTGTTCAACATACGCCGAAACGCGATAAACAGTCGGAAAGACAGCCACAGAGAGTTATACTACAGCCTGCTCAAACCACTGGGATGGTACCAAGTCTAGGATCAACGTCAGCAAGTGGCCACCCTTTCTCTTTGATGTCTCAACCGGGTATGGAGCAATTCTCCGCATATGGCGGTGCACCTCAGCAACCGCAGCCCCCAACCCAGCATACGTTCGAGCGCATTCAATTTCAAAAAGCCACCGCAAATAACGGGAAGCGCCGAGCTCAGCAGCAATATTACAATCTAGTTGTTGACCTTTACGCCGAGATTGCAACCCCGCATGGCATTACTGAGTGGGTGAAAATCGCGCGAAGGTTGTCACACCCCATGGTCGTCCGGGGACGTTCACCCGGCCATTACAAAGACGGTCGGCGAGATAGCTCAACGAGTATGGGTCCAGACGGTGGAAGCGGAGGTGCTGGGGATGGCAGTGGAGGCGCTGTTTTGCACCCGCTCGGGCAAGGCTCGCGGTCCCATATCACTCCTCTTTTACCCTTTGATTCGACCCAACGTGGTGGCCATGGTTACGGCAGGACGGAGTACCATCAGATGGCAACAGCAGATCACTCACCACTTAGCGCAAGCCCACACATTTCGTCCTCTTCATCGTCAACTTTTGACATCAACATGATGAATGATCCTTTAGATCCGATGGACACAATGAGAAGCAGCTCTAGTATGGACTCTTACCAGAATTCAAACTATGGAATGGGAGTTGTCCGAAAAGACAATCACTTCCGCAATCCGCTACCGTCTCCCTACGAGTACGACACAGTTCCCAGAACATGCGAGAGCTCAGACCCCGGCTTTACTGAAGCCTATAATCCGATCGCATCCGTTGTGGCCAGCGACCCTGGCGATTCTCCATTCCTCAAACATGGGTCACGAACGGCATCACACAGCTATCATCATCCTAACTCCACTGGCTATGATGCTGTCTACTCTGCTCGATCGGGGAATGGGAGTGGCAGTGGGAGCAGCCCGTACTATCGGCTGCCGTCGTCTCAAAGCCTCTGTACGTGACGAGTGCGTCCGCCCTTGCCCTTCTATGTTCCTTCACTCCTTATCTTCGACATTACGTGTATCGCTTGGCCTCTCCTTGCTGCAATTTGCTGCAGCCACTCTTCGGATGAGAACTGAGAACATTGCGCATTCCAATCCTTCCTCTATTCATCTTACGCTCTCTGTTCACTTCTAAACCCAGCTCACCGTTGTCTTCAAAGCAACAAATAGAATCCCCATTTGGGATACACTTACTATCAGAATCTCCACAAAGTAATTGCTGGACTCGGTGCACCTGTCGGTCTTTTCATCTACTGCTCGATCGACAGCACCTGATTCAAACCTTGACCGAAGAAAACTGCATTCAATTAATCAAAACAAATTTACAGGTAGAAGATTGTGAGAGCATGCTGACGGGACCCTTTCTCTGAATATCCTATTTGTGCTTTACTACTGTTCTGTGGTATGTTGGGAGGATCTAGATTTCAAGTCGGAAAAGCTTTTACTTGGACGTAATCAATAGTCACTGCCTGAACCCCTGTGAGCAAGTCACCTCTATTCTTTCCTCTAGATTATGATCCAAATAATACTATCTCCACGCATTCGCCCGATTTGGAGCAGTCAGGCAATAACCATCAGATACCTAAAGTAATGACAAACTCAAACTAGGCAAAGAAGAGCAGTGCCCCTTTTTGTGCAGTGTTGACGTCCTTCTAGAAGTGGCTCAGTGTGGTTAAGGTTCCCGACTCTCTTTGTTGTCGCCAGCCACTACCACCGCGCCTCTTCCTTCTCTCTTCTCTTACTCCTCCAGCTCTCTCCCTCTGTTGCCCAATTTCATCAGTGGTTTCCCCTTTTCATCATCTGTTTCCACTAGTCTATCCTGAATCTCCACAAACCTGCTTTCCCTCGCCTTTCAATTCCCCGTCATCTTTTGTTCAGGATCGCTTTCCCTGCGGAAGTGCAGATTAAGATCCTCTAGCGACGTCAAGGATGCGCCTAACGTGGCGGATCTGCATCGCCCGCCAATCCAATCCGGATCGACCGACCAGACATTAGACTGCCCGTTGGTCTGGTTTTAGCTCTTCCTCCAAGAGAATGGTCCGGAATGGGTTCGTCTGCTTGACCTATGGGCGTGCTTTGTTTGTGCTGACAGTCCACACTAGCTCGCTGGTCCCGTTCCTACGATGGTTCCACTGATTTTTTCGGCACGTTCCGTGACCGTCGTCCAACCTCCTCGAATCCAATACCCACGGTAGTGGTATCAATAGTATCTACGGTTGAACAAGACAGTGGGACAGAGTTGGGGGAGCTTGAATGAAGCATGCTCATGGCGTCCAATGTGAGGGACGGTTTCAACGGCACCGATGAACACTGCTCCGCTGCTTCTAGAGACGGACCCCACCATAGCTCCAAGTATAGCCTTTGTCATATTAGTCGACTACCTACACCACTCTTCTTTCTTACAACTATTTCCCCGACCATCGTCCGCGCAAGATTTCCGATTCCCCGATGCCCTTTCCCAGGCTCCAGCATCTCCACCTCTCTTCGACCACTTCAATTGACATGTCCTCGGACGGAGTTTACGTTTTGTCCGTTCGAACCCGAGAAGGCGCGTAAACCCAGTCGCATGCGCGTGAGCGAAATACTCGTCTATCGCCTATTTGTCGATCGTCCAACCTCCACATTCGCCAGTCAAGCATGCGTTCTTGGAGTTGGGGCTCACGCGTTGAACAGTTGATCTACGTATCGCACTTACTTCTTCCCTAGCGCGATCCATCAAATCGGCCTTCAGTCAACAGCTAATGAGAGCTTACTATATGCAGTGGAGGAGACTCGTGATGCGGGACTGCTTCCCCTAGCCTAGCCCATTATGCACGTTGTACAAGGGTGGTGTCAAGGACCCAACTGAATGAATCAAGCGCAAGACTTGCAGGTCGCCGAGGGTCAAAGAAAATAGACTGCCAACGATAACCAACAGTAAAGCGCCGCTACCGTTGGAAAGATAAAACCCCAGGAATCGTCAACCTGTCGTGTGACTGCGGCAACCACTCCCTGTCTGTCCCGGCACACCGAAACTTGATTCTACTGCCATGTCTTAGAAATAACGAGGTGCCTCTATTTTTTTTCTCGCTCTTTGCAGGATCGTCAGATCAGATTTGCTATGAGCTTTGGCCCCTAGCAGCGACCCACCCGTCCGGTCCCCTGCCTATCAATTCTGCATTATTTCCAGAGAGGGGGGCTTGAGCCTCGAGCAGATGCAACCCTGGAGGACAAAAGGCAGTCGGCCCTGAGGCAACCCATGCTTCAAGGTGTCAGATCGCTGATCCCTGCCCTAATCTGAGGTTGTCTTCGCGGAATTCGAGATCAAATCCCGGCGTCTCCAGCTTCCGGAAGCCGACGAGGCAGGGTGGATGATTACGTGGAGGTCTTCTTTCATTACAGGCTGCCGAGGCCCGTATTACAGTAAGGAGGCCATCGCCATGCTTGTCTGATGTATTTTCAAAAATTCAGCCATCGTAATTTTTACTCTGGAACAAATAGTCAAACATACATGTCTTTCAAAGAACGCGTGAGATTAGTAAAATGCTCCGAGGCCGATCGTGAATCATTCACGAACTCTCTGCGAGATTAGACTACTTGTCAACCAAGTCGTGTATCATCTCACAAACGGTTCTTCTCAGATGTTGTGTCGCGTCAACAAATCTCCGACCAGCCAGGGGCGGCGGCGCGGGGCATCCTTTCCGCGAGTCGTGGACAAAGGACGATGAGTTGCACTTTTGCGACGGATGATGCCGTATCCATGAGCTACCTATCCAACAATGCTTTGGCGGGGTTCTTTCTCCGGTCTGATAAGACTGATGGGTCTGATGCTTGTCGCCTTTTTCTTCTGGAATGGATCTTGAAGGTCCTCGACCGGGACAAAGTCCGTCCTCCGGTCATGAGTCAGTCAATTGCAATTGCACAACAAATCCAGTAAGTCATGGAATCCCAAGTCCGATAGTGGTATAACATGTCCAGACACCAGACAAGCACCAAAACGCCGTTCCGATGGTGCGGCATCCTCCCAGCGCTATGGAAAGAATGACCATGGCGTATAACAGCCAGTCAAGCCTCCCTCTCTCAAGACGGATAAACCAGCCCAGCAGTCAAGTGTCAAGTCCATCTCACACAGAGCAGCCTCACTCCCTCTCCACCCTCTCAATCCGAACCGCCATCTTCCGCTCAAGCTCCGCCTGTTCCTCCGCCGTCGGGACCATCCCCATCGTCTTCTCAACCTGCGGCTGCGCCCAAAGTCCGATCGAGGCCCACGCCATAACTCCGAGTCCGAATAACGCGCGGGTCTTGGGGGTGAGGCCCTTGTAGGAGCTGCAGATCCATTTGTCAGCGGGGCTTTGGCTTGGGGTATTTATGCATGATAATGTGTTTCATTGAGGTATGAAGAGGGAAGTATAAAGTAGATAGTTGGAGCAGTAGGTTGAGTCAGTAAACGTACCTCCAAAGCGACATCTTGTTTTGCGATTGTCGACGTTATAACATAGGAATTGGGCCGACAATTAGCACTCGCTCCAGTTAACTAAAGCTTCACAGTGTATATCTCTGTATAGAGCGGAATTAAACGTAACGTCGTCCTCTGCCAATTGAGACTTAACTGGAAGGTGCGACTGTGATGGTGGCCGGGTGTAGCTCCTTCCTTTTTGTCGGCGATATTCGAATTCTGCTTCGTGACACCGCTTTCTTTTATAGGATATATATACGGAGTATATCTAGGTGACGGTGAAAAGGGCACGGTTGTGGGTGGCCTTTTCGCAGAACACGTCGATTATTTGATTGCCTCAGGCAGGTTTTAGACGAGAACTGAAAGGCTCAATAACGGTTATCTACTAAGATAAATGGGAATGATGCCAGCAAGGTGCCGTGCCATGATTGCCATTGAGGTAGATAGAAACCCTGCACGCTCTTAGGCGCCTCAAGGCGCTTCTGAATAGCTTCAAAATTGATTTAAAAAAATCGATGTGAAAATCTTTAGTTAATCGCTTGGCAATGACTCACTAGGAACTTCAAACTACATCCCATAACCATCGTAAGCAGAACTGATTAGTTACCACACCCCTTTTGCCTGTACCAAATGCAGCACCAGATACTCAATTGTGCAAAAAAAAGTCTGTAAAAATTTTCCCTGATTATCAAGAATTTCCAATTCTGCATAATCTTTCTTGAAGACTGCATGGATAAGCTTTGTCTGTTCGAAGTCGTACCCTGCCCTTATATCAGCTGAGCCAACAGCGAATATAAGGCGGGAGTATGCTTACCAAGTGTCGGCGGAGAAGTAGTAGTACAATTGACGATTATCCAATCCTGGATCATACTATCCTCTCGCCAAAGGCAATACTGGCCATTCTTCTTAAACCACAGAATGTGTTCCTTGATTTGGTCTTGCTCCCGAACAAACTCCACTGCCCATTTCTGGCCAGGAATCCAGAGGTCGACTCGACCGTCTGCGGTCCTAGACCATTTGGTGCAGACTGGCACACCTCTACCAGCTGTCTTGTTAAAACACCAGTAGAACTCGTCTTGATATTGTGCCTCAATTGGTTTTGGCTGTGCACCGCTCGACATTGTCTTGCCATGGGCTGAGTGCCTTAGATTTGGGCTTGAGAACTCTTGTAATATTGCAAGAGTTAGATCTTGTAGGTTTTGGAATTCTGAGGGTATGCTTTTTGCACTTTTTGTGATGTAGTATTTAATCCACCTAGAAATAGTTAGAATAATGTGGTTGATATATCTGGAGTGGGAATTTAAAGACACATGCTTCTCTTGTAGTCTTGAAGGAAGCACATAAACCTACTTGTAATAATCCTCTCCAAGCATTTGCATTTTGTGCAACCATCCACACTTGTAACATGTTTCTACCGCTTTGTTCGACTCGCATGGTACATTTCCTTCCTCCAAAACCTTAGCGAGAAGGCTTTCGACTTCTGTGGTGAGCCGACTCCCTTGAGGCAGTGAACGTGATATTGGCTCGTGAGCCAGCATGTCCCAGACATCCTTATCCCATTTCAAGCTGTCAACCACGTGCTCCTTTAATATAACAGATAAATTACGGCTCTTGAGATCATGATAATAAAACTAAAGTAAACTTAGTTAGTCAAGGAGCATGAAAATAAGCAGTATTTTAACTAGAATAAAGGAACTTACGTTATGAATGTACTTTAAGACAGAGCTGAGACCACCCGGGTGTTTATTTGTCAACAAGAAAAGATAATCTTCGGCGTCTGGAAGGAGGGTAAACCTCTCTTAAAAGCGGGGGTTTGCTATATCGCTCTGTAGCATCCATGAATTCTGATCAGATAAAGAAAAGACCATCGACTGAGCAGTTAACGTCACACAATGAACTGGGTTGAAATGTGCAGGCGTCAAAGTGCTGATATCAGTATCGAGGTCCCTGTCAACACCACTCAACGGGCTCCCGTAACAGCAGAAAAGACAGATTCTGATATCTAGGCCTTCTTGGGACAATCATGGCTTGATTACCAAATTCTAGAAGGGAGTATCCAAATAAGTTCCTTGGGCCTCGTCGATGATAAGGATAGTCCCCAGGGTTAGATAATCCATACTTGTATCAACTCTTGCCCGTAACATTCTGTCGAGATTGCCCCAGGCGTGGGGGTGGGAGTTATGTCCTGGTAAAGGGTAGTTCTTAAGCTCGTCCCATGTCTCAATCAAAACTGATTTCTTCTTCATGACCTTATAATGCTGCTGTAGTAGTTAAGCCAGTGTTGTTTTTCCACTGGCAGGAGTCCTTCGCACATACACAACTTTCTGCGAATCAACAAAATCGGCGAGTTTTAAGACTGTCTCCGATCGAGGACTGAGATATTGATCAAGAATAGAAGCTGTTTATATAAACATTGTTAGTTATGCCATTAGATGATTTAGGAACATACTAACATATTTTCAGCTGGCTGCTTCCTTTTTGGGTTGAATCAACTTCTGCTGAACTTGCAACTCCATGTTGGGCAAGTGGATGAAGACATGCTTCGCAGATAATATCTAGCTGTCCATCCTTAGACATTCCCGTAAACCCTTTACAAGGACAGCGGATGGTTAGTATCCCCACCGGAACGGGAGATAGGCAGCTTCCGGACATTATTTGCAGAAGTGGAAACTTCGAAGTTCTTGTCGAAACTGGCATACTGTGATGGTAGAATAGCTAAGAGCCATAGTGTATGGTATCAGCGTCACATTCAACAACAAAATGAAATGAAATCAGACAGGTTAGGACAATACCAGGAGAACTTAGATGAAAAGAGCTCTCGTGACAACAAATATCCGCGGGTGGGAACCAGGATGCTATATCAAGTTAGTTGCCTACCTAGCTAAGTTAGTTGACAGGGGCGTAATGACAAAGCGAGGTCGACACCTAGGGCAGGGGTGGTAAACGGCACAGCGCCTCCACTCACTTGACTCTCCATGCAGCAACCATTCACAATTAAGATAGTTTGATAACAGGTCAGGGCAGGGATGGACCTGGCGGTCTTGAAATGTAGAATGGGGCCGCTCATATTCTATTTACGCGACTCGACTCGGCGGAAATCGGAGGGTAATATATATTCAATCAGTCAGTCAGTGCAAAGGAAGACAGTCCAGTAAGAAGTATATGTAAGATCATACATTGAACTAAAGTAAGGTAGATATAGATAATGAGATAAGCCGAACTGGGGATACAAGTAAACTCAACTCAAAACAGGAAGGAAACGGAAACGGAAACGCAAAAGGTATATCAGCGGGAAGTGAAGGTGACGGGGGTAAGAAGCTCATTCGTGGCGTGCGTGGCTACATCAACATCAACATTGCGTAACATCAACATGACATATGCTCGCTCGCTGGGGTGAATGCTTTGCTCTTTGCTCTTGAAGGAAGCTAAGAGGGGTGGGTGGTGGTATATCGATAAGATAAGGCAGGGTAGGCGTAACGAGGAAACAAGTTTATTTCTTGTAGGCCTGGTCGATTTCCTTCTGGTGTTTGCTAACGATCTTCTTGCGCTGGAGTTTTTGAGCGGCGGTCATGAATCCCTATAAGTTACAAGGTTAGTACATTGCTAAAGATATAGCGGAGATATAAGAATGAAAGACATACGTTCTGCGGAGTCCACTCCTCATCAGACAGGACAAGGCCGCTGATGATCTCGATACCCTTGAGGCCGCTGGCGCGACCGGCGGTCTGGAGCTGCTTGAGGACAATACCCTTCAGCTTCTCGTTGTGCACGAGGGTCTCGACAGTGTCACCCTCGATGCCGTTCTCCTTGGCGAGGCTCTTGAGCGCAAGCTCAACGGGGACAATGATGGCAACGGGTTTGTCCTGGTCCTCGGCGGCGTAGACGCAGATGTTCGCGACGATGGGGGAAGAGCGGTAGACGGACTCGAGCTTCTCAAGAGCGATGTACTCGCCATTAAGGGTCTTGACGAGGTTCTTCTTGCGGTCGATGATGCGGAGGTGGCCGTTGTGGTCGAACTCGCCAATGTCGCCGGTCATGAACCAGCCACCCTCGGCGTAGGCCTTCTTGGTCTCCTCCTCGTTCTTGAAGTACTCCTTTGAGACACTGCCTCCGCGGATCCAGATTTCACCCTGGGGCGGGTTGTTCTTGGCAAAGTAGCCGGCGTCTGGGAAGTCGACGAGCTTGATCTCGACACAAGCGGGGATTTCACCGAGGACGTTGAAGTTCCAGGCGCCTGGGTCGTTCAGGGCACCCATGGCTGCGGTCTCCGTCAAACCGTAGCCACTGATCATGGGAGCAATGGCCATGGACAGGAACTTCTGGGTTTCCTTGGAGACCGGACCACCACCGTTCATCATGATGCGCAGACGGCCACCGGTCGCGTCCTTCAGCTTCTTGAAAATCACGTTGTCGAAGAACCAAGCACCAAGTGTGTGGCCGGGGAACCCAGTGGTCATCAGGAAGTTCTTTGCAGACATAGAGCCCCAGAAGAGGCTCTTCACGATGGCGTTGTTCTTGTTCAGATTGTTGAGAACACCCTTCTTCACGGATTCCCAGACAGCAGGGACACCGACAAGGATAGTAGGCTGGAACTCGCGAATGTCGCCCTTGCAGTTGCGCATCGAAGCGTCGGAAAGTGTACGCGGGTTTCCGTAACCCATAGTGCCACCCCAGAACAAGCAAAGATTCTCAAACATGTATTCGAGGATGTGCGATTGTGGGAGGTAGGTGAGTAGGGCGTCAGAGGGACCAATGTAGGGGCCAACGATAGCGTGAATACCGGCCACTGTGCATTGTTAGCTCCAAGCTTCACGACTAAGAATTGAGTACGTACTCGCTGCGACGATGTTTCCGTGGGTTAGAGGGACACTGTGCGGAAATCGTTAGCTATATTCCTTCAAGGGTCGCCGGTCACTGCTCACCCCTTGGGTGGGCCTGTCGAGCCAGAGGTGTACATGATACAGCACACATCTTCTGGAGTCGGGGGAACAGGCTCGGCGGGGTTCTCCTCTCCGAGCTTGCGGAGTTCTTCAAAGCTCAAAACGTTAAGGTAGCTGAACTGAGTCTTCAGGCGGTCCAGATCCTCCTGTTTGACGTCCTCGTCGGAGTTCCAGATAACGTGCTTGATGGACTTGGCGCGGTCCAGAACGTTCGCCAGCGACTTGATCAGAACGGGGTCCAAGAAAATAGCGTCACTCTCAGTCTGGACAATGGAGTGCGCCAATCCTTCCTCACCCAGTGTATCATACGCGGTAACGGTGGTGAAAGACTGAGATGTACAACCTATTCAGTCAATTAGTATCGTGTGTCAAAAAACTCAACCAGATCGGGGGATACGAACCGTGAGCCATAGCCAGCCAATTTGCGCTGCAAAAACCTGTTGTCAGCAGCTGCGATTAATGTCCTCCAAGAAGCAAACGCACCTCGTGGCACCATAAAGATGAACCTTATGCTCCTTATTCAACCCAATCTTGCGCAATCCACTACCAAGCTCGAGCGCCAACTTCTCATACTCAATGAAGCTCTTGTACTTGTACGGCCCCTTCTCAAAGTAAGTCCACTCCTTGTCAACTTCGGTTTCTTGCCCATCAACAATCTTCTTGACCTTCTTGGTCTCAACGTGGGTCTTGATGAGGCGACGGCTAGCGACCGCTTTGGAGTTGCCGAAGATGCGCGCGGAGCGGCGGAAGGCATCGTAGATGGTCGTTAGGTCCTCGGCTGGCCGCAGGATCAGGCCATCCTTGGCAATGGGGAGACGGCGGGGGATGGTCTCGCCCTGGACGGGCTCGACGCCGGGGACTTCAACGGTGAAGGGGCCCTTCTTGGACATGCGCGGGTGGAGGACGCCTTCTTTTTTCGACATGGTGGCGGTAATTCAGGGGGTTCGTAGGGATCGAGGGGATTAAGAATGGAAATGAATTCTGGAAGAGATTGTGAATGTTAGAGCTGCGTCATGGTCTTGAATTCAGGGACTGTGGGGGAGTGCACGTACGCAGGTCGAGCTGTCGCGACTGCCAAGGTCAGGAGGGTAGAGACCGACGATGGGAACAAGATACGAAGGTCGCGAGTGAAATGCGGGGAGGGTGAGAGTGATTTAAGGGGAAGAGAGGGGGAAATAATGCCTAGGAGCTAGGAACGAGGAGGCTTAATGAGGGAGCGGGAGGTGAAAGCAAAAAGAGCTGTTGTGTCTGGATCGCTCTGGGTTGCCGCGATGAAGTCACTGCCTTTGGGTAAGAGAACTGTGGCTGGGCGCTGCGGCACTGCTTCCGGCCCTGAGACGTCACTGCTTTGTGCCCGAACACACTACTCTCTATTATTTACGGAGTAACTACAGCGTATCTTGCAGCTATATTCGATCTACATCCCAGATCTCCAAATCTATTTGTCTTTGACACCTGCAGACTCGAGTCCAACAAAGCAAAGTCATTGTTCTCTGCCGCCTGCAGTCTTCAGTCCCACGGCAAACGCCCAGAAAGCCCAGAAAGCCCCAAACCCAACTAAACGAGAGCAGCATTGCAGCCGCGGTCCAGCGCAGGAACAACCCCGGTCTCGAGCTTCTGATTTCGCCCCGATCAAAGAGGCACAGACTGCACGGTTACACATCCTCCTCGGAGGTAATCTGCTAGACAGCCTCCCATTTGCAGTCGAGCTTCTGTTGGGAATTTAGCCCCAACGCCGTCTCGAACCGTGTTAGGCGCGCTATGACTGAGCCAGTTAGAGCCTCGTGGATAGGCGGATGATCGTCGTGGGTTTGGGTCAGCCAGGCCTGACCAGTTGCTGTTCGCCAGCTGTGAAGAGAGTTACTGGGCAATCGTTCTGAATGAGGTCAGCTGTCTATACTTGCTGCATTGTTGGTCTGCAGAGATGGATCTGGCATGGTGATGATGATACGAAGTGAACAACGAACAACAAAGCGGACGTCATGTGACGGGAGGCTTGGGTGGATGCTGATGACTAACCACTCCACGGCTACTAGCCAATCACAAACTGTAGATCGTGGGCCGACGAAAAGCTTCATCCAGAGATCGTTCAGATATCTACTTCGACAACATAGTAAAGGACTACTTAGGGATGGAAGACGCAGTCAAGTTTCTCTCCAATATTGGAGAAGAAGTAGAAGATGCCGAAGAGGGTACGTCAATGCCCTCGTCCCACAAGCCAGCGCACCACTTACAGCCAACATAATTCAGCTACATATGTACCCAAGGAAGTATACCAGACAGTGACTGATAAATTGTAGAATCCTTCCTCCTCTTCTCCCAAGACATCCCCTCCTCAAACCTCGGCTTCGTCGACTCAAAGGCCTCAACCATCGACCTCTCAATCCACGATAATGAGTACACAATCCATCAATCTCCGACCCTCCTCTCGTCATCTCGGGCAGGCGGAACAACAGGCGCAGGTGAGCCGTCTCCTCCCATCACTTTTTTTATCTAAATCAAGACTTGAGATTCAAGACTAATAAGGCTACAGTTCTCTGGAAAATAAACCCCCTCTTCGCATCGTGGCTCTCAGATATTTCCTCGAACCCGCTTTGGCGAGAAGGATATCTCACTTCTTCATCAACAATCGTCGAATTAGGATGCGGAATATCCGCATTAACGGCGTTATGCCTCGCCCCTTTATTAGAGCCCAGGTCAGGGACAGGGCATTACCTCGCGACAGACCAGGAATACGTCCATAGATTATTCCGCACGAATCTCCAAGCGAACCCTCCCAAGACATCTGGGAAGAAAGTCGGAGGCGGTGGGAAGGGTTCATCAAAAGGAAAGAAATCGCAGCAGTCGAAAGGCAATGACGACGGTGGTGACGGGCACGGTCATCTAAATATAACATTCACATCGCTGGACTGGGAGACGGATATCCCTGATACACTGAAAAGCCAAATCCAATCCTCGCCCTCAACCTCCACCTCCACAAACAACATCGACGAAGAAGAAGAGGCAGACAAAGGCTTCGACCTCCTCCTCTCCTGCGACTGCATCTACAACGAAGCCCTGATATCCCCCTTCGTCCGAACATGCGCTGATGTCGCGCGATTACGCTCCCAGTCTTCTTCGCCATCGTCTTCTTCATCTTCGACTCGGAACCCCACGGTCGCCATCATCGCGCAGCAGCAGCGCTCGCCGGATGTATTCGAGGCTTGGCTAAGGGAAACAATGAGGTACTTTAGGGTGTTTAGGCTAGCTGATGATGTTTTGAGAGTTGAGGGTGGGTTGGGGTTAGGTGGTGGGAGTGGGTATTTGGTTCATGCTTTGGTTTTGAGGTAGATAATCATTTCACATACTTCGTGGCTACTTCGGGGAAAATCTGTCTCTACAAGAGACATGTACATATACTGGAGTACATACCCTTTAGTAGGAAGGAAATAGAAATGGCCGTATATAAACATTATTTATTAGAGATGGAACACTATTTAGAGCGTTCCACCAGATTATACCGTTACAATAGGGTATTGACAGGGAGACTCGGATACAGACTCAGCATGCTCAATGCTCAAGTTGGACAGACAATGCAAGGTTTCAGATGCAAGATGCAGAATCGAAAGGCAACGAATCAATGCAAGGCAACGCAATGCAATGCTCAATGATGAGTAAGTAGTTAGTATTGGTCCACGTATGTATGTATGTTTGTATGTATGATGCCGAGTCCCATTTTGTTTTGAGTTGGACCGGATTTATTTGATTTCGGCGTATTCCTTATTTTCTGTCGACTCGGGCGCGGGCTGTGTTGGTTTCCGCTCGGCTTCGTCGGCAGTGGTATGGGGGGGAGGAGGAGCGTGGTAGATAGGTGGTAGCGGAGAGACGGTGTGATCGTGGAGTCTGGGTTCAGGCTCGGGGTCGCGATCGATGATAGAAGAGATGGATTGCTTGGTAGAGCTGTTGGTCCGTTGGGGTGCTGGAGGGGCGGTAGGCATGGGTACATTGGCGGGTGGGTTTTCGTCAGAGGGCGTCAGCAGAGCTCCCGGCGGGGCAAGCGATCTAGTATCTGATGATTCGGTCTTGACGACGGAATGCACGGCGCTCTCGTCATCTGAACCGGTCGAGTACTCCATGTCCTGCGGGTACCCGTCTTGGTCTGTGGCTTGGTCAAGGCGGCTCTCCTCTGTTGATGCACGGTGCCCGTTTGCGACTGGGGGGAGGGGTGCAGCGGGGTCGAAGACTACGCCACAGACTTCAAGAGCGCGAGACTGGCTGCCTAGGCTGCGGTCCTTGTGCTTCTTGGTCAAATGGCACATGAAGCCATGAAGAGTTACAAAGTCTGCCTTGCCGCAGCCAGAGACCGGGCACGTAAGGTAGACTAGGCTACCGTCTGACGGACGCTTCCAGAGGGCTCTTCCAGACGGGTCATGCGCTGCTGGCCGGCCATGGCGCTCGCCCCAGGCTTCAACATTTTTGATAGTGTACTTTTGTTTCCGGCGGATGGAACCGGCGCCGGTAGGATCATGGTGCATATGTTGCGGGTGAGGAGGTTGGACATGGGCTTGCGGAGGCGGAGGGACGAGATTTCGGGGCTCAGGAGGAGTTTGTTGCTGGAGGAAGGCGAGAGTAGTGGCAGCGTTGGTTTCTGATAGACGGCGGGGCGGCGTAGGACGGAGAGGGGGTGATTCAAGACTGGGGTTGTAGAGGCCCATAGACTCCCGCTTTAGACGTTTGCGTTGTCTACGCAGTTCCTGTTTGAGGGGAATATAAATCAGAATGTAATCTATGCTTGTTGAACGCATTTACCATACCTCTTCTTCTACCTCAGCGTGCTCGGTCATCCTACGGAATTCTTCGTCCTCGCGCTTCCGGATAGCAAGCAGGTGGCTACGAGCCGCCATACGAGCGACTTCCTCATGTTCCAGTTGCCTTAGACGAGCCTCGATATGGTCTATACCGGGGCCGTTGGGTGTGGGCGGTCCTGGGGGTCCTGGAGGGACTGGCGGGCCTTGTTCTTGCATGGGAGGAGGATAGTGGCGGTAGGGCTGGTGACCATGCATCATGGACTCGGGGGGCACTGGCTGGCCAGGGTTCATAGCAATCGGATGGAAACGAGGAAGACTCATGTTGACATGGTGTCCGGGGATGCTGCCATTCATGCCATTCTCGTGCACTGGAGGCACTGGGGGTGCAGCGACTGTCATGATAAAATGCTAGGTGGGCACAAGGTTAGTATACAGCGTTGGGTTCGTTGGCTAGCATCTAGTTGGTGTATAACGAGAATGCAAGTACAAGTTAGAGGTGGAGGAGGGATGTAGCTGGAGAGCGGGAAATAATTGCGAGCAGCGAGGAAAAGTAATCTCAACGGATAATGACAGTCGGAGAAATCAAGGAAACCCAACTCAAGGAGAAAGGAAAGCTTGATAAGAGAGAGCTGAGGAAGAGAGGGGAAGCAAAGTAGTAGGTACTCACAGTCAGAGCAAGGTATTGCAGAAGTCACAGTGAACAAGAGAAAAACAAAGTGCTAGTTAGCGCGCTGCACCTCGCCCGTTTTTCTTGCGCTCAGAGAAGACTAGGAGAATTCCCCGTTGTCTTCTCTGCCGGCCAGCGAATGGTGAGAAAAGCAACGGCCAAGCAAGGGATTAGGTTCTGGCGGGCGAGCTGTATGGAACGAGAAAGGGAAAGACAAGAGGAGAGAGGAGGACTGAAGGTGACAGGAAAAAGAAGCAGAGAGCGAGAAAAGACCCTTGCCAAGGCCCGTCGAGAAAGTCGGACAAGACGATCGATTGGAGGTTCTTCCAGGCTGCAAACTAGAGCAGCTGCTAGTGAACTAGTGACTTGCTCAAACCAGTGAGAGTCTGCGCTCATTCAAGCCATGGATTTGCTTTTCAGCCTTTGACTGGATGGCTTCACTACTGTATCGGAGTATTCTGTCTGGATTATTCTCTTGTCCCAGTTTTGTTCAATATTACTGATAGCATGCAGTTGCAGTCTTCCATCTCAGATTCTCAATCACACAATAACTGCAGCTTTCTATTTTCATTTTCTATTTTTTAGCTATTTCTTCTCCACCAGCCTCTGATCCTGTTATTTCCAAGTCCAGGCTGACTGTGGTGCTGTTGGCTTTAATAGGGGCGTTCTATGGATCTGGAACCCACTCCTGTCGCACTAGTGACAAACACAGTCACTCAACAATGTACCTGGAATCAGGATTCTGTTGACTCACTGTACCTGATTACTTTTGACAAGTACCAATTGGATATTCTTGACTTGAGTGTTATAACAGTAAACTCTGTTAAGCATCTAACTTGAAAGTAATCATCTGGTAAAGTAGGGGACATCTCTCAACACTTTGTCTCTATTTATTTTTAGTCCCCCTCCACCAATAAGAAGCAGATGATCTACTACGATGTGTAACACTCTAAATCACAGCAGAACAGCCAGACGCGCTCTAACTCGCTTTGCGTTTCTGAGTTCTGACTCGGTCGCCTCGGATCCATGCATGTGGAGTGCAGATTCAGAATGTCTTTGATTCAGACTATCTATCCGTCTTCAGTCTTGGTTCTCAGGTTGCTGTTCCTCGAAACTCTGTTTTCATCTCCAGGAAACACGGGAACATTTTACTGGAAATTGTGTAATAATCCAAGTGGGGAAGACCACACAAAAAACTAGTGGCCGGCCAGTGGATTCCACGGTAGGGAAGACTATTATTATTAAATGATCTTCAAATTAACTCAGTCGCGGGAGAAGAAATAGAATGGAATTCTGTGGAATACTTTTTATTTAGCCTTGAAGTATCGACTAAGTACCCGGTACATGGTCGGTACTTGTCGCTGGAGTTGGAGATGTATCTGCAACAAACAACAATAAGTAATCATAAGGTATCAAGCAAGGCAACTAACTAACTCTCTCCTCCTCATTCCCTTCCCCTCCCAATCCAGTCTTGTTGAAGGTTTGGACTGCATTTGTGTACAGCAATGATTTGCTCCTGGGCTGCACACTTTCTGCACCTCGACCAGTGGAGAAGAGCCACTTCTGTACGCCGCCGATAGCAGAAGTACCTCCCTTGGCTGGATCAGTGCCAGTGGGCAATCAGAATTGACTTTGCAATATTTATCTCATGCTGACGGATACATGGTTCTTCTGTCGCGTACCTAATGGAAGGTATTATTGTGATGATCTGGTTGTCAAATCTCTCAATTGTTTGCTTGCTCTTGGATCTAGACTAGACTGACTCGCACATAAGGCGATTAAACTAAAGTTTCCAACCGCCTGGACTCTGGAATTGAAACCCAATTCCGGGGTCATGTGAGTACTGCGTGTACCTAGTATTGTCCAAAACGGACTCGTTCGATATGCGATCAATCCAAAACTCCAAGGAACACACTATTGATTCAATTGAATGTCCGTCTGTCTAACCTAACTCTGCAGCCCAGTCTGCTCCGCTGTCCTGCAGGTTCTGCTGAACATGACAATTTGACAACAGGGATTCTGCATGCATTTCGTTCTCCATCTCCATGTCCATCTCAGTCTCTTACAGTTACAGCAACGAGACTAGTACTGCTACATTGTACTGTAGTGCATGCACTCCCTACCAGACCTAACCAACGACGCCTCACCCAAGTAGGGACTCAAAACAAAGTGGGTGCCGCCAGTGCGCCAGCCGGCCCAGCCGCCACCACCCTCCAACTTGAAGATCGAACTAAACTCTCCCCAGGAACTCGAGCATGAGCTGAACTTCTGAACCCACTCGCGAAACAGCTGGCAGCTTGCAAGGCGGCAAGGCGGCAAGGCCAACACAGCGCAGAACACCATCACGATCACCGCCCACCGTCAAGGCCAACCAGTTGCACTACACTAAAAGGGCAAATGTACAGGGCGGCAGCGTCTGTATGGCTTTGAATTGGATGGACTTTGCCTCCGATGGGGTACCTATGGTCACGGAGAATCTACATGTGGCGGTTGCGTGTTACTACATACTAGTCCAGGGTGAAGGGTCCCGTCCTTGATCCGTCTCCAATTCCATCTAGTAGTAGTAGCTGAAAATCCGAATGTAAGAGTGAGAGTGAGAGCGAGCAGTAAGAGTAGTAAGACCAAACCAACGTCCAGGGCCCGAAGCAGCAGCGCCCAAGCCAAAGCATCAGCATTCAGCAAAGCCTAAGCAGCAGCCTGACTGTTCAGGCTCCGAGTGATTGACCTGATGGATGTATGGGTCCATATCTCAAACCAACCGGAGACAGCCCGGAGTTGTTAGGCGCGAGCTACGACGTGCTAGTCCACTAGGCTGGCGAGTCGAAACGTTGGATGTTGTGGGTTTGTGAAGATGTGAAGACTAAGAGTAAGACCAAGTTCAAGGTGAGGCGGTGGTGGACTGGAGTCTGGTGGTCCAGGCAGAATTGGACTACTGGAGGCTTGAGCATCGTTGCTGGTTCTGGTTTGGTTTGGTTTATGGGTGTTGTGGCCTTACGGGGTTGTTGTTGCTTCAAACTGGGCAGAGTTCGTGTTTTGCCTGCCATGTGTGCCACCTTGTCTATTCTGTAGTCTTTACAGTTCGAGGACCAGTTTATGAATCGAGAGGAGAATTTCCTGTTCTATTTAACCCACACGCTCCAAGTCCACCACATCATGCTTGCTTTTGTGGTCCCAAAGCCGTAATATCATTAAGTTACAAATTTGTAGGCAAATCCGCCATCCCATCCAACGCTTGCCCGATCAAAGGGTATGAAGCCAGCGGGAGACTGACAAAGGAGAATGAGAACACAATCAAGGAAAAACACCCGTACACCGAGACAAGGGCACATTAAACAACCCTATCAGAGTATGTATACACAGAATGCAGAGAAAAAAAGGAGATCATATCTAGAAAAACAACTGGGGGAAATGGTAAAAAATACAGTCGACCGCTCCAATCAAGTAGGGCGGTCAAATATGGTGTTGGTACATTTATTGCTTGTTCTCACCCTGGCCGTCCTGGGGAGGCTGCTGCTGCTGCTCGGACTGAGCCTTGTGCATCTTGTCGAAAAGGGTCAAGCTGGCGGTCTGGAGCTCGTCGGTCTTCTGCTTGAGCTCCTCGGCGGTGGCGGCAAGCTCGCCGGACTGGTTCTTGGCAACGAACTCGCGGAGAGTGTTGATCTTCTCACGGATCTGCTCAGCCTCGGCCTTGTCGAGACGGTCCTCGAACTCCTTGAGAGCCTTCTCAGTGTCGTTCAGAACGCTGTCGGCACGGTTGGCGGCTTCAATGGCGAGCTTGCGCTCCTTGTCCTGAGCACCGTACTTCTCGGCATCATCAACCATGGACTGAATCTCAGAGTCGGAGAGACCGGAGCCAGAGGCAATGGTGATGGACTGGTCCTTGTTGGTGGACTTGTCCTTGGCGTGGACGTGGACGATGGAGTCGGCGTCAATGTCAAAGGTGACCTCGACCTGGGGAACACCACGGTGGGCAGGGGGGATACCAACAAGCTGGAAGTTTCCGAGGAGCTTGTTGTCCTTGACGAGCTCACGCTCACCCTGGAAGACCTTGATCTCAACAGCAGTCTGGAAGTCGGCAGCAGTGGAGAAGGTCTGGGACTTCTTGGTGGGGATGGTGGTGTTACGGTTGATCAGACGGGTGAAGACACCACCGAGTGTCTCAATACCGAGAGAGAGAGGAGTGACATCAAGGAGGAGAACGTCAGTGACCTCACCAGCAAGGACAGCACCCTGGATGGCAGCACCAATGGCAACAGCCTCGTCAGGGTTGACAGACTTGGCGGGCTCACGGCCGAAGAGAGACTTGACGGACTCGGTGACCTTGGGCATACGGGTCATACCACCAACAAGGATGATGTCCTGGATCTCGCTGGACTGGAGGTTGGCGTCCTTGAGGGCCTTGCGGACGGGGTCGATGGTGCGGTTGATGAGAGGGTCAACAAGAGACTCAAGCTGAGAGCGGGTCATCTTGAGGTTGATGTGCTTAGCACCGCTGGCGTCAGCAGTGATGAAGGGAAGGTTGATCTCAGTCTGGAGAGAAGAAGAGAGCTCAATCTTGGCCTTCTCGGCAGCCTCACGGATACGCTGGATAGCCATGCGGTCACCAGAGAGGTCAAGGCCGGACTCTTTCTTGAACTGCTGGACGATGTGGCGGACAAGGTTGATGTCAAAGTCCTCACCACCAAGGTGGGTGTCACCGTTGGTGGACTTGACCTCGAAAACGCCCTTCTGGATCTCAAGAACCGAGATATCGAAAGTACCACCACCAAGATCGTAGACAGCGACAACAC
The DNA here is from genome assembly GCF_047715825.1 of Aspergillus stella-maris. NCBI lineage: Eukaryota > Fungi > Ascomycota > Eurotiomycetes > Eurotiales > Aspergillaceae > Aspergillus > Aspergillus stella-maris. Next base: position 219,235 of record NW_027396818.1, on the reverse strand, counting down.
GGTCAGCTTCCTTCTCAAGACCGTAGGCGAGGGCAGCAGCAGTGGGCTCGTTGACGACACGGAGGACGTTAAGACCAGCGATCTGACCGGCGTCCTTGGTGGCCTGACGCTGAGAGTCGTTGAAGTAGGCAGGGACGGTAACGACAGCGTTCTTGATAGGCTTGCTGAGGTAGTTCTCGGCAGTCTCCTTCATCTTGTTCAGGACGAAACCACCAATCTGAGCGGGAGAGTACTTCTCGCCACGGGCCTCAACCCAGGCGTCACCGTTGGTGTGTTGGACGATCTTGTAGGGGACCTCGCCAATGTCACGCTGGACCTCAGCGTCGGTGAACTTGCGACCGATGAGACGCTTGGTGGCGAACAGGGTGTTCTCGGGGTTGACAACAGCCTGACGCTTAGCGGCAATACCGACGAGACGCTCGCCGTCCTGGGCGAAAGCAACGACGGAGGGTGTTGTGCGGGCACCTTTAAGAATTAATTAGCTCAAAGCTCAACGCGCAATGCTTTTCGCGCAAATGATGTCAGGGCGGCAGCTTACCTTCGGTGTTCTCAATGATCTTAGGGGTCTTGCCCTCCATGACGGCAACGGCGGAGTTGGTGGTACCTGCATGGTTTTGTTAGCGATGCATAGCGAAGATGGCACGAGCTGCAGCCAACTTACCCAAGTCAATACCGATGACCTGGCCCTTCACTTTCTCTTCCGTTGAGTTCCATCTCCGAGCAGCGGTGGAAGGGAGTCTGAAAGTGGGAGCGCGAGCGAAGGGAGCAGCGCGAGGGAGCTATAGTAGATGAAACACCAGGTCAGCATCGATGTCGTTGTTGGCCAACACTGCAGGGGTAAAACCTACCGCGCGAGAGAGACGCGACGAGAACATTGTGATGGGGAATTAGAGAGAAAGGGCAAAAAAAATAATACAGGAAATTAAAAAAGATTATAGAAGAGACCCCAATCGATTCAATCGAAGGGAGCAGAGGATGGACAGGAGGAGGGTATAGGATGGAGAGATGGAGAGGTGAAGAAGAAAATTTGAGCTTCTTTTCAAGAGGAAGAAACTGACGGAAGGGGACACGGCAAAGAAAAGAGACACGACTAGTGGAAATTGCGCGGAGAGCTTCGGCCCGTCCTCGACTCGTCGAACTTGGTAGAATCCCCTGTTGGTCCAATCACACCACAGCCGATCGAGCTATTCCTTTGACCGCCTGGTAGCCGATCTTGCAGCTCGACAATGCTCTGCGCTTCCGGTGGATGCTAGCATCTTCCAGCTGGCGAGTTTTGGGATGGAGCTTTGCTTGACCTGTATGCAGACATCTGTCATGTAAAAGTGCAAAATACCAACAATATCCGACCGCGGCGCCTCTGTCTTTCCAGCTCCAAAAGTTTTGCGGACTTGCACACGTGACTCAAGCTACGGGAGGTCGACCGAGGCTTTGCCGCATCTACTCCGTTCTATCGCCACAGAGCAGCGAGCTCGGCCTGGATGGAAGATTTTGATGTTGCCGGGGTATGTGGAAATGCTGCCTCAATATCTAGTAGAACACCTTTTTTTTCTCTGTGCTGCTCGACTCTCATGTCAAGTGTCATTCGCAAATCAGATTCGAGGGTTACCGTTTCTTTTCCTCACCATGCTAGCTCAAATATATATACTGTCGATCATGTATACAGTTCAGCCGAGTCGCCGGCAGTTTTAAAACCTGACCTATTCTTGTATTTGACTAGAGCTCCAGTCGAGATCAGACTAGTTGTGATCGAGATTCTCACAAAGGGAATCCTGGCTTGAATAGACTGATGATGATGGTGACATTGTTCATGCACAGAGTTGGTGTACTTCTGGCACTCACATGGTCAAGTGATCACACGGCTCACGAACCTGAAAAGCAGATCTTTAAGCATAAGTGAAGCGACCACAACAATACTTCAGAGAGAGACTGGGCTAAAAAGTGACTAACCACTCGAATACTACATAAAGTACTCATCGACCGCATGACACTGTATTGCGCCGTGTTCGCCGCTTACAAGTTCCCCGGATCGAGAAGCAAGTCTTACGTCATCCGTCCAACATCCAGGCCCTTGACCTCCGAACTCGTAACATCAGGACTCGCCCAAAGACCGGGGCTGTCTGGGGTTTGCTTTTCGTTTCTTCCTTGCACGACACCAAGCGGACAGCAAAAGATCTGAAGAAAAGAAAACGCATGTTCCTAAGTTCAGTCGGCAACCTTGGACTGAACCCACCCATGCCATTCTCTCGGGCATCTTGACTTTTGGAGGTTTGGGTAACAATCTCGAGTCATTCTTCTACTGATTAGGTAGAACACACTCGTCTCCAAGGCCATATTCGCTGTCACCTTGCTGCTTCGTTGTCCACCGCCTCCAACGACGATATCTCTTCAACTGCGACAGTCAACAATGTTACCTTGGCCGTGACCGTCTCTCATCATGACTACGGATCCTGCGCTGTCGTGAGTCCCTTACAACATCCCATTTTACTCGGGGTGATCTTGTTTGCTAACCCCCATGATCTGAAACAGGTATCACCCAACAGATTCTCTCGTTCTCCCCACAAAGCGCCGTTTCTTCCCTTTCAGAATTCCCAACTAGTCTGTCCCACCCTGAGTCTGGTCAATTGTCACTGAGTCGGCTTGTGGACTGACATTCCATAGCCACCAACAACTTCGCCACTACATCAGCACCGCCGATCGAGATAGAATCTACGTTGTTGTTGATAGAGTGGTCTACTCAATACACATTTCGTCGCGGAAACGGGAGACTATTGCTGTGATCCCGTTTGAGCCCAAGTGCCTTGCCGCTGGACACGGCTGGATTGGCATCGGCGGATCCAACAATGGCGAGTGTGCATTTGTGAAGCTTTCCGACCGGGGCGCGCGTGGTTCTCGCGATAGGTCAAACGCTCGACCGGCGGATGTGGATAGCGCCTTACCGATTGATCTCGAAAGTCCGCAGAGAAACTCGCCGTGGCCGTCAACAGAGGCTGGGCAGACACCTACCAGCTCAACTGGGAGCCAACTACCGGAAGTTCAACTGCATAAGTTCGGTGGTAGCATTGTAAACTCTCTGACGATTCACCGTTTGCCTGGTGACGACAAGGGCTTCAGAGACGAAGATGTTGCGGTTCTCAGGTATGATGATCAACTCACATACTTGTACGAGAGCCTGCTAACCCGTACTGCAGCAACAACGACAAGACTGTGACAATATATTCGATCACACGCTCGAAGATCGTGAAAAAACTAAACCATCCAGCATGCATGAACTATGCGATCATCTCACCGGACTCTAGTATCCTGGCTGCGGTGGGTGACGAGCCTAGTGCTTATTTCTATGGGATTACTCGTGACCTTAGCACCGTTGTTCCAACCGACAATGGCGGAAAGATGAGTGGCTGGACGCTAGAGCTTCTTCTTAGCACTGAGATGGAGATCGGCCCGAGGATCGAAGACAAATGCTGTTTTACCATTGCGTTCTCGCAGTCCAACAGATTCTGCGCGATTGGATCGCAATCAGGAGTTATTACTGTCTTTGACGTCGGTCACATCCAGGACCCCGCCGTGTCGCCGTCCGACAAGACGCCGATAATTTGTCATTTTCATTCGTCGAGGCCTTGCTGCAGTGGGGGTGCTGTGCGCTGTATGACCTTTTCGCCTGAACCATGGGATCTTCTTGTATGGCTGGAAGATAGAGGGCATGCTGGGATTGCAGATGTCCGCCAGGCCTTCATTCGCAGGCAGATTCTTCAATTAGATGTAAACGAGCCAACCATCGAGGAAGTCGAGACGGAACCTATCATTGACGAAGAATCAATGGGATTGGGATTCGACCTTGATAGTCACGGCTCACCCGAATCGCGACACGATCTTGACGCACGCGCACTTCTCGACTCGGTCGAAACACATTCAGATGATCGCACTGAAGGAGGATCTCACTCACCACTGCGCGACAGTTTCTTACAAGGCCTGGCAGAAAACCTGTCCGAAAGAGATAGGTTATTAGTTGAAATTCTCAACACGAGCCGCTGGACGTCAAGGTTGGACGACAGTCTGACTGACCCAAGTGACCGTAATGAGCGAGACCGACTTAGTTCCCTGACGGGCTTGATTAGAGGTAATCACGTTCCGCCTTCACGTCTGCATCCAAGACCCTCAGTTCCGTCAGGAGGAGCAAACCGACCATTCCGACCCCTTTCGCCTCGACCCGTCATAGTGTCGCAGACCAACCATGAGGCAAGAGCCCGCAATGGCGATGGAGATAGCTCAACTCCTGAACCGCAACCGACTCTCACCCCTAATTGGCCTATTACGCTCGGGGAGTTGCGGTCTGCCGCTTTGGACCATCCAGCCCACGTTACGGAACCAAGCTCTAGTGAACAAACCACCTCTGGCAGTGAAAATGGTAATGGTCTTCGACCTCGTCCGATTCATCCTAGACCCTCGGTCGATTTCGGCTCTTCAGGCTCTAGTGGCACTTCAGGTCCGCTCCCGCGTCGGAGAAACCACCAGCGATCTCGATCTGCCCATAGGCGTGCTGAAGGTGAAAGGCAAGACAATCTTCAGGATGTCCACCATACATTGAGACAGAACATTGTGGCCACCGAGCGCCTTCGACGACAGCGGCAGCTATATAACGAGGCAGAGGCAGAGACATTGAGTCGAAGCCATTTGCGTGAGCAGCGATACACGCAACAGCCTTCGTTTGGCGTTGACCATACGCGTTCTCCCCGGTGGATTCGAAGCGTGATCAACGACTTGCCAGAGCGTAGCTTTGGGTTCGGGCGCCGCGATCCGGATCCAAGTAGTTCAGCTGGACTTGGATTTGGTGCCGACGGACGAACACTGTGAGAACATTTCCTTCTTTTCCTGGCAGTAGCAGACTGACTCTGGCTTTCTAGGTACATCGCAACCGTGACGGGAATCTTTGAGTATCAAATCAACGTAATGGATCGCAAGACCTTCCCAGTAATTACCTACAGATAATCAGAGATTCACGAGGATTTATGACGATCCCATGACTACGCAATCAGTATAAAAGCAACTTTGCTACGACGCGGAGGTCGATTTCGGAACTTATCAGGCTCGGACCGGTGGACGAGGATGCAGGACTCCTCGCTGGTGACTGGTCAGCGACACGAATTATAATTGTTCTAATGATATTAACTGTCTATTAACTGTCTATATTTGTCCTCCTTTCCACAAAGCATAGTTGGTACTCCCGGTGAATGTTGTATAGCTCCTGTTTTGCCGTGGCGTTTAGGTATTTAGTGAATACAGTAATCATAGCAAAAAGTGGCTTCGCTTCGACCAAAAAACATAAATGTGCAATTTAGCCCTCTCCATGATGACTGTGGTTGACATTGTACAAACTCGAGTATATCTGCTCCGAAGCAAACGGAAGGTCTCCACTGCACCCGCCACGGCCACAACGTCAGCGGAGCGGAAAGCTCAGGTCTTGTTTCTTCCCCCACCAAGACGCCCGCCCTTCCGACGTTGGTGGTGTGTTTCAACAGGAGCATCATTTACTGTCGCTTGAATAAGTCTCGGGCCATTACTGGATAGAGCTTGAGTGTCTGTGTTCTTGCGCCCATTCAGAAGCGCGCCTTCTTCTCATCGAGCTTTAGTCTGTGGCCTGTTACAGGCCACCAACCCACGAGGCGAGGCGAGGCGTCTGCCCACCTTTAGAACTACCAACAAAAGAGATCAAAAAGCCCAAAGCTCCCATAAAATGGAGACAGTTACTTCCACTCTCGCCGAGCTCAACCTGAACTCGCAGGGGATAAGCGGCAAGAGCTTCGACGAGCGCATCGCCGAAGAGGAAGCTGGCACGTATCAGAACAACGCGCCTAGACGGCGAGCACCGCCCTCAGCTGCGGAGTTGAAAAAGGATCTCGAAAGTGATTTTCTCACGCCGTCGCCGCGATTTAGTTCGGAGTGGTTGAATCGGTTGCAGAGGTACCTAATGATCCATGTTTTTGTCGATGACGTTATGTGATCCAAATGGAGATGTGCTTGCTAACGGTCCAGCAGGAGATGGGACGTGTCAACGGACTATACCGATCTCTTTGAAGTCGTCGGTACGCAAACGCGGACAATTGTCCGGTTTGATCGTGAGGGTCTGGAGGGGCGTGTCACTGGGTACCATGAAGTGACTGTGCCTGCCAACAGTGCGAACGCGAAGAACTCGACATCCTTGCTTCGCCGACCTGCTGGAAGGGCTGATTTCGTTCGAGGTGCCGCGGGGTTCTTCCCGTTTGCTCCTGGTGGTTTGGACGGCGTTGAGGCGATTGCTGAGATGGAGGATCTGCAGGTTGGAGGGGCTCCTGGAGCTGCTCATAACAAAGGCGGCTTGGATCGGATTATTAACTTTGGAACCGAGGGATGTCTGTTGGAGGTGGCGCCTGGATTCTCGCGTGGTTTGAAGTTTGAAGAGGCAAAGTCCAAGGAAGCGAAGGAGGAGGATGAAGAGGTTGAGAACACTCTACAAGAAGAGGAGAGTAATGTCACCCCTCAGCAAGATGATGCTGCATCTGATTTGGAGGGTGGTGTGAAGATCGACGATGAAGAGTCGAGTGATGAGGATGAGGAGGAAGAAGACATTGACTCGTTACTCCCTGTTGAGTTCCCATCTCTCGAACCTCGCGCTCCTCTTCTATCTGCTGTTCAGCGAAAGGGCGGTAAGGAGTGGGCACACGTTGTGGATGTCAACAAAGAGATTACGAATTTCCACGAACTGGTGCCAGATATGGCTCGCGAATGGCCATTCGAGCTGGATACATTCCAGAAGGAAGCTGTTTACCATCTCGAAGGTGGCGATTCAGTCTTCGTGGCCGCTCACACATCAGCTGGTAAAACGGTGGTTGCGGAATATGCTATAGCTCTGGCCGCCAAGCACATGACAAAGGCCATCTATACCTCGCCGATCAAAGCCCTGAGTAACCAGAAATTCCGCGACTTCAAGAATGAATTCGACGATGTCGGTATTTTGACCGGTGATGTACAGATCAACCCTGAAGCAAGCTGTCTGATCATGACTACCGAAATTTTACGGAGTATGCTTTACCGTGGGGCCGATCTCATTCGAGATGTGGAATTCGTGATCTTCGATGAGGTTCATTATGTGAATGACCTTGAGCGTGGTGTTGTATGGGAAGAGGTTATTATTATGCTTCCCGAGCATGTCACTTTGATCCTTCTTTCTGCTACGGTGCCGAATACGCAAGAATTCGCCTCTTGGGTTGGCCGGACAAAGAAGAAGGATATCTACGTTATCTCCACGGCCAAGCGACCCGTGCCCCTTGAGCATTACCTATGGGCCGGAAAGGACAAGTTCAAGATCGTCGACTCCAACAAGCGGTTCCTTGAGACCGGCTGGAAACAAGCAGACGATATTGTTTCCGGCAAGGATAAGATCAAAGCTCAAAAGGCAGCCGAGGCTCAAGCACAATCTCAAGCAAGCCGAGGCGGACCTCAAGGGCGAGGACGAGGACAAGCTCCTGCTAGGGGTGGACAGAGAGGAGGCGCGCAGCGCGGAGCTCCGCAACGAGGCAGAGGCCAGCCAGCAAACAGAGGAACAGGAAACATTGCTCGTACCGGACGAGGTGGCGGACGTACAAGTGCGCAACAGGACAAGACCGTCTGGGTTCAGGTTGTCCAACATCTGCGCAAGGAGAATTTGCTGCCGGCTTGTATCTTCGTCTTCTCGAAGAAGCGATGTGAACAAAACGCCGACTCGCTGTCCAACCAGGACTTCTGCACAGCATCCGAAAAGAGTCTTATTCACATGACGATTGAAAAGTCCCTTACTCGATTGAAAGCGGAGGATAGAACTTTGCCGCAGATTCTTCGGCTTCGCGAACTGCTTGGTCGAGGTATTGCTGTCCACCATGGTGGTCTGCTCCCTATCATGAAGGAAATCGTTGAGATTTTGTTCGCGAAGACTCTAGTCAAGGTCCTGTTTGCCACGGAAACATTTGCTATGGGTCTGAACTTGCCCACTCGTACAGTCGTCTTTTCTGGATTCCGCAAGCATGATGGCAAAGGATTCAGAGACCTACTTCCCGGTGAGTACACTCAAATGGCCGGACGTGCTGGTCGAAGAGGTCTCGACAATGTGGGCTACGTGATCATTGTCAACTCGGGCAAGGACGAAGCGCCTCCTGCCGGCTCACTGAGAAAGATGATTCTGGGTGATCCCACGAAACTCCGGTCCCAATTCAGGCTTACATACAACATGATTCTGAACCTGCTACGTGTGGAAGCCCTGAAGATAGAAGAAATGATCAAGAGGAGTTTCAGTGAGAATGCTACGCAGGCTTTGCTACCGGAGCATGAAAAGCAGGTACAGATCTCCGAAGCTAGTTTGGAGAAGATCAAGCGCGAACCCTGTGAGGTTTGCGACGTTGACATTGCTACCTGCCATGATGCAGCGATTGAGTACGAAAGATTGACGGCCGAGTTACATCTCAACCTTCTTTCATCGCCTGTTGGGAAGCGTCTTCTGATGCCTAAGAGATTGGTCGTGTATCGAAAGGTAAGCTGGCAGTCATATATGCTCACTGCTAAGTGTAAATTAAGCTAACCACCCCGCAGGATGGATACCGAACCGCAGGTGTCATAACAAAAGACGTTGGAGGAGGCGCTAACCCAATCATCCATGTCCTCGAAATCGGAAAATTGAGCACCAAGCGTCATCCAAGCGACATTTTGCCGTTCCTCCCTGCTTTCAGGGGATTCCTGAACCCGCTGCCTGGTCGTGTCAATGAAATGACTCTGAAAGTCTTCAAGATCCCGCTCACGGATATCGAGTGCGTTACGAATACAATGGTCAAGATATCTGGCCCGACCTGGTATCTTAACATCAAGAAAGAGGCAATGAAGTTTGCAGAGAAAGAGTTGACCAAGTTGTGCCGCTCATGGACTTCGTCAACTTGGGATGAGTTGGACTGGAGCCGGATCAAGGAGCTCCATTTGCGGGACATTCTTGATAAGCGACGCGAGCAAGCGAGCATTGCCCAGGCGTGCGACTCATTGAAGTGTCCTGATTTCTTGAAACACTTTGAGATGCAACGCGATGAGTGGCAGATCAAAGAGAACATCTCGCAGCTGAAGCAACTTATGTCGGATCAAAACTTGCAGCTCCTACCTGATTACGAGCAGCGTATCCAGGTATTGAAGGATCTTGGTTTTGTCGACGAGCAGTCTCGTGTGCAGCTGAAAGGAAAGGTGGCCTGCGAGATCCATTCCGCCGACGAGCTCGTTTTGACAGAGCTGATCTTGGAGAACGTCCTCGCCGAGTACGAGCCAGATGAGATAGTCGCGCTGCTATCCGCCTTCGTCTTCCAAGAGAAGACCGAAAACGTCCCGACGCTGACACCTCGCCTGGAGAAGGGCAAGGAAGCCATCGTCAAGATTTCAGAAAAGGTGAACGACGTGCAAATTCAGCACCAGGTGCTGCAGTCCACCGAAGATATCAACGACTTTGCCAGCCAGCCCCGATTCGGACTTGCCGAGGTAGTTTACGAGTGGGCCAAGGGAATGTCATTTAACCGGATCACGGACCTCACGGACGTTATGGAGGGAACCATTGTAAGGACAATTACCCGGCTTGACGAGACCTGCCGCGAGGTGAAGAATGCGGCCAAGCTGGTTGGTGATCCAATGCTTTATGCGAAGATGCAGGAGGCACAGGAGAAGATCAAGCGCGACGTGATTTTCGCAGCGTCATTGTATATGTAGGCTATGATTAGATAGAGAACTAACTACTATATGTATGTACTCCAGCTGGGTCTTGTCTCGGACGGGTGGCTTTGAGAACCACGTGGGCAACGGCCTGTCTTTATTTTTTTTTTCTGCCAGACGAATTCGTGATTGCAAATACAGGAGTCAGCACAACAACAGTGCTGTTCTGCAGTTCCAGCCAAGGAATAGGAACATATACTTTACACTAAGAATTAAATACATTATTCTTCTTTCCCAAAGCAAATAACTGACCGAGTAAACCCTGGTTACAGCTAAACCACGAGGAAAATTCTCTTACCGCGCGGGGCAGCAGGCGGTCTGATTGGCTGCCCTAGGCGCGGGGCCAACACCGCCTGAAAATCCACGAGAAAGAAAGAAATCCAAAAGTGCCTCCTTATTGATCCTCCCTCATTATCTGGTCCTTCTTCCCCTCTTCATCTCCTCTCTTCCCCCCGCTCTGATAAGGGGTCCTTTGTTGTCTTCGTTTCTTTTTCTTATTTACGAGTTCCGACTTTGCAGCTAGGGGGATCCGTTGCTGGAGGAGCGAGATGGATGTTGCAGCTCTGCGGAACCGCATCCAGTCTACACTAGATGCCAATGCCGATATTCGACGACAGGCGGAGATTGATTTGAAATATGTATGTGCTGGGCGGAGCATCCTATTCTAGGTTGAGGGACGTGGTTGCTGACTGGTTCTTTTGTCTCTATCCAGGCCGAGACGCAACCGGGTTTCATAAATGCTCTGCTGGATATCCTGCAGGGGGAGCAGGTTAATGCCGTTCAGCTGTCGGGTATGTTTTGTTCGATGTGTTTCCGTGCGAGCTAGGGCATGCGGCGTTGCGGTCGTCAGGGACTGCGTTCCGGGCCAGTAGGATTTCGGCTTTACTAACCAGGCGGTACAATCAACAGCGGGTGTTTATCTGAAGAACCGAATCAACCGGGGCTGGTCGACCCTTGAGGACAGCCCTCTGCGCACACCTATCCCCGAGGACGAGAAACCTGGTTTCCGCGAGAGACTTATCCCCGCCCTTGTTTCTACGCCCCCGAACGTTCGCGCCCAGCTCGTCCCCCTCCTTCAGAAAATCCTCCAACATGACTTCCCCGAACACTGGCCCGGGTTCTTGGATATTACCATGCAACTGCTCGGCACGAATGATGCGGGCTCGGTATATGCTGGTCTTCAGTGCTTGCTCGCTATTTGCCGCGTATATCGGTTCAAGGGTGGCGAGAAGCGGGAGGAATTCGACAAGATCATCGAGCACTCGTTCCCGCAGTTGCTTAATATCGGATCGAAGCTCGTGGATGAGGAGAGCTTGGAGGCGGCGGAGATGCTCCGCATTGTAGTAAAGTCATACAAGCACGCGATTTACTTCGAGCTTTCACCGCACCTTCAATCGCACCAGGCGACAGTCGACTGGTGTACTCTGTTCCTCAGAATCATCGCGAAGCAGGCCCCAGCGAACTCGATGATGGAGTCCAAGGAGGAAAGAGAGCTTGCTCACTGGTGGAAGTGCAAGAAGTGGGCGTACGCCAACCTCAACCGTCTCTTTATCAGATACGGCAACCCCACGACCATGTCAAAAACGAGTACACCGGATTACACTGGATATGCCAAGGCATTCATCTCCACATTCGCACCGGAGATTCTCAAGGGTTACCTGCAGGAGATCGACAAATACGTCTCTAAGGGCCAATGGCTGAGCAACCCTGCTCTTTCCTATAGTTTGATCTTCTTCGAGGAATGCGTTAAGCCCAAGTCGATGTGGGATCACCTGAAGCCGCACATGGAAAACCTGATCGCCCATTTCGTTTTCCCTATTCTATGCCAGAGCGACGAGGACATTGAGCTGTTCGAGACGGACCCATCCGAGTATCTTCACCGAAAGCTCAACTACTACGAGGAGGTGTCGGCGCCTGATGTCGCCGCTACGAATTTCCTGGTTACCCTGACCAAGAACCGCAAGAAGCAGACCTTCTCGATCCTTACCTTTGTCAACGGCGTCGTTAGCAAGTACGAGGCCGCTCCGGATGACCAGAAGCTGCCCAGGGAGAAGGAGGGTGCTCTGCGTATGATTGGATCTCTGGCCTCCGTGATTCTGGGCAAGAAGAGCCCTATCGCCGACCAGGTCGAGTACTTCTTCGTTCGCCACGTCTTCCCCGAGTTCCGCAGCCCCCACGGATTCCTTCGCGCGCGTGCGTGCGACACCCTGGAGAAATTCGAGCAGCTCGACTTCCAGGACCCCAACAACCTGATGATCATCTACCGGAATATCCTCGAGTCCATGACGGACTCTGAGCTTCCTGTCCGTGTTGAGGCCGCTCTCGCTCTCCAGCCTCTCATTCGTCACGATGTCATTCGCACCTCCATGCAGCAGAACATTCCTCAGATCATGCAGCAACTTCTCAAGCTCGCCAACGAGGTCGATGTTGATGCTCTGGCCAACGTCATGGAGGACTTTGTCGAGGTCTTCTCCGCCGAGTTGACGCCTTTCGCTGTTGCTCTGAGTGAGCAGCTGCGCGATACCTACATGCGTATTGTTGGTGAGCTTCTGGAGCGCAACGCTGCCAAGGACGAGGAGGACACATACGGCGACTTCTTGGACGACAAGAGCATTACGGCTCTCGGTGTTTTGCAAACAATTGGCACATTAATCCTCACACTCGAAAGCACGCCCGATGTTCTCCTCCACCTCGAAACCATCCTCATGCCCGTCATCAGCATCACCCTCGAAAACAAGCTTTACGATCTCTACAACGAGGTCTTCGAGATCATCGACAGCTGCACATTTGCCTCAAAGTCCATCTCCCCGACAATGTGGCAAGCCTTTGAGCTCATCCACAAGACCTTCAAGGCTGGCGCTGAGTTGTACCTCGAAGACATGCTCCCCGCGCTCGACAACTACGTTGCCTACGGCTCCCAGACAATGGTCCAGAACCCGGCCTACCTTGGCGCTGTTGTCGGCATGGTTCAGGACATCTTCCGTGACGAGAAGGTTGGCGGTGTCGACAGGATTTGCGGATGCAAGCTCGCCGAAACCATCATGCTCAACCTGCGCGGCTGTGTCGACCAGTACATTCCCGTCTTCATTGAGCTTGCTATGCGCGTCATCGACGCTGGCGAAGCCCGAACGAAGTCCTACCGTCTCCACCTGATGGAGATGGTCATCAACGCCATCTACTACAACCCTGTTCTCAGTCTGCAGGTTCTCGAGTCCAAGGGCTGGACGAACAAGTTCTTCAGCGCTTGGTTCTCTAGCATTGATGGCTTCAAGCGCGTCCACGATAAGACGCTGTCTATTGTTGCTATCACTTCGCTCCTTACCCTCAACCCTGCCGATGTTCCCACTAGCGTTCAACAGGGCTGGCCTAGGTTGTTGCAGGGAGTGACCAGGCTCTTCCACACATTGCCTGCTGCTGTTAGGAGTATGTATACTGCTGTCTTTTAACTTGACAAGTTGCTAATTATTTATAGACCGGGAAGACGCCACGAAGGAGTCCGACTTCCAGTACGAGGATGAGGATGAAGATGATGAGGGCAACGACTGGGACGGTGAGGTCGAGTGGACGGAGGGTGACGAGGCCGAGGTCGGCCCCGAGGGCGACATCCCTGACGAGAGTGCCGCTTACCTTGACTTCTTGAACAAGGAGGTTAGTCAATTGAACCCTGTTTTCCTAGTCCAAAATTAATTAGCTCCAGGCCCAGAAGTTCAGCTCTTTCGCTGATGATGATGATGACGAGCTTGATGAGGAGAGCTTACTCGAGACTCCTTTGGACAAGGTCGAGCCCTACGGGCTTTTCAAGCAAGTGTTCCTGAGTACGTAATTCCTGCCCTTGCTGGTCTTGAGTCTGAACTAACAAGTAACAGACCTGCAACAAGAACAACCACAACTCTACGACAACCTAACGAACATTCTAAACGAGGAAGAGAAGAAGATCATCGAATCCGTGTTCCACGAAGCCGATGCTAAGGCCCTGGCCGCCGCCAGCAACCAAGCCGCCGAACAGGCTGCCCTCCAAGCCAACGGAAATCAATAGATTCCGCCGTGTTCTGGCATTGATGAATGAATGCCCTGGTAGTCAATTGATGAGACATGAGACATCGACTTACGAGTCGCTCAATCACGTCTTGATGGCTTGATGACTCCAGACGCAGACACAATTATAGTCTATGATATAAAAGATGCAATGTCGGTTCGGAGTCTCGCTTTTTGGTTGGTTGGATTGGACACACCTGTTCAGTTTCCTATGGTCTCGTCACCGGCACTAATAAGTGTTAGGTGCGACCATCGCCGCGGCAGCTTCTGGCTCTGGCTCTGGCTCTGTCGATAACGTGACCTATGCTTGTTGTTCCTTCTTCTCAGGGTTTACCTACGTACTTAGAACGTTCTGTCGCCAGATTTCTTTTTCCTATTATTCTTACCTCCTTTTCTACGTTTCCTTTTGTCTTTCCTTACCCGCTCATGAATGACAGTGACAGTATTGGCCCCTTTTGCATATGTTATTGGTAACGAATTTTGTCTTATCATGTCAACTGAGCTGTCTTCCGTTGTTAAAAGTCCCCCACGCATTATTATCGCTGATCACACCTTATCCATCCGCCTACGCACGCTTCACCCCCAACTCCCAATTCCCGATTCCGAGTTAATAATGAATCGCTTCCTTCCTATACTTATCCTTGCATGAGCAAAGCATAAACGATTTACTCTGATCTTTAAATGCCTTGCGATACGCGAGCTTCGAACGGGTTTGTCAAGCCGGGCATCTGTGTACCGGACAGTTGATGTCAGATTATCACGTGACCTATAGTTGAGCATCACCAACTAGCTTAAGCACACTTCAACAAGTTACTCCTGCCCTTCGATAATCAACTAGACTAGTCTTAATGCGTGCTCTCGGAGTACAGTTTCCGGAGTACTATAGCCCAGGAAGGTGGAATTGCACCTGGTGGAGCAAAACATCATGGACGAGAGCTCAGACCCGCAACGTCATAATGACCGCAACAGCGAAGGCCAAAGACGTGCCTCGATGCCGGAGACAGAGCTATAAAGCTTGCTGTTCCCTTGCTTGACTTGAGTAGTTCGATCTATACCAATTCTTTACCACATTAATCTACCATCAAGGTACGCTCTCACCATCTTTTTTCCCGACTTACCTGGCACAAAACAACCCTCTAACCCATATCACAGATCCTCTTCCACCTACCTCTAAAACCACAACCACCCACTAAAAAAAGCAACCAAAATGTCCGCCCCCTACCCCGGCCGCCAATCTCCACCCCCCGAGCGCCAAACCGGCGCACAAGAGAACAGCCCGCCCGCTGCCGGCCGCGGCCCCTCCGACGACGCCCACAAGCAGGCCAACGCGCAGCAATCGCAGGACCAGCAGACTGCGGGGCTGAGCAGTAACCCCAAGCACCCGCTTGAGGAGCTCGAGGAGGCGAAGTTTAGGAAGGGGACGGGGAACTAAGTCCCTGGGGATGAAGTGAACTGGATTGAATGATTGTGTATTCTACTTAGCCCTGGATGGCTTGATATGGTTATGATAACATGAAATTGAAATATAAATGGCCGGAGTTTCTTTGTAAGAAGTTAATTGTCGAATACATAGTAAGCTTGATCTTGATTCAAGAGTTGGTGAAGGTTTAGTATCTACATACCGCTCGGGTTGGAAAGAAGAAGGTTGTGGTTGGAAGGATTCCTGGAAGGTTGCGCCCAGTAGGCGCTCTGGGTTGGACAGCTGGGTTGGACTCTTCCATTGCTGCAACATGAGTACCGAAAGTTGAGACATCCACATCTCTGGGATTGATAAAAGAAATCTACAGCTACTGTCAAGTGTACACTCAAAAAGAGTTGGCTCAAATTATCATCAATTTGTAAAGCTTCTGTCCCAGACAGCTAAGGGAATTTATCCACAGGAAGAAAACAGAATGACATCATGCTAGAAACACAGTCGTGGTCATAAGAACGTAACATAGCCAGTCATCAGGATACAGTTTTTTCAGATACAATGTTGGGTATCTTGAGATCAGGCTTAAGCCTTCTCACCGGTAGCGGGAGCAGCCTGGTCAGGAACGACACCAGGAGCAGGGGCAGCAGGGGCACCAGTAGCAGGAGTCTGAGCGGCAGCGACAGCAGTGGCAGGTTCACCCTGACCCTCCTTCTTCTCGCTGCTCTCCGTGTTCTTACCGCCCTTCAAGTCCGCAAGTCTGCGCGCCTCACTGTGGATATCCTGGACCTGCTTGTTGGTCTGGGAGTAGAACTGGCGCAGCTTCTGGCCGGAGGGTGTGCCGAGGGCCTTCTCGAAGTAGCTGTGCAGTCCGCGCCAGCCCGTAGCGGCCTTTTCACTGATCTTGTAGCTCTCGTCAAGGCCCTTAGCGCGGTCTGTAGCGCCGGTCTTCTTGTCGAAGTTGCTAAGGACGCTGGTGAAGCGGGATGAGAAGCCGTGCTTCTGGTCAATGGCAATGGCGCGTTGCAGAGCTTGATCGGAGATGGTGTAGCCATCGGCGAGATACTCGGCCAAGATACGCGAGCGGGGCTTGTCCTCCTGCTCGAGGTCATGGTGGTTCTCGTCCTTGGCGTCTGCGGCGGAGGCGGTTTGGGAGCCGGCAATGTCGTCGAGGCTCTGGGCAGCCTTAACTGTTACGACGGAGGGGCCGAGCTGGGTTTGGTCGAGGAGAAGGGCAGTTTTGGCGGCGCTGGAAAGTGTTAGATTGCGCTTCATGACGCCATGAGTTGGTGGTGCGGGGTAGACTTACGCATCCTTTTCAAAGGTCACGGTCGCCGACTTGGGAGCGTTGGCCTCACCAGATGAGGGAGTAACGGAGATGTGAGTGATCTTGCCGCTGCATAATTGTTAAGAGCTGATCTTCCACTGCTGCAGGAGAGTGCATACCAGAAGCTGAAGAAGTCCTGGACCTCCTTGTCAGAGGTGGCAGGGGCGATTCCAGAGACGTGAACGGTGGTGTGGTCGGACATGATGATAGTTGATTCTGAGTTGAGGATGATGTACAGAGTAGATAGCAACAAAAGATTCGTAGAGTAATTGATTGTGGTCTGATGAACAGGTCAGGAACAGCAGTCGCGGGGTATTTATCCAACGGTGACGCATGACGCCACATCCTATGACGTTGGGCTCAGCCACAGTGGGGCCTTTAGCTTGTGATTTTATTTAGCATACACAAACGTCAGGTTGCTGCATTCTGCATTTATGCGGTAGCCTAGGTTCTAGCCTCTTCTAGCTTCTTGTGCCATGTAGATCATGGTATGTAATTTCACATGTCAGAACTTGACACAGTGCTGCTCCACAACGATCTTGTATAGGTATTGTGGCGCAGACGACAAAGAATGCGCCTATCGCGGTGAATAGATTGATAGCGGTGGAGGTCGAAAAATTCTCAAAAGCTATACTGCAAGAGTGACTGGAGCTCTACTACAACGTGTCGAATGGCTACTTGCTTTTCGGGGTAGCAATATGGGGCCATTCTGGAAGTTTTACCATGAATGTGGCTAATTGCCTGAACTATATTCTGATACATCTGCAAATGATACTCAGCTATTCTTTCCCAGGCCGCTCCTGAGTTTTCTTAACACTGAGCTCAAGCTCAAGAGCCTGTATGCGCCTCCTCAGCTCCTCATTTTCATTCAGAAGAGACTCCACATCCCCCCTCGGAGTCATGTCATCCAACCGAGAGCTACCCAGCCCTAGTCCAGCCCCCGACGGTACTCGCTGCTGTGAGAGTGAAGATCTTCGAGGAACGCGGGAACTATGAGTGAGATGTGCTGACGCATCCCGTCTTCGTTCTTGAGGCTGCGATGTAATCGATATTAGACTTTGGGAGGGCGAGACGATAGATGGCGGTCGGCCTCGACCATTTTTCCTCGATTCTTGAATCACAGGGAAGTATGAGCCACTTAGGCTTGACGAGGAGCGATGTTGTCTCGAAGCTGTGGGGTATATCGGACCGGGAATATAGGGTGAACTGTGGAATGCATCGAGCGGTTCGTTTAGGGTGGTAGAGGTAGACGAGGCTGTTGAGGCGACGGAGGAAGATTGGTGACGGAGGAGGGACAGTTCTCGCGAGAGACGGTTGACCTAGCATAGAATCCATTAGAAGAGCTTTCAGAGGTTAGCTATCGGTCCTCACCATCGCTTCTTGTTCCTGCTCTAAGATGGAATGGATGTCGGAAGGTGAGAGGGGCTTCGGCTGCCGTAAAGGTCCTGCATTCATGTTAGATCAACCCCAACTAAAGTTGAACTTGACGTCGTAGCTTACCAGACGTTGCCCTTGCGCGAGCATAACCTCCAGCAGCCTGGTTCTTAGCATCCTCGCTGCGATACACTGAGATCGCCGGCGGATTCATTGCTAACGATGGTCGAGACGACAGTGATGATGCTCTCGAGGATCTAGGCTTATCTGTTGCAGCCCGGCGCCGGGTTTTGGGCTGTGTAAGAGGGGCTTCGATGAATTCTGGGGACATTGTGATGGTTGTGATCTCTGAACAGGGAACAAGGGAGATGGAGTTGGAGGGTGAGTGTGACAATTCTGACAAGGGGAAAGGCGCCTTCATCTATCTTCAAGGGGTCGCCGGGAAGAGAGATGTGAGTCCATGATGTGTCGGACAGGAAACTCCAGGTCAACCCCTTGATGATTAGAAACATGCCGGAGTCCAGGCATATCGATCAACAAAGGGATGCATGAGACATGTCAGCAATTTTAGTGGTTGGCTTTGTCCGGCCGCCATCAAAAGCCTCAAAAGCTCTGGCCAGAGGCCCGGATGGCAAGAGCGCTGAGAAATTAGTGTGTCCTAGAGAGTACTCGACTATAATTATAGCTCATTGATGGAATACTCATGCCAGCGGTGCTAATTCTCGCAGTATGTCCAGAGCTTGAATAGCTCCAGACGAATTATTGAGTGCGGTGATTGTCATCAATAATTATATGCAAGCCAAGACATATTTCCTGCTGGTTTGCAGTTCTGCGCACCGAGAGTAAGCGAGCCTCAGAAATGGCTTTCCATGCTGGGAATATCGTCTTGCATTGAACTGTCTATGTATAGATGCAGATCGGTCAATCTCGAAAATTGGCAGTCGACTAACAATCTCATGACCATTTCCAGACATAACTAAATACTGAGCCGGGTACAGCTAGTAATCACGAATCTCATCAGAGACTGCAGTGGTAGAGTGCATGTGGTGTGTCTCTCTTGCTGCAGGAGGACAAAACAGTCACGTGACAGATAAGCTCCCCACGATCTACAACCAACAAACAAACATCCAACATCCCCAGAATGATGACGACAAACCGCAACATATTTGTGTTTCAGACCGAGCGTTTCCTGCGTCAGAGCTAGCCAGAGCTCTCAATTGTAGATCACAACCCTTCTCCTCGCCCCTCATGGCTTCGCAGTCTCGAAACGACTGTCCAGCTTTCAGTTCCACCTCCACCTCCGACATTCCCCCCTTCGCAAAGCTTCTCGCTCCTTACATCAAACCTCGCCAGGAAGCTCTCCGCATCCGCCAAATCCTCACGTCCTACCTCCGAAACCAAATCACCTTCGCAGACAATGACTCCGAACACCCAGACTGTCACGCCCAATCGCACCTCTCGTTATGCGTCTCAGATAATGCGGTGACGGACGTGAAGCGGATTCCGCCGCAATTGACAGGTCTGAGAAGAGAATATCTACAGGCGTTACAGGCGAACGTTGCTGCAAGGAGACAGAAGCAGTCGATTGAGGAGAAACTCGCCGCGGAGCGCACTGAGTCGAATGGAGCTGTTGTAGGCGGTTCTGGAAATAGCGACAGCTCTCTGGAGTTGCAAGCTTACCTTCGACTTGTTCGCGATCGACGCCGGCATGCAAAACTTCAAGTCTTCGAACATTATTTGAATGAGTTACGGACGCGCGATACACCTCGACCGGACGATTTCGAGAACCAGCAGGGCAAGAACCAGCTACCATTGCCGGAAGAATTCGAAGATGGAAACCAGGATACTAGCGGCGGAAGTGATATTGAGGAGCTGGTTCACAAATTGGAAAAGGCCGTGATACTAGCGAAATCACAGTTGAACCGGGAGAGGCGGTTATATGAGGAACTGAAAGCTAGGAATGCATCTAAAGGACCCCAGGAGGAACCTTCACCCTCAGTGAAAGCCGCTGCCCTCCAGCAAACCCGAAACGAGCTTGTACACTGGGTTGAGGAGAAGATCGTCGGCAGTGAGAGCAGCGAAGGCCCAGTGGAGGAGCTCCCCGCCGAAGAGATCGAAGAATCCGCTCGCATTCTTGAAGAGCAACGAGTACGAATCCTACAACAATACGCCGCATACACAGATACTCGCAAGCAATTACTAGAAGCAGCGTCTCGAGCATGCCAACCCGTCTCAACAGCATCTACAAAACCTCCCTCACGACCGCCGAGCCTACAAATACCTCCTAAAGAGGAGGGTCCCTCAATCGAACCCTTACAAGTCCTCACCTACGCTAGCGCCATCCTCCAACCAGTCTCCAAAACAAATCGTTCCCTCGCCCTCCAAAAATTCTACCTGTCGGGTATGCTCGCTAAAGAAAAAGCTACAACCCTACGCATGCTCAATCGTCTAAGCGACGAAAGCCACCTCCTACCAGAATACCCTATTCTCGCGCGCCAACCGCGCTTCAAGCATGCCGCTACAGCGCTCAATTCCCGAAACACAGCTGCAAACCAGCCTGACCCCGCGAAACAAGATGCTATTCTTAATATGACTGAGGCATGGGCGTTTGCGTCTTCCGCCGCTGGATCAAATGAGAAGGAGTACGTCGAGCAGAAGGTGGACGATGGCAATGAGCGCGCGGATGAGGCAGAGAAAGAGATGCAGAAGGTATATAATCTGCTGAATCAGGATTTGGAAGAAGCGTTGAATGATGGACAAGATGCAGATGGGAAGGACGGAGATCTTTGGGCAAATGAGGCTCGATCTACGATGTCGAGCAGGGGACGGAGCTTGCATGAGAAGCGCTTGCGGGGGCCCTGGACGCAGTTTAATGGGAGTGTCGGTGTTATGGAGTGATACCTAGATTATAGATTATAGAACATCGGAAGGCAGATGTACACCACTTGATGCCTTTGATATGTTTGTCTGTTCCGTCACAGGCGATGCGATAATACGATCACCATCGCCACTACCATTGAGTCTCACATTAACATGCTAGAACTACAACCCTCAGTTCACCTCCTACCTATCTATCTACATGATACCCTCCGATCTGCATATAATCTCTATAAAAACGATCACCCCCGAACATGTTACACATTACACACCGGCACATGGACTGAGCGTTGTTTACCCCATTGGCCTTAGCAATCTTACTCCTGTTTCCTCGGAGTGAAGGATACCCTCCGCTAGCTCCATTATACTAGGTATTGCAAAGCCATACGTCAGATGCGGCTACTGTCTACTTTACCTAGTATATCTTCCAGATATCGCTAGTTGTGGGAAGAAGTGCCGATATCCACGACCGAATTGAAGTGCATGCAACCTCGCCATGGGTGATCCCTGGGCTAGCCGTACCGGATACTTAACGGCGCTTCTACAGATCCTACCTTACCTTGCCTTGCCGTCTAGCTTAGTATCCGATATGCAAAACTGCCGTCCGGGTCTTAGTCCCTTTACCACTTACTAGGTACCTAGGTATAGGTAGTTATTTGTTTTGTCTCGTGATAATGGACCTCAAGTACCTACCCTGGCTTCATTTTCCCTTCCAATCCAGGACGCTGAGCCCATCACCACCCCGACGGCGCCGTAACACACCTCAACCAGGATACCAAAATGCCAATCAAGTACCCAATCCTAATAATTGGCGCCGGCCTCTCCGGCCTAACAACCGCCCGTCTCCTAACAAACTCCGGTATACCAAACATAACGTTCGAAGCCTCCCTGTCCAGAGGCCAAGGCTACGCAATCTCCCTCCGAGACTGGGGCTTCAATGCTCTACTAAAGTCACTCGGGAACCTGCCTCTCTCCTCCCTAACACGTGGTGTTGCACCTGATAGAGCTTTACCGGGTGGATGGGGCTGGCTCGACCAAAGCTGGCGGAATAATCAGACCGGGGAGGTGATTATGATACCTCCCAAAGAAGGGAGAGAAAGGCCAAGTATCCTGAGAGCGAATAGGGAGGCATTAAGGGCTTGGGTCGGGGATGCAGGTGAGGAGGAGGTTGATGTTCGGTATGGGCATCGGCTTGTGGACGTCAAGTTTCAGGAGGAAGACGGAGAGAGAGTGGTAATAGCGACATTCGACAACGGTGCCAGTTATAAAGGGTCTCTGCTCGTTGCTGCTGATGGAGTCCACTCAGCTGTGCGTTCGATCTTGCTACCTTCCGTGATGCCCGAGATCCTGCCTGTCCTCGTTTACCACGGGGACTTCCGCCTCAGTCGTGAAGAGTATGAAAGTATCATCCGTCCGCACAGCGGTGAGAGCACGATTGTCGCGGGCGTAGGCGACGGGTTTAACACGCCTATAACAGTCTGCAACATCACCAATGACACAGTGCACATGGACTGGACGTACTCGCGGCCTAGCATCGAGAACGATCCGCTCTTCAACCCAAATATCACCTCAGAAGAAGCAAAAGTTATACCGGACGCACTGATCGAGGAAATCAATAGTCGAAGATTGGGCGAGCCATGGTCGCTATTCATCAATGGGGACGCGATGAGGAGACATAGGGTGTTCAATTGGCTTGTGAGGTGTGTTTCAGTTGAGAGGAAGGATTTGGATAGTTGTCTTGACAAGAACGTCGTCTTTGTTGGAGATTCGTGGCATGCGATGCCAATTTTTGGAGGCGAAGGAGGGAATCATGCGCTTGTTGATGGGATTGAGTTGGCGGGCAGGTTGGTGGAGGTTGTTGGGAGGAAAGAAGATGTGCGGGAAGCTGCGAGTGCTTATTACGATAAGGCTTGGAGGCGCTGTGTTGAAGCTGTGCGACGGTCCAAGCAGAGGTTCTACCAGCTGCATCGACCCATCAGTGAATGGGTTGAGATTGCTGAGAAGCAGAAGTTGGCGCAGAAGACTGCTTAGGTCTTTGTAGCTTGTAATATAATTACTTATGAGATTGCAGACTAGTATAATCTAACAGCACAGCTATCTATCAATTCCGTTGTCGCGCACTGATAAACCACCTCCGTTTCGAAGCAACCCCCGGCTCAAAGCCGATCAACCCGTCTTCAGCCAGTTTCCACAAGACCTGGAGCAAGAAGGGTGCGAGAGCCTTCTCGACCTCATCCGTAACTTCTCCATACATAGCAAATATGATCTCATGCAGCGTCATGCCACCCTTGCCTCGTCCTTGCATAATCATCCTGCTTTCATCTAGTATCGAGTAGATTTGTTCGACGCGAAACTGTCTGTGCTTGATATACTCTCGCATCTTATCCGGGAGGTCGTCAATCACTGCCCCGTGCGCCGGGTATCCTAGCGGACAACGCAGGTCTGCCATCTGTTGCATGCTTGCCATGTATTGTCCCAAGTCCTCCACGACTGAATATCCATGACCGAGCACATTATCGCCTGTAAAGAGAGCGTTCTCTTCCTCCATCAAGAAACACATATGGTCGGCTGCATGCCCCGGGGTGTGGACGGCTCGGAGCGTGGCGCCTTCAACGCGGAAAATCTGACCGTCGAGGATGTTCTTCTGTCCGGTGTCAGGTCGATTCTTATAGATGCGCGAGGACATATCTCGATTCCAGTCTATGAGATCGGATACTCCCCCCGTATGGTCGCCGTGCCAATGTGTTAGGAGGACATGGGAAACTTCTATATCTCGCTCCTCCAGGACGCGGGTAATATCACGAATCCAAGAAGGCATGCCCTGGTTAATCAGCAAATGCACTCCGTTTGAACTGAAAGAGCATATAGCGTACCTGGCCCGTATCAATCAGTATACGGGATCTGCCTGTGCCAATAAGATATGTGTTCGTTCCTTGAAGCCGCATTGGCCCAGCATTGCCGCCCAAGACTCGAACGACTCGATCAGAGACATCCGTCACAACAGGTAGAGTAGGTATTGTGTTTTCCCGACCAGTTAGGTATTCATTCCAGAAGTCCTGCGCAAATGGTATTCTGAACGCCATTTTGGGAACTGATAGATGCCATAGGTATACCGAGAGTAGGAATGTGATTCGAGTCTGTAATATCGGGATACCCTCTGCTCTTCGGCCTCCTTGCTCGCCTTGTGACGGGTCATAACCGGGCATATTTTATGGCCCTAAGCGCAGAGGGAGATTAAGTGCCGAGCCCGCCAGAATCCAGGTCAGCTCGTGGTGAAGGCCCGACCAGTCGTTCGTTTCGTTGCTAAAAGTCCCCGTATGGCGTTTTACACAGCGTCGGCGTCTCATCACGAGTAATAAGCTCATCAGAATTTGCGAAAATTCCCGCGAGTGCGGGCCTTTTGACCTCGATAAACAAAAGTATCAAAAGCCCGGATGTATCTGGCGATGTCGCTCTGTAGTGATGCGATTCTGCCGCCGGTTCTTCGCTTCCAGCCTCAACTCGATGAGCGTTTGAGCTCGACAACTAGAGAGAATGAAGGACAACAAGCATAGCGAGAAACTACTCTTCTTCGGAAACGAGTTTCCCAATGATGATCTAAAGACGCTCTTCAGATGCATGATCCGGCTCAGCAAAGACCGCCGATTTCGGCAGTTGGCTGCCTTTCTCGACGAGTCAACTCTGGTCATCAAGAAAGAAGTCGCGGCACTTCCACAGTCGTTGAGAGATCTTGTGCCACACTTCCACTCGCTGTTACCTCTCACCGAGCTTGGTGATTACCGCCAGGGCCCGCTGGGGGCTGCTATGGAGAGTGCCCTTTTGACTGTGCTGGAACTGGGAATGTTCATAGGGTACCGCTCCTTCATTTGATTGATCTCAAAGGTAGAGACTGATGATTGTGGTTTAGAAATTATGAGGCCGAGGGGCTCGATTGGGATTTGTGGGAACACAACACTACCCTTGCCGGTCTAAGTATTGGTTTATTGGCGGCTGCTGGTGTGGCCCTGTCTACCAACTTGGCAGAAGTCGTTCAAAATGGTACAGAATGTGTTCGCGTGTCTTTTCGACTTGGAGTATATGTCAGTGGGATGTCTCAGAAATTTGAGGCGCCCCAGGCGGACGGTACTGTATTGAGCTGGGCTCATGTGGTCACTGGAGAGACGAAAACCGCCGTTCAAGACGAACTGACACAATACAACTCAGAATCCGGCACGCCAGAACTGCTTAAGGTCTTTATCAGCGCCGCTGATAAAACATCAGTTAGCGTAAGCGGTCCACCATCGCGCATCAAGGCTTGCTTCGGGGCTTCACACCTCTTGCGGTATTCCAAGTCGTTCGCCCTTCCGGTATACGACGGCCTATGCCATGCGCCGCATTTGTATAACGAGGATTCAATCAACGCAGTCATAAACAGCGCCGAGTCTCTCATCCCAGTTTCCCGGCCCGTGCGCCTTTCTTTGCACTCGTCCAACACCGGCCTGCCTTTCCCCGCCGGGACAGCTGGCGAGCTATTTCAGGCAATAGGTACAGAGTTGCTCACTGGTACGATCTATCTTGACAACATCACCGACGGCATCATCCAGCGCATTGCCAGTCTTAATCCCAGTCATTGCCGGATCGAAACGTTCCGCACATCAATCGTTTTCAAGAGCATATTGGCGGCTATAAAGAATGAGCTCCCAGACTTGGAGATAAAATTAATCGACTTGATTCCATGGGCACTGAAAGATTATGGCACCCATCAACCTCGTTCGTTTGCCCAATCAAAGCTTGCTGTTGTTGGAATGGCTTGTCGTATGCCGGGTGGTGGCAACGACACTGAGCTTTTCTGGGAGATCCTGGAGCAGGGTCGAGATGTTCACACGACAGTACCAGCGGACCGCTTCGACTTGTCAACTCATTACGATCCTAGTGGAAAGACTGGTAACGCAGCGACGACCCCTTATGGTAACTTTGTCGACAAACCGGGCTTGTTTGATGCTGGGTTTTTCAATATGTCGCCGAAAGAAGTATGTTTTCCACTCTCGTTATCAGACCTCAATACTCATAGACATAGGCGGAGCAAACAGATCCCATGCAGCGTCTTGCACTGGTCACAGCATATGAGGCGCTAGAGATGGCTGGCCTTGTTCCAGGACGCACCGCCTCGTCTGACCCGAAACGCATTGGCGCCTACTATGGGCAAGCGAGTGATGACTGGCGAGAACTGAACGCCTCTCAAAATATCGGGACATACGCAGTGACAGGTGGTGTGCGTGCCTTCGGCAATGGACGCATAAACTATTATTTCAAGTTCCCTGGGCCCTCCTTTAGTGTGGATACAGCCTGTTCCAGCGGCCTTGCTGCTGTTCAGGTTGCTTGTTCAGCTCTGTGGGCAGGTGAAGCGGACACTGCCCTCGCCGGTGGTTTGAACATTATCACCGATCCAGACAATTATGCCGGTCTTGGTTGTGGCCACTTCTTATCTAAGACAGGGCAATGCAAGGTTTGGGACGAGACTGCCGATGGTTACTGCCGTGCCGATGGTATTGGTTCTGTGGTCATCAAACGGTTAGAGGATGCAGAAGCAGATAATGACAATATTATCGCTGTGATATTGTCAGCTGCCACGAACCACTCAGCCGAGGCCATCTCAATCACCCATCCTCACGCTGGTAATCAGAAAGACAATTATCGACAGGTGATCGACCTGGCTGCTGTCAATCCATTGGATGTGAGCTTCATCGAGCTTCACGGGACAGGGACCCAGGCCGGTGACGCAGTTGAATCCGAGTCTGTGCTGGATGTTTTTGCGCCCCGATCACCAGCTCGACGCCCTGACCAGTTGTTGCAGTTGGGGGCAGTGAAGAGTAATATCGGGCACGGGGAGGCCGCAGCAGGTATTGCGTCGTTCCTGAAAGTGCTGCTAATGTACCAAAAGAACTTGATCCCTGCCCACATCGGTATCCATACAGTAATGAATCCGACAATTCCCAAAGATCTTGAGCAGCGCCGTGTCCGACTGACTCAGACAAACACCACCTGGCCACGCCCGCCAGGCAAGAAACGGATAGCAATGGTCAACTCATTTGGTGCCCATGGTGGCAATACCACCGTATTGTTGGAAGATGGTCCCGAACGGAAGAAGGACATTGTCCGGGAAGAGCGATCGACTCATACAGTTGTAATCTCAGGCAAGGCCAAGAAGTCTCTCCAAGCCAATATCGCAAATCTGGCGCTCTTCCTAGAGCAAAACCCAGACACTGACTTGGCCAATCTGTCATACACAACCTGCGCGCGTCGCATGCATTACAGTTTGCGAGTCGGATTTGCCGTCTCGAGTATCACTGCGCTGCAAGAGTCGCTGCGCAACGCTTCCACGAAAGAAGGACTCGCTGAGGTTCGACCAGTACCAGGAGACGTTCCACCCGTTGTTTTCGCCTTTACCGGACAGGGGGCGTACTATCAGGGCATTGCTCGTGAGCTTTTTGATACATTCCCCTACTTCCGAGAAGAAGTGCTACAACTCGACCACGTTGTTCAACGACTGGGGTTCCATTCGATCCTCCCAGTCATTGACTGTAGTGTTGGAGAAAGCCCGTCAGCAGTTGTGACACAACTCACTATTGTCGTGATCGAGATTGCTCTGGCCCGACTTTGGACTCTTTTGCTCGGTCTACAACCAAGTGCCGTTATCGGACATAGCCTGGGCGAATATCCCGCGCTTGTCGTGGCTGGCGTTCTATCCGTCGCGGACGCTATATTCCTCGCCGGGCGGCGTGCTCAGCTGATTGAGAAGTTCTGTACTTCTGGCAGTCATGTCATGCTCTCAGTGCGTGCCTCAGCATCGAATATCAAGGAGCTGTTGGGCAACGCAAGGTATGAGATATCCTGCCAGAATACGCTCACTGATACAGTGATTGGCGGAACAAAGTCCGATATTGAAGCTGCTCGACAAAAGCTCGAATCCAAAAGCATCAAGTGCGTACCGGTGGATGTCCCATATGCATTCCACACCGAACAGGTGGAACCGATCCTTGACAGTCTAGCCCGGGTGGCTGAAACTGTTCACTTCCAAGCACCTAGTATACCCATCCTATCGCCCTTATTAAGAAGCACAGTCTTCGATGGGAAGACGGTCAACGCTAGCTATTTGACGAGAGCCACTCGGGAGCCCGTCGACTTCGCTGGCGCGTTGGAGGCAGCTCAGGATCTTGGAATGGTGAACGACCGAACAGTATGGGTCGATATCGGGCCGCACCCGATATGCGCTGGCTTTGTGCGTAGTCTTATACCAAAGGCGCGCGTGGCCTCGTCCTGTCGGCGTAACGAGGATAACTATGCCACAATGGCAAAGAACCTTGTTACTCTGCATCTAGCCGGTGTCACTCCTTGCTGGGCCGAGTATTTCCGTACTAATGAGCAGGCATACACTCTGCTCACTTTACCCAAGTACGCCTGGAACGATGTCGACTATTGGATTCAATATATCGGAACTTGGACGTTGGACAAGGCTCATCTGAAGTATACTGGAACGAATGGACCGCCCGTTGCTCAAGCACCGGTATCAAAACTCCGGACATCTTTGATCCATCAAGTCAGGGAAGAGACTATAGGAGACGGCACGGCAACCCTCAAGATTGTCTCTGACTTACAACATCCTGATTTCCTCGAAGCTGTTCATGGGCATCAAATGAATAATTGCGGCGTAGCAACATCGGTAAGTCAAGACGTCTGTTTCTGTTGAATCAATTGTGTCAGCTAACGATTGGTTTCAGTCAATTTGGACCGACCAGGCTCTGACAGTCGGAGAGTACCTGTATAAAGAACTTGTCCCCGGGAAAGATGTATATCTCAATGTCGGTGAGCTGGAGGTCTTGCACGCTACAGTGGCCAATCCTGCCAAGAACGTCACTCAGCCTCTATACCTCGACGCCCACCTAGATTTATCCACGCAGCGAATGTCCCTTGCATGGTTTAATGTGGATCCAGCAACTGGTGAAAGAGCTTCCGAATCTTATGCTTCGGGCTCTGTTCGGTTCGAGAGCGACGTCGAGAAATGGAACACTGAATGGGACCGCATGACGCACTTGGTACTCGGTCGAATCGAGGCACTCGAGCGCATGGCAACAGAAAGAAAAGCAAGTACGTTGTCAAAGTCGTTAGCATATGCCTTATTCAAGAATGTGGTCGACTACGCGGACCGGTACCGAGGCATGGAACGTGTGATCATCAATGATTATGAAGCTTGTGCAGATATAACGCTCATCCCAGAGCGCCATGGCGTCTGGCACACGCCGCCACATTGGATTGATAGCGTCTCCCATCTCGCTGGTCTCGTCATGAACGGCAGTGCCGCGTCCAATACGCGGGATTTCTTCTATGTCACACCCGGCTATGAGAGCTTCCGTTTGACCAAGAAATTGGAGCCCGGTGCTCAGTATCAGAGCTATGTCCGCATGTTCCCGTTACCCGAGGACCATATGTATGCTGGTGACTTGTATATCCTTCAAGACAACCAAATTATCGGCATGGTTGGTCAATTGATGTTCCGCCAGGTGCCGCGTTTGCTTATGGATCGATTCTTCTCTGCCGCAGCAGCGTCAAAACAATCAATGTCTACTTCTGCCCCCGCCGCTAGCCGCGCTCGTACTCCTGCTGCGACACCAGCTGTCAAGACTACCCCGGCAGCTCCACCAGCAGCTAAACCAGCAACAGTATCGCTTATAAATGGCCAAGCACAAAGCACAAATCAGGCTTCTAGTCCACCTCAAGCAGAGAAGCAGTCAGTGCCAGCAACAAACGGCGTCAAGACACCCGCAGATGAGAAGCCTGCCAAAGCAGATGAGGAGGGGCCAAATGGCACAGCTGCTGAGCCGGAGATCTCTGGTGTAGTAGGTCAATGCTTGCAATTGATTGCCAATGAAACAGGTCAGGGTGTGAAGGACCTGACAGCCGATGCAACTTTCGTGCAATTGGGAGTGGATTCGCTCATGTCACTTGTGCTTTCAGAGAAATTCCGTGCAGAGCTCGGTTTGGAGGTCAAGAGTTCCCTTTTCTTGGAGTGTCCGACAGTTGGAGAGATGATGGAGTGGTTGGAACAGTATTGCTAGGTTATTTAGTGTAGCTCTGTGTTATATTAGCAACGCGTATTAGATTGATTTTCACACTTCTCGCTCGGTAGGCCGCATCATACTGCTCTCTAGTTTGACGAATCCCTGTGAGATCAAGTGCTGGTGAAAGCGATGGGCCTGGCATCCCCTTTACAGCGGTAAACAGGGGGAGGGACCCGAGTCTGCCAGGAAGGTTTTGGAGCACAAAGTTCTCATTCTGTGTCCCATGAGGCGTCTTGAATTTGTCTTGTGAGACGTTGACTAGCTTTTTTCACGGCATCATCTACCGGGTGCTGAATGACAAGAAGAATAATGAATTGGGATCGTGGATACGGAGTAGTGCAGGTGGTGTTCTGAACTGGACTGCCCGAGTGCCTTCCTTCTATGTCAGCGCACGTGACTGTCTGAAGTATACTACACTCCGATGTTTCGCCAGCTTGGCTCTACAAACAGCGTCCGTCCGTGGAACTGGGCAAGCACTACCATGGATAACCTCTCAAATTTATAGAACCCGTATGCCTGTCTCTGGGTCAATTGACCAGCCTTCGAAGCAATTTGCAGTCATTGGGAATAAATTCAAGTAACGATCTGCTCTTCTGCCGATAAGAGGGCGCTATACTTGAATAGGAAGATATTCAGGATGTCTGGCCCAGCAAATAGAAGAGCAGGAAATGTCTTACCTAATGACAGGACCGGCCCGGCAAACCACGTGAGCACAGGCTGATTGGAGCGGGCGGCAGGCGGTGAGGGTGAGGGCTTTTCATGGCGGACAGAGCTGGGTCCGACTTAGGGAATCTTTTTTTCTGGCTCTCCACACACCGGAGTTCTTATCGGCCTTGGATTCAAGGTCTCTTTTTTGCTGGGGGAACAATCTTCGTGGACCTTTGGCGCTATTCCAGTTTCTCTCTGCTCTCTCCTCCGGTTCCCGTTGACTCATCCTCCGTCTTTACCCATAAATTTTTTTGTGTCCCTCCGCTCTCCGCTCACCGTCTTCCTCCTCCTTGACTCAACCACCTCAAGCCAATTCTCCAATTCACCTTATCCCCGACCCCCTCTCTTAGTCTTGGGCGTGCGGCAGAAGGCGGGACGCGGTAGGGATTCCCTTGTCTAGCTCGAGCGAGAAGGACGCAAAGCTTACGGAGCTATAGTGGTGCGAACGTCCATACCTCCGTCTCCGAATCTACGCCGAACGGTACAAACGAGTAGAGCGTAGTTTCAGTCCAATTGGACTGTTTACCATCCTCTTACTCTTCTTTCGCCTACTACTCAAGTAGTGCGCCGCGCAATGGTTCTCGCCGCTCGGTGCGGGCAGGCTTCGTCCGCCCTCTTGCGTCAACGATGCCTCGCTGATTCCCGCCGATCTGCGCTGGCTCTGCGCTCGTTCACTTCCCAGACCAACACTGCTCGTTCCACAGCGTCGGCCATCCGATTGCAGCAGAAGGCCCCTTCGCCATGGCGCCCCCAGCAGCTGCGCTCTTTCTCCAGCGCTCTCCGCCGCCTAGCTTCAGAGTCGTCCACCGGCGACAGCTTATTTTCCAGCGGAATTGTCCGACCTGGTGCTAACCTGGTCGACGTCAAGAAGGTGTTGGTTATTGGCAGTGGTGGTCTGAGCATTGGACAGGCCGGAGAGTTCGACTACTCTGGTAGGTTCATTCCTTGCGCGGTCCCTCATTTTCCAGATCGCAGAGCCGAAAATGCTTGTGCTCAAGACTTTCAGCAGCGGAATGCCAGCTGAAACGAAGTGATAATGCTTATGAGCGTGCTTGCTAATGCGAATGGCTTGATTTTTAGGTTCTCAGGCCCTCAAGGCTCTCAAGGAAGCCGGCGTCCAGTCGGTGCTGATCAACCCCAACATTGCTACAATTCAGACCGACCACAAGCTCGCCGACGAGGTTTACTACCTCCCCGTTACTCCCGAATACGTTACATACGTCATTGAGAGGGAGCGCCCAGATGGTATCTTCCTTTCCTTCGGTGGTCAGACCGCCCTGAACCTTGGTGTTCAAATGAATCGCATGGGTACCTTTGAGCGCTACGGTGTCCGCGTTCTCGGGACCAGCATTAAGACCCTGGAGACCAGTGAGGACCGTGATCTCTTCGCCAAGGCTCTTAACGAGATCAACATCCCCATTGCTGAGTCCATCGCCGTCGGTACTGTTGATGAGGCCCTGAAGGCTGCTGAGGAAGTTGGCTACCCTATCATCGTTCGTTCCGCCTACGCCCTGGGTGGTCTTGGTTCCGGTTTCGCCAACAACCCCGAGGAGCTCAAGAACTTGGCTTCTCGCTCCCTGACTCTCTCTCCCCAGATTCTCGTTGAGAAGTCTCTCCGTGGCTGGAAGGAGGTTGAGTACGAAGTCGTCCGCGATGCGTCCAACAACTGCATTACTGTTTGCAACATGGAGAACTTCGATCCCCTTGGTATCCACACTGGTGACAGTATTGTTGTTGCCCCTAGTCAGACTCTTTCTGACGAGGAGTACCATATGCTCCGTACCGCCGCCATCAAGATTGTCCGTCACCTTGGTGTCGTTGGTGAATGTAACGTCCAGTATGCCCTGCAGCCTGATGGTCTTGACTATCGTGTCATTGAGGTCAACGCTCGTCTGTCTCGTTCCTCTGCTCTTGCCTCCAAGGCCACTGGATACCCTCTTGCCTACACCGCTGCGAAGATTGGTCTTGGCCACACTCTTCCTGAGCTCCCCAATGCCGTTACCAAGACCACCACCGCCAACTTCGAGCCCAGTTTGGACTACATCGTCACCAAGATCCCCCGTTGGGATCTGAGCAAGTTCCAGCACGTCAACCGCGACATTGGCAGTGCTATGAAGTCTGTTGGTGAAGTCATGGCCATCGGTCGTACCTTCGAGGAATCTTTCCAGAAGGCTATCCGTCAGGTCGACCCCCGCTTTGTCGGATTCCAGGGCGACAAGTTCGAGAACCTCGACGAGGTCCTCAAGAACCCCACCGACCGCCGCTGGTTGGCTGTCGGTCAGGCTATGCTTCACGAGAACTACTCCGTCGAAAAGGTCCACGAACTGACCAAGATCGACAAGTGGTTCCTTTACAAGCTCCAGAACATTGTTGACCAGCAGAACGAGCTCAAGGAGATCGGTAGCCTCTTCGGTATCAACAAGGAGACGATGCTCAAGTCCAAGAAGCTCGGATTCTCTGACAAGCAGATTGCTCAGCTTGTTGGTGCCTCTGAGGACGACGTTCGCGCCCGCCGTAAGGGATTCGGCATTCGCCCCTGGGTCAAGAAGATTGATACCCTGGCTGCCGAGTTCCCTGCTGACACCAACTACCTCTACACTACCTATAACGCCACCTCCCACGACGTTACCTTCGATGACCACGGCACCATCATCCTCGGAAGCGGTGTCTACCGTATTGGTAGCTCTGTCGAGTTCGACTGGTGTGCTGTCAACGCCACCCTTTCCCTGAGGCAGATGGGCAAGAAGACCGTTATGATCAACTACAACCCCGAGACTTACTCCACTGACTTCGATACTGCCGACAAGCTCTACTTCGAGGAGCTCAGTTACGAGCGTGTCATGGATATCTACGAGCTCGAAGCCGCTAGCGGTGTTGTCGTCTCTGTCGGTGGACAGCTTCCTCAGAACATTGCTCTTCGCCTGCAGGAGACTGGTGGTGCTCACGTTCTCGGTACTGACCCCAAGGACATTGACAACGCCGAGGACCGTCACAAGTTCTCTCAGATCCTGGACAGCATCGGTGTTGACCAGCCTGCCTGGAAGGAGCTTACCTCCGTTACTGAGGCTGAGCGCTTTGCTGAGACCGTTGGCTACCCCGTTCTTGTCCGTCCCAGTTACGTCCTCTCTGGTGCTGCCATGAGCGTCATCCACAGCCAGGATGAGCTCAAGGAGAAGCTCCTGAGCGCTAGCGCCGTCTCCCCCGACCACCCCGTTGTCATCACCAAGTTCATCGAGGGTGCTCAGGAGATTGATGTCGACGCTGTTGCCTCCAACGGTAAGCTCCTGCTGCACGCCATCAGTGAGCACGTTGAGCCCGCTGGTGTTCACTCCGGTGACGCCACCCTTGTCCTCCCTCCCGCTTCCCTTGAGGAGGAAATCATGGGCCGTGTCAAGGAGATTGCTGAGAAGGTCGCCAAGGCCTGGAACATCACCGGTCCCTTCAACATGCAGATCATCAAGGCCGACCAGGAGGGCGCTGCTCCTCAGCTCAAGGTCATTGAGTGCAACCTCCGTGCCTCCCGCTCTTTCCCCTTCGTCAGCAAGGTTCTCGGCACCAACTTCATTGACGTCGCCACCAAGGCCCTCGTGGGCCGTGACGTCCCTGAGCCCGTCGACCTGATGAAGGTCAAGCGTGACTACCTCGCTACCAAGGTTCCCCAGTTCTCCTGGACCCGTCTTGCTGGTGCCGACCCCTTCCTCGGCGTCGAGATGGCCAGTACCGGTGAGATTGCTTGCTTCGGTAAGGACGTTGTTGAGGCCTACTGGGCCTCTCTCCAGTCGACCATGAACTTCCGTGTGCCCGAGCCTGGTGAGGGTATCCTGCTGGGCGGTGATATCACCAACCCTGCTCTGGCCCAGATTGTCGAATACCTCCAGCCGCTCGGCTTCAAGTTCTTCGCTGCCAGCCCTGACGTCAAGGGCCACATCGAATCTGCCACCAAGGACAACGTCTCCGTCCAGGTGATTGAGTTCCCCAAGAAGGACAAGCGTGCCCTTCGTGAGGTCTTCCAGAAGTACGACATCCGTGGCTGCTTCAACCTTGCCAAGACCCGCGGCAAGACCCTCCTCGATGAGGACTACGTTATGCGCCGTAACGCCGTTGACTTCGGCGTCCCTCTCTTCATGGAGACCAAGGTAAGACCAACATTAATATCTTCCAACAACTTGAAACCAAGCTAACGAATTTCCAGACCGCCACCCTCTTCGCCCAGGCTATGAACCAGAAGCTCCCCCGCGCCGAGGGCATTCCCTCCGAAGTCCGGACCTGGTCCAACTTCGTCGGTGGCAAGCTTCTGTAAATTATAAAATGACCAAAAGTTTCTGGATACTCTAATTGTCGGGTGTTACATCGTGATCTTTTTTCCATTATGTTTCACGCAGGCAACGCCGTCTTGTTTGGCGTAGTGGATGAACCTTCTCCATTCTGATAGACCAACTTTACCTAGCCCGGTTTATAGGCTACCCATTTACCTTGAACTACCTTAAGGGCAAGTGATTTTCCACGCGCCCGCGGTATATCTATAGTTACTTGCGTTGCAGTTTTTGTCGATTGAAAGGACAGGATATGTGCGCGAGTAGGACATTCGAACTGGATATTATGAAAGATTTGATTTTTGGCAGCATTGGCAATGTATGTTTTTTATCTGTAGTTTAGTGAATATATCCAATCTCCTTCAGTTGAATTTAGAAGTGAATTTTCTTAACTTCCGCTTTTTTTTCTTTTACGTGGTGTGAACGTAGTGAGCCTTGAGAATACTTTTGTCTGGCCTGGAGTGGAGGAGCAACCTTCACCAAACCAAAATCTACAAACTTCAACTCTTCAACTTCTCTTTAGCATCCTTCAACCCCCTCAACAACCACCACCTACTTCTCTATGAAACGCAAAACCTAGTGTTCTGTCTATTTCGGTTTCTCGGTCTAGATTTCTCAATATTTAAAGCACATTATAGATCGATCACACCGCCCTTCAAGCCACCGGTATGTTCCTCAGCCCATACATATAGCACAGCACTAACACCTCAGTCTAGACCCTGCACAAAAGATGCTCTGAGCCATCTCGTCTCAAGAATCCAGCAACATCAAAACTATCACAACCATGTCTACCCCAGCATCTTTGCCATCATTACAAGCCAAAGCAACCCTCGCCCCGGCTCTCAACTCAGGTAGAGGTCTCTTCACAACAACCGACCTAGCCACATGCGATGAGATCCTGCATATCCAGAGCCCCTTCGTCGCGGTGCTAGACACCGCGCGGCTAAAAGATACATGCTCTGTATGTTTTGGTCGTCGGCAGCTAGCAGCTGGACCGGAGGAGCAGATTGTTCTGAGGGCTTGTACGGGGTGTCAGGTCGTTAAGTATTGCGATAAGGCACGTAAAACCCTTCCACCCAGGGTTCACCGAACTAGATTGTTAAGCTTTTTCTCTTAAGAACAGGCATGCCAAGCGAAAGACTGGAAATTTGCGCATTCGCGCGAGTGTGCCATTTACAAGAATCTTCAGCCGAAGGTTCTGCCTATCAATGCGAGAGCGCTGCTGCGCGTTGTGGTGCGTTGTGGGATGAAGAAGAATTCTTATACAGCTGAGGAACTGGATGTGTTCCGGTCTCTTGAGACGCATATTAGGGAGATGCGGGAGGGAGATAAGGCTCAGTTTGAACGCATTGCCCTGACTTCGAAGGCTGTGAAGGCTTATTCAGGGACGGATTTTGAGGAGGAGGTTCTCTCTGCTTTTGGTGCGAAGGTTGGTTCTAGCATCCTTTGCTTTCTGTATTGAAAGGCTCCATCTAACACAGTTGGCCCAGCTCGACGTCAACTCCTTCAACCTAACAAACGCCCTCTACGACCGCATCGGCCTGTACCTACATCCCTACGCCGCCCTCCTAAACCACAGCTGCGACTACAACGCCGTACCGGGCTTCG
Organism: Aspergillus stella-maris; assembly: GCF_047715825.1. Classification (NCBI taxonomy): domain Eukaryota; kingdom Fungi; phylum Ascomycota; class Eurotiomycetes; order Eurotiales; family Aspergillaceae; genus Aspergillus; species Aspergillus stella-maris. The sequence goes on along the minus strand of NW_027396818.1, from coordinate 182,743 downwards.
ACGGCGATGAGCTTCATATCAAGGCTATCCGACCAATCGCCAAGGACGAACAGATTACCATCTCCTACATCGACACCACATATCCCACACGCACCCGCCAGAAAGAGTTAAAAGAGAGATACTTCTTCACCTGCCAGTGCTCTAAATGCTCAAGCATCAACAAACCACCCGAGCCAGCTGGTGACGCAGCTAAAGACGCATATGCCCTGCTCGAATCAGGTAATGCAGGCGCCGACAAGACCAAACTCGATGCCATCACGAAGTTACTTATAGCCTCACGTCTCCCAAAAACACAACAACCCTTCGTCTCTATCCTCGACGAGGTCATCGCCGCCGAGATATCAGACTCATACAAGGACGCCTTCTTAAACTCCGCACTGCGCTTCTCCCGCATGGACCCCATAGTCTACCCTCATCCCTCGCACCCGCTCCGCGCAGTGCACGCGTGGACATTAGCAAAGATAACGGTGCATATCTCGCAGGTTGATCCGGGCTTAACCATTCCTGAGTTCATCAAGGGGTCGGGGCAAATAAGTTTGGATTACGGGTTGCTCGCGTGGACGCTTTTGGCGGAGTTGCATGCGAAGGAGGATCAGTATGCTACTGTTCCTGGGTTCAGAGGTATGGTGAAGAGAGCCTTTGCGGAGGTGCACGGGGAGTTTATGAGGAATGGGATGGATCCGAGGAGGATGGGGGAGGATATTAGAGCTGAGTGGGGAAAGTTGGGGAGGATTGTGAATGGGTATTGGGGGGTTGCTATGGGGGAGGATACTTAGATTTAGTCTTTAGGTATCTAGAATAGATATCAAGGAAGCCTATCAGTTGATTTGAATGTACGTCCGGCCAATTTTGAAGAAAAAAGATATATTTCGTTAAATTCGACCCCTTCTACATTACATAGAAAGAGCCATCCAGGGCTCCCAAGAGGCTAGGATACCCTGGTGCAGGACTCGTGATTTTCATGCCGACAAGACCATTGTATTGAGATGCAAAAGCTGACCCGCACTTGACATACAAGCAGATGAACCCGATTTTCTTCAAACGCAAATGGTATCCATCTGATCCTCTCGTATTTCGATTTTTGTTCTCCTGTACGCCCAACAAATCCTCCACGAAACACCCAAGCAAAGCTTTTCTTCTCTACTTGAGGGGAATGAAACGAGAAGAGTGGGTGGCACCAATACCGGGACGACCGTGCTTGACGGGCTTGCTGGGGGGTTGTTAGAACCAATTCCATATAACCCTAGGACGGTAACTGCGTTGTGGAAAAGGTATACGTACTAAGAGATAGAGAATTCACCAAGGTAGTGGCCAACCATCTCAGGCTTAATCTCGACCTGGTTGAACTCCTTACCGGAGTAGATACCGACGACGGAGCCGATCATCTCGGGGACAACGATCATGTCACGGAGGTGGGTCTTAACGAGGTCGGGCTTCTCGTTGGGCTTGGCCTCCTGCTTGGCCTTGCGGAGCTTCTTGATCAGGCCCATGGGCTTGCGCTTAAGACCGCGGTTGAAACGTCTGCGGGCACGGGCGTGGACGACATCACGGAGCTGTTCGGAGGAGAGGTCGAGGAGCTGGTCGAGGTCGATTCCGCGGTAGGTAAACTTGCGGAACTGTCTTCTCTTCTTGATCTCTATTGGTGAAACTGTCAGTGCGCTTGTTCTGAAATGTTGTAACGGATTCGTGTGTAATCGGCAGATAGGTGAATTTATGGCGGCGCTGCGAGATGGCGAGTCTGATTTCCCTTGTTCATATCATCGCATTCCAACCTCCTCCAGATCAAATCCTCATTTTTTCCAGGCTCGCCGTTCTCCATTCAATCTTCCGCAGCGCGTATTCACGGTAGGTAGGTAGGGCATCAGGGAAGGGGATTTGTTCGAGTTATAACGTACCGGCAGCCTCCTCGGCGTTCTGCAAAATTTGTTAGCAAGTCCAGTCAGACTGACGGTGGTCCTTATAATCGGGAAAACTCACGTATTCGACGTCAGACATTTTGGCGGTAGGTTCCTCTCAAGGTCGCTTCTCGAATGAAACTCGAAAAGCGAAAGGGACGATGGTTGTCGGATGGCGTGTCGCTGTTTGAACGTTCGGCGGGCTCCCTGTCGGTACCGCTTCTGGTGAGGTGGGCGGAAGGGCTCGTCTAAGCGAAGGGTCAAGCCCTACCACGCTAAGCCTATTTGGGAACCATACATCAGGACTGTCCTCTGGAGTCTTGGTCATAGCATTTCGTTTGGCCTATCAGGAACTGGGCTTGATACAGTTGGTTTATCAGTGGTTCGATGGATCGTTATTGGGTGGTTCATACTGATATTATACAGTTTTTAAGTGTTCCATCTACAGTTCACATTTACAATATGCAGACAATTGGAGGCAGATAATCTGTATTTGCTAGCAGCTCTTTCAAGCTCACATAGGCATCATTCGTAACAGCATTAGACAAGCCTTAGAAACGCAGGCTCGACTATTCTCATTGGCATTCTTCCCAATACTGAATTTAGAAGCCAGATACCTGTCCCCCACTATTGAAACTCTTTTTGTTCGGACGGGTGCGATACGCTTAGTCGAAGAGACCGAATCCCATGTCCTCGTCGGACTCCTCCTTCTCCTCCTCCTTGGCGGCAGCGGGGGCCTCCTCAGCGGCGGCACCACCAGCGGCAGCAGCGGGCGCGGCAGCAGCACCACCACCAGAGGGAACGGAAGCGAGCTTGGTGGTACCCTCAGCGATCAGCTGTGAAAAATTTGTCAGTCCACCGTCCACTGTTTCTTCAAGTATAGTCGTCAAAACGAACCTCGTTGATGTCCTTGCCCTGGAGCTCAGAGATGAGCTTCTCGAGGCGCTCCTCCTCAGCGTCGATACCGACGGCGGAGAGGACCTCCTTGATGTCGGAGGCGGCGGGGCTCTCGTTGCCAGCGAGGGCGAGGAGGAGGTAAGCAGCGAGGTACTTCATTTTGAACTATATGCGCAAGTACGGTCAGTAAATGTTGATTATCAACTCGACGTCTGGCGCCATCGCAGGGAACAACATACTGTGTTGTTTGTTTAATGAACAAGAGAATCAATCGATTTAACCGCGGAGTTGAGCGGAGACTGAAACGTCGAGTTCGAGAAGAGTTGTCGAGGTTGGAAAGAGAAGAAGCGAAAAGTTACTAACGATCACCGAATTAGCGGAAAAGTGCGTTGTGGCTAGTGCCTATGGCTCGTGCCGACTAAGCGAGTGCTGTGGCGCGGGTGTCTCACGTGACTGGGCGGTTCTAGAAGACAGCAAGGTTGAGTCCCTTATCTTCCACCAGCCCAAGCCGCCTCGTGTGAATGTCCTGAATTAACGCCCAACCGGTCACTGTCCTGTTGATATCTTCATTCATCCGCCAGCTCTTTTTCGCCACGATCGGGCGTCAATAGGCTTTCCATCCGCCAAGCTACTGGTTTGCCGGTGGTGACTATTGACGAAGTCATGAAGTTGCCTGTTTGCACAAACCACCGACGGTGAACCTGTTTGCTTAAATACCTCGACCTCTCCCCCTTTCGCTCCTCTTCCGCGCAGCCCCTTCATTCTCAAAATGAGTGTAAGGATTTTACGCCTAACCTTGCCGAACGTTGCCACTGATAAAGACCCAGTTTCTCGATTCTGTTCTCTCGTCCATCGAGACGGGCAAGCCGAATCCCATTCCTACCTCATCCCCCGCTCCAGCCCCCACTATATCCTCATCAAATTCGAAACCTGAAACCCGCCGACCAGTTCCCGCAGCCCGTCCCGTCCCTGTTGATCGCAAGAATGGAGTTCCAGCGGGGGTGAAGCGCAACGCTGATGAGCCGTTACCACGGACCCTGAAACCCGGATCGCAAATACCGGCCAAAGCTGCACCGGCAAGACCGGTCAATACACGAACACCCCTGGATCCGCGCTCAACCATCACATCTAGGGTCACCAAACCTTCTACGAGCAACAGCGCAGCTGCCCCCCGGAAAACGCCTCCCGCTCCTTCTGCTCCTTCCAAGCCTCCGCCGAAAGGCTCTTTTGCAGAACTCATGGCGAGGGCGAAGGCTGCACAACAAAATGCCCCTACTCAGGTGGGAACGTTCAAACATCAAGCAGTGCCAAAGGAAAAGCTGAGCAAAATGGAGCGTCGGAAACGGATTGTGGAGGCACAAGCAAAGGAAAAAGATGCCAAATTGCCAAAAAAGGCGGGTGCCTCTTCCAGCACATCTACAGCCGTCAGACCTGGAAGCGCAAAGGCGCATCTGAAACGTGATACGGAACAGCCAACTTACAAGGGCACTGCAAGGCCGCCTCCTCAGATGGAATACCACGGCACGGCCAATCTTCCCAGCCGCAACGGTGATCGCAGACAGCTCAAGGCAAACAAACGATCCAGAATGGACGAATATCTCGGCACAGATGAAGAAGACGAAGGTGAATATGCAGACGACTACGACGATTATTACTCGGAATCATCGGACATGGAGGCAGGCCTTAATGATGTGGAGGCAGAAGAAGCGAAAGCCCTCGCCGCGGCCCGACGTGAGGATGAAGAAGACATCCGCGCAGAAGCTGCAGCCAAGCAGGCAAAGCTGGAGCGCCAGAAGAAGCTGGCCATGCTGGCTTCAAGGCGTTAAAAACTCGAAATCCTTGTCTCAATGACGTATCTCAACCTTCCCATTTCTTATCTTATCGATTAGCTTTTGATCTCGAAACGGAGCATCAGCATGGTATACCCGGGGGTGCATTACAGAAGTGGCTTTCTCGATTGCATTTGACTGTGCCTCTCGTCTTCTTCACTGCTTCTTTATTTTCTCTTCTTGTCGTTATTCCCAGCATCAGTGAGCGTTTAGGGTATTGATAGATCATGACAGTATTGTTTACTGCTTTTTCGTTCCTGCATCATGGCCTGTAAGGCGTTTCCATTATTCTTGCTCAGGTGTATTCGAGTTAAACTCCACAATGTGTCTTTAGAAGAACCATCGTAGGACCACTTCTTTCTGGACCGTACGGATAAATCTTCCGTAATGCCAACCTGGCAATCCTCGGAGTCGTCGGTATAGATCCAGGATGCTGGTATCTTGCCTGCAGCCCCACCAGGCGCTGACATCACCGCATCATCAGCCTTCAAATAACACTTGCAACATTCGCGCGTATCTACCTCTTCACTTTCATCTCAATCATCGCAGCACCTGCATTGTACACTAGAATTTACTGCGACAATGGCGAACGTTCAGCATATCACCGTGCCTTCAAAGGTACTCTTCCACAAGGCCCGCAAGCTTGTCCCTCCAATGCTGGAGAAATTCCACAAGGGTAGGCCGCACTCGCAGAAAACCTGAAAGCCTGAGTATGAGCATACTGATCTGAGCGGACAGGACAACAGGGCCGAGTCGCTGTGATAGGAGGCTCTCTTGAGTATGTATATCTGCCGCAGGGCCCATGGCTCCCCTTTGCGAGAGAGGTGCTGAGATGTATCCACCAGCTACACAGGTGCACCATATTTCTCCTCGATGGCGTCAGCTAGACTAGGTATTTAGCTTATCCTGACTTTCAAATCCTAAATGCTAACCGTCTGTCAGGATGTGATATGGTATGGTTCCATTGTTGGTGTACGGGAAGCTAGGTACTAATGATTCGCAGAGCCATGTTATCTGCGAGAGCTCCGCTGCTACTGTACGTCGCTTCAACTACCAATAGACCTTGTGACAGTGATTGACTCCAAGATAGGTCATCAAATCATACTCTCCGAACCTGATGGTTCACCCAATCCTCCCGAGCAGCAACTCGGTCAAGGACCCGGACTCTATTGATGCGAAATCATTGGCGAGTCCCATTATCTCGATGCTCTCCCGGCTTCACGCGATCGTCATCGGACCTGGCCTTGGTCGAGACGGTGTAACACTAAAGGTCGTCAAGGAAGTCATGAAGGAAGCGCGGTCCCGCTCGATACCCTTCGTTTTGGACGCGGATGGGCTCCTCCTGGTCACAGAAGACCCCGAGCTAGTGAAAGGATACAAGAATTGCATCCTGACGCCCAACGTAAATGAGTTCAGCCGACTAGCGCAGGCACTGAAGATTGATGTCCCCAGTATAGCTCAAATCTCATCAGAGCATAGCGAGGAGGCTAAGACGAGCAAGGAGGCCGAGGCCTGCGAAAAGCTCTCAAATGCCCTCGGTGGCGTGACAATCATACAAAAGGGGCCCCACGATGTCATCTCAAACGGCAACACGAGCATTGTCAACGAGCACCAGGGTGGATTGAAGCGCAGCGGTGGCCAAGGCGACACGCTTACTGGATCTCTGGGCACCCTACTCGGCTGGAGGGCAGCATACCACGACGGTCTCTGGGACTCAGGCGAGAAGGAGAACTCTAAGGAGGCACATTCTAAGGAGGAGATCCAGGCGGAGCTGGAGTCGGAGAAGAGGATGTCGCCAAACACGTCATTGCTGCTTGTCGCGTGGTCTGGGAGCGCAATTACGAGGGAGTGCTCGCGTCGGGCGTTCAAGGCAAAGGGAAGGAGCATGCAGGCGAGCGATCTTACCGAGGAGGTTCACGAGGCTTTCCTCGATCTTATTGGAGAACCTGAAGGATCGAAGGTGCCGCATCTTTGAGTTAGGTCATAGACTACTTTCTTTAGTTAGTGCTTGGGACAAAGCCTGGCTACTAGTCTGACACGATTTAATGTACTCTCTACGGGCACTTCGCAGCGGTTCCTTCTTCTGTACATCCGACTTTGCCGAGTTCTAGTACTACAATGCAACTACCCCAGATGAACATGTATACAGATTAATGTCTCAGGCCAACCAACCTGACAGGCCCACATGGATACGGAGGCTCCTTCCACGGTTGGATGGGCAGATCTCGTTCCCCGGACTGCGCCATTAGCCAGGTCTTAAACTCTCTTCCTCTTTCTCCCCAACATCCCTTTGACTCTCCTCTCCATGATGAGGCTAGACTCAATCACCCCGCAAGGCAGTTAACATTCCACATCTCCACGTTGATCCTTGATTGGATGTAATTAGCTAACCGTCCTAGAATACCAGACCTTCCTTGCTGACTGCATGGTAGCATTGAATGCGGGGAAACAACACCAGAAATGAACATCGCTACCAATTCCCAGAACTTGTTCCTGTATCTGCATTATCACGACCAAACCATGGACAAGATGCCCAAAAATAGCCGGATCATAAGGCAGCCGCAGCTTAACATCCAGCCTCTCTCTCGTCACACAGATCTCGTGTCTGAACTTTGAAGACCCTCAGTCCTGAGTTACAGCGCAGGTGGCTTGCCGTTCAGCCGCTGGAAGGAATTCCCTGCCGATGCAGAAGGCTACAGACGCAGACTGCAGTAGAATTGCATCAGAACATCGGGCCTTGAGAAACATGTCTCAGAATCTTCGGCTTCCTTTGTTGCTATCATGCGTCAATCGAGCGCAGGGAAATGCTTCATTGGGTCGGCTTGGATGTTGAGTTTGCTATGTCTTAGGTGATTAGGGCTGCAGCACTGGGAACTTGGCTATAGCTCCGGTGCCTACCTATCGCCTACCGGTCCCTCCTCATTCCTCTATTCCGGGTCTGGTCCAGCGAGGCGAGGGCTCAAAGGCTCTAGAAATAGCTCTGGGATGGGTATATAAGGAGGCTCAAATCACCTCATATCCATCCCCATCTTCATCACCCATCCTCAAGCAAGCAACCAAGCAACCAAGGAAAGCCTCCATTCCAATTCAATCTCCAAATCAAGCCAACACCACCCAACCCACCAAAATGAAGACCTCCACCCTCTCCTCCATCCTCCTCCTCTCCCTCACAGCCCTCGCAACCGCCAAACCCGCACCTCCACCCAAATGCGGAACCTGCAACCCCATCTCCGGCCAAAACAGCTGCGACATCACCACGTCCTGCATCAACACCGGCACCCGCTTCCACTGTGCCTGCCGCGCGGGTTACAAGGCCTCTAAGAAGAACAAGGACATCACGAAGCAGTTCCGCCTGCCGATGCCGGACTATGAGTTCTTGGTCTTTACGCCTGAGTCTACGGAGTGTAACACGCTTTGCGACAATCCTTATGGATATTCTAAGGAGTTGTGTGCTGAGGTTCCGATTTATGATAAGTGTGCTGTTTAGATGGTCCCTTTCTTGCTCAACAGAGTGGAAAGGGGGGGGTTAGTAGGTGTGGAGAAAATGGCGGGAGATATGTGGTTTTGGGTAATATGAGATGGACTGGGTCGACTTGTATGAAATTTTGAGTTGATCATCGTGGTAGTCTGTGTAAACGGGACATGGCCAGTTTATCGAAATACAATAGTGTTGCGTGAGATTTGTTGGCCGCTGGTTGCAATGTCGCTCCTTTGGAAATATATATAGTTTGATTGAGCAATCATCGATTTGTATGCGAGCACCTCAAGGAATAATCTAAATTACCAACTATAGATCATGAGTAATAGGTACCCTTCCTGCTATTGCATATAGCTGTCGAGGTCCCTACCAGAATAGAGGTATCCACTAGGGTACAGGAAGAGTGAACCGCAATGGATGCAGATCCATCGACTCTATTACCAAGGTATATAGACCCAAATAAGCGTGAAAGACAACTGATAGATAAAACTATAGATATCCCAAATCTCAATAGAACAGCAATATTAACCTAGCATACACCGAAACACCGGCCACCCCCCCCTCACCCTCATGCTTTCTTCTTTAAGGTCGAATCAACAGATACCCAAACCAAAGCAATATCGAACGTCATTACATATCCATGTCATCTCCATTGTTAACGAAGACAAGGCGCGTTCCGCCGGCGATGACTTGCCAGATCTGCACAGAAAATGTTAGTTGATGACTGTAATGGAAATGGAATAGTGTAACAGGCGCAGACTTACAGAAGAGCTTTCATACTCGTCAATCGTCATCGTGAGCTGATCCTCAGTGAATCCCTTGGCGAGAACACGCTCGCGGATTCTGCGCATGCTAAGCTCACCGTCTTCGCCGTCGCCAACAGCAGCAGCACCGCTCTCGAGCATACCGCGGATGAGGTTGTAGATCTTAGACGTTGGGCTTTGGTCAAGGTGTGATTGGCCGTCGTTGGACAGGGAAGCTCTGCTGACTTCGATGAGACGGAGAGCTTCGTCGACGTCCTCGGTGACGACTTCCTCACTGAAGCGGAGACGAGCAAGGGCCTGAGAGATACGAACGACGCCGAGCAGTGTACGTGGGGTGACGTGGGAGAACTGCTTCTTGTTTGCTTCGTCGCGCTTCTGGCGCTTGCGCATCTGCACGTAGGCGCCGACCATGTAGTCGGATACTCTTGAGGGTACGACAGGGCGGTATGTGCGAGCCTTGGCGATGTACTGGCGGACTTCGTGGGGTGTGAACATGATTCCTGCGTCTTCGTTCTCGGGGTGCTTGTTGTGCATGTGGACGTAGGTGACGTGGCTAGCGAGCTCTTCGTCGGCGTCTGGGGAGGGGGTATCGAGGATGAGGAACATCACGTCGAAACGGGAGAGCAGGGCTGCGGGCAGGTTGATGTTCTCGACGGGAGAGATCTTAGGGTTGTAGCGGCCATACAGCGGGTTAGCAGCCGCAAGGATTGATGTACGGGCGTTGAGAGTGGTAGTGATTCCGGCCTTGGAGATGGAGATGGTTTGTTGTTCCATGACTTCGTGAATGGCTGTTCGGTCTCCGTCTTCCATTTTGTCGAATTCATCGATACAGCAGATACCGTTATCGGCAAGCACGAGAGCTCCACCTTCCAGGACCATCTCGTCAGTGACGGGGTCACGCATGACCGCGGCAGTAAGACCGACACCACTGCTACCACGACCTGTTGTGTAAACACCACGAGGAGCGACCTTGGCAATGTACTTAAGCAGCTGCGATTTGGCAACACCAGGGTCACCCATCAGGCAGATATTAATATCACCACGAATGTGCATGCCGTCACCCATCTCTTTAGTGACACCACCAATGAGGAGCAGAAGGAGGGCCTTCTTGACGTCCAGGTGGCCGTAGATTTCAGGCGCAATTGATCGCGCGAGGTACTCGTACATGTTTCCAGAGTTCTGGTGCTGCTCGATCTTGCGCAGCGTCCGGCTGTCCATGCCAATGTCGTTGTAGGATTTCTTGTGGTGGGTAATATGTTGAGCTTCAAGGTATGTGTCCGTGAGAAGTCCTGCGCGGATAGCCCTGAAGCCGGTGTAGGGCGTAGGAAGGAAGATACCGGCGATGTCGACCAAGTCACCAGGGTTGAGCTGCCGCGTGAGATTGCCGGAACAGTTGACTGTCATGGTTCGCGGAATGTGACCGACAGGAACCTGATCCGCCATCTCTTGAATCTTGACTTCTTGGAAGGGAATGAACTTTGATGCCCGCGTGGAGAGGAAGAGCTGTCCCTTGGTGTTGTTGTCAATGCAGTCCTTCGAAGGACACTCCGTCATCGGGGTGAACTGCTTCGTCGTCACTGGCTGGAAAACCTCGTTTCCACAACGGTCACAAGTGTAGGCGTTGATCTGAACGGCCGGCTTGACGTCTGAAACACGAGTTGTGATTCCGCGGACTGTGATAAGGCTACCAAGGTGCTCTCCGCGCACGTTCCGTACTGCAAGCGCTTTGGATTCACGCTCGCTGCTCGATCCTGAAGGGGTGAGAGGCTTGAAGTTGACGGCGTATCGACGGGTAAGTTCCGGTGGGAACATCGAGGCATCCATCGCGGCGTCCATATCAGCCTCTGCAGCCATTGTCATGGCTTCGTTGCGCTTCTCACGCTGCGACATGATTACATCGAGGACATCATCTTTGAACCTAGTCGCATTTAGCTATCGCACCGCTTGTCCGCAATTCCCCTACGTACGTGATTTCCTTGGTCTCTTTCGGCATAACAGCATCAACAGCTTGGGAGAAGATTTCGATGTAACGCTTGGTATTTCTCTGGACGGACTGGGCAAGCTTGAGGTCGACTTCTTCAGGAAGCGTTTTTTCGTACTAGGTATTTTCGCGGTTAGCCGGTTTCCCCGCAGGATATGCGGTAAAATGCGCTTACAGTGACAAGATCATCCAGTTCAATCAGAACATCAGAGCGTTCTCGGTCAGCAACATCCTGGAGCATCTGCATGTATTTGAGCTTGGGCTCCTTGTTCCGGCGGCGCCCTCCTCTACTCTGCGCTCCACTCTCATCAGCATCATCCATAAAGTCGTATTCATCGCTTGTGCCATCTTCGTCAATGTGCAGGTCCTCGATAGCTTCCGTAGCGGCAGACGCCGAGTTTGACTCAAAGCTCTTGAAATGCTTGAGGAAATCCTTGAAGGCGTCAAGTTGCCCGTTGTAATCAACGGGGGCTGGGTATTGGTTTAAAGCCATATTGAAGCGACCACGACAGCAACAAGGGGTTCAATTGGGTGTCCTGAAGCTCAACAGGAGGAGGGGCGCAGGTGTTGCGGAAGTTGGGACTGGAGACAGGCACAAGGAAGGGCTGGGCAGTTTTCGCTGGCACGAAGGAGCTGAGTTTGCTGCCTCAGGCTAGAGAGACACGTCGCGTCGCGAAAGACGCGTCCTGGTATTTCTCCTTATGGCTCAGGCATTAAGGCTACGACAGATGAGCACGCACAGGCACGTGGACCGGAGCGGAAGAAGCCTCGGTCCGACGGCGTTTGAGGCACGACTCGGCTCGGCGTGATTTGCGGAGTCCGGGGTTGCTGCCGGCGCTGGACTTCCTCTCCATACTCTCACTTCAGCTACTGTTCTTTCAGCGTCCCCTCGAATTGTATATATCTCACAGCATCTGAAGGAGTGCATATTTGTGCGCTGCTGAGAATGGCGCCCAGAAAACCCTCCACAACGGCAGAAGTTGCTCTGTTACCTCTGAAGAACTGCCTGGTCAACTTGCCGCCTTCGCTGGTCTCCCTGCTGGTCAATGCGAATACAGTACGCTTCTCGCAATACTATTCTTGATCTGACTCTACAGAGTGCTAATGATTGCTTATTGTGCATAAGACTGCACAGAATGTCATCGTCGAGTTACAATTCCGCCCGACCGTTGGCCGAGATGGAAGCACTACCCCGCGGTCTTGTTACTTGGGATGGACAGGAATGCCGAGCAAACGACGAATTGCGCCTGTCGTAGGGAGAGATGGGATTAACAGCTCTTCTTCTACAAGGGAACAGGATGCTGCCACCGTGGAGTTGGACACCACATTTGGCAGAGTTCTCGGTTTGAGCGACGGACAACGGGTAAGCATCGCTGGTAGTCTATGGCCCGGATAATTCTAATGGCGCTTTTAGGTCGGTATATTTATTCATATTGACCCGCCAGTAGCTCATACTATCAACATTGAGCCATTGACCCCAGAGGACTGGGAGAGTATGTTTGCGCCGCCTCTTTCAGATGGTGCATCCAACGGCTAATATTATTTCCAGTCATCGAGCTTCATGCGACATTTCTAGAACTCAACCTGCTGTCGCAAATCCGCGCCCTACCTAACCCCACATTCACGACACCAGAAGCCGATCATATGCACCCCCTAGCGTTACATCTTTCCCCCACCTCTACAGCCAATATCGTCATCACCTCCCTAACACCTGCCCCATCCAACACATCTCCCTTCGCCAAAATCGCTCCCGATGCGGAAGTTATTGTCGCGCCGAAAACTCGTCCGAAAGCAAATACGCGAGTGTCTCGTGGGGATAACCGGAGTGTAACTGGCAGCAGTAAGCGAAGTGCTGGAGGGAGAAGCAGTGGGGGAAGCACGGCGCGCGGAAAGAGCAGCAAGTCCGAAACCAGCCGAGGGGCCCTCTATTTTCGCGGACTGGATCGTCAATGGTCAGATCAATACTTTGATGAGGAGTCAGAGGAAGATCATAATGAGGGTTTCCGCATCTGGCTTGACCCCGATGTGCTCGCGACAAAGGAACTCAAGGGTGCTACCTGGGCGTGTGTCACACCTGTCCAGCCTTCTGGATTAAAGCCACTGCCAGATCCCCAGCAGCAATTGAGTCAAGCCGAGCAGAAGAACAGCGACGCTGGTACCCCTACGACGAAACTCGTGGCCAGAGTAGCTCCGTGGATTGATGCGCCTGACTCGCAACATGCTGCTTTGTCGTCCCTACTTTGCTTGGCTACAGGAACTGAAGGCATGGTAGGCGGGATCATCCGTGTCGAGGCCGCATCTCCACCATTACAGCGGTCTGCTACCAAGTCACTCAAAATCTTCCCTTTCTCAACGGACGCATCTAAACGCAAAGATGGATTGAAGTTTGGCGCCGACACAATAGCAGCGAAGGATGCATTGGCGGAGCGCATCAAGGTTCTATATGGCATTACTGGTTCGGGAAAGGGGTTGCTTACTGGTCCTATAACAGATGGCATGGTCCTTCCAAAATCTGATAATCAAGGGACAGTGTCCGCGTTTGACGGGGCTATCATTCGTTTTGACCCTCCGTTGAAGAGTAGTCAAGATTCGTCCAAGTCAGAGTTTGGGTGGCTACTAGGTTCTGACTCGAAGCTGCCTCTTGATATCCAGGTTGAGATTCCGAGACCAGCGGAACAGAATGCACTGAATCTGGCTATGGAGGACCCAATCCCGGCTACTGCGCCCCCATTAGTCGGAATTGATAACGTCATCTCACAGGCCTTGGACAATTTGAGCAAATCTTGCTCTGTTCTTGTGACCGGTGGCCTTGGGTCCGGAAAGACTGAGTTGGGCCAGCTCCTTGCGCACCGTTTGCAAAAAAATTTCCTCTTCAATGTGAAGTATTTCTCCTGCCGGAAGCTCGTAACTGACGAGACTCGAATCTCCAACATCAAAGAGACACTAAATCGTCTATTCATGTCTGCAGCATGGTGCGCTCGACTCGGTGGACAGTCCGCTGTGATCCTGGATGATCTTGACAAGCTGTGCCCAGTGGAAACGGAATTGCAAGTGGGAGGAGACAATGGCCGCAGTCGTCAGAACAGTGAGGTAATCTGCTCCATGGTACGTGAGTTCTGCTGTATGAACTCGGGTGTTGTGCTTCTTGCAACAGCGCAGTCTAAGGAATCATTGAACAACGTCATCGTGGGCGGCCATGTGGTTCGCGAAGTTATTCATCTGAGAGCACCAGATAAAGAGGGACGGCGTAAAGTCCTCGAACACCTCACTAGTCAAGACCGCGGACCGAGTCACGCTACAGCAGAACCCGGCCCTGCTACTGTCAATGGACACGCGCGAACAACCAGTACATCTACAAATGATTCGTGGCTTGACCCTTCAAACCCAGGCAGCCGGCCAAGCTCGTCTGGTGGCGACGGGTTCGTCCTTGGACGGGATGTCGACTTCCTCGACTTAGCTGGAAAGACTGACGGGTTTATGCCTGGAGACTTGGTTTTGCTGGTCGCCCGAGCACGCAATGAAGCTCTGATTCGATCTGTGACTGAGTCGGCGGACGAGTCAAAAGCCATCACGCTGGGATCAGCAGACTTTGATAATGCCATTAAAGGCTTCACACCGGCGTCGCTCCGCAATGTAACCCTCACTTCCTCTACCACAACCTTTTCCGCCATCGGTGGACTCCACGAGACACGGAAGATGTTGCTGGAAACATTGCAATATCCGACAAAGTATGCTCCCATCTTCGCGCAATGTCCGCTGCGATTACGCTCTGGTCTGCTTCTCTACGGATTCCCTGGGTGCGGTAAAACTCTACTAGCCAGTGCTGTGGCAGGCGAGTGCGGTCTCAACTTCATTAGCGTGAAGGGTCCCGAGATCCTCAACAAGTACATCGGTGCCAGTGAAAAGAGTGTTCGAGATCTCTTTGAACGAGCGCAGGCTGCCAGGCCATGCATTCTTTTCTTCGATGAGTTTGACAGTATCGCGCCCAAGCGTGGGCACGACTCTACGGGTGTGACGGATCGAGTGGTCAATCAGCTTCTCACCCAGATGGATGGTGCTGAGGGTCTCTCAGGAGTCTATGTCCTTGCAGCTACATCTCGGCCAGATTTGATCGATCCCGCATTGCTCCGTCCTGGTCGTTTGGACAAGTCGCTACTCTGCGATATGCCCAACCATGCTGACCGTGCTGACATCATCCAAGCGGTCAGCAAAAAGCTTGCAATGAGCGACGAAGTGGTGTCACGGTTGGACGAGGTTGCAGCGCGCACAGCAGGTTTCTCCGGCGCTGATCTTCAGGCAGTCGTCTACAATGCACATTTGGAGGCGGTACATGATGCCTTGGGAGACCGAACAGGCGATAAGCCGCCGGCAAAGACAGCCAAAACTTCCACACCCAGCACGAGCAGCCGCTCATTCATCCAATTCCTGTACTCCGATCTAGAGCAACGAGCAGGAACAGTGGCAATGCCTGCGCCAGCAGTAGTAGCATCTAAGCTTGATGCGCTAAAGAACGCTCGACGCCGCCAACGGCAGCTCGAACAAGGTGGTAGCAGCGCAGCTGCGACAAACGCCAACGCAGGAATCAACACCCAAGACGCAGGTCCGGACGAGACCCGTGAAGAGATTATAGTGCGGTGGGAACACATGGAGCGATCCCTGAACACGACGCGCAGTTCTCTCAGCGACGCCGAGCGGAGAAGACTACTGGCGATCTACCGGGAGTTCGTTGAGGGCCGAGATGGTGAGATGCCGAATGGTGAAGGCGGGAGAGAAATTGGTGGCCGGACGAGTTTGATGTAATATATGATAGATATAGATGACTGCATTGACTGCAATGTGTGCAATGACATTTGCATTTACCTTGATCCCTTGCGTCTGTGTGCGGCTGCGTCACTGGTGGCCAGTGGCCACTCGTGCGAGAAAACTGCCCGGACTACCCACAATCCTGAGGTGGATAATGGATCCGTGCGGCAAACTGCAAACTGCAGGGTCGGAACGCCGAGTGGACGATCTGCCGAGTGCTGTCCATATAGTTACTGTCAGTATGTAGGGGGTTCTGTCACTCTGTGAATGTGCGAAGGTAAATATGGTCGTGGTAATAGTTGAATAATGCTATGCCAAGCTATGTTGATCGGCGCTTCACGTCGGCGGCGAGCGTTGCCTCCTGCCGCTTGGGGTAATCTGGGGTCAGGTCAGGTGACTATATGCCGAGGGCCGAACAAGAGTGAAGTGGCCCATCACTGGGTGTTGGTTAGTTATAACCGAAGAGATCTTAATCAGACTCCAAAAATGTCCTCCAGGATCCTTCGCTCGCTTCCTGGGTCTTATATTTTGTTCCTCCAACTCTGCTGGCTTCTTTGACCACCTCGTATCCTCTGCTCTTCCCCGCATCCTCCCCGTCTTACCTCTCTTCCGTACTCTGCTCATCAGTCTTCAAAATGCCGGTCTCTTCGCCATACCCTGTCATCGACATCCCCAATGTCGATCTGTGGACATTCCTTCTTGAACACAAGGACAAGACCTTTCCGGATGATAAAGGTCAGTCGCAACGCTTCCTGTCCCTCAACCCCAACTAACCGGCCCAGTCATCTTTACGGACGCGGACACCCGGCGATCCTACACCTACAAAGACCTCAGACAAGCCGCCATAACCTTCGGCCAAGGATTGAAAGCCATCTATGACTGGCGCAAAGGCGATGTCCTCGCCCTCTATACCCCCAACTGCATTGATACCCCGGCCGTCATGTACGGCGCACTATGGGCTGGCGGCATTGTCTCTCCCTCGAACCCCGCATATACCGCTGAAGAACTGGCATTCCAGTTGAAGGACTCGGGAGCAAAAGCGATTGTCACACAATTGCCGGTTTTACCTGTCGCGCGCGCTGCCGCAAAGCAGGTTGGCATCTCCGAGGACCGCATTATCTTGATTGGAGATCAACGCGACCCAGAGGCAAAGTTCAAGCACTTTACTTCCATTCGCAACATCTCGGGGGCAACCCGCTTCCGCAAGAACAAGATCAACCCGGAGAAGGACCTTGCATTCCTTGTTTATAGCAGTGGTACAACCGGAGTTCCTAAGGGTGTTGAGTTGAGCCACCGGAATATTGTCGCCAATAGTCTTCAACTGGCCTCGGTCGAAGCTGGACACTTTGATTGGAGGAATGATCGCATTCTTGCTTTCCTTCCGTTCTTCCACATTTACGGTACGTTATTGTGTTCTCATGAATAGGAAACCAAACTAATCGCGCACAGGTTTGACATGTCTTGTCCACCAGTCCTTATACCAGGGCTATGAACTCGTCGTCATGGCAAAGTTCGACTTTGAGAAATGGTGTCAGCATGTTCAAGATTTCAAGTGTACCTTTGTGTACATAGTACCCCCAGTTGTCCTCCTCTTAGGAAAACACCCCATCGTCGACAAATACGACCTATCCAGCATACGCATGATGAACTCCGGCGCCGCCCCCCTCACACAAGAAATCGTCGAGGCCGTTTACAACCGTCTCGGTGTCGGCATCAAGCAAGGCTACGGTCTCAGCGAGACAAGCCCAACAACACATACGCAAGCATGGAGTGAATGGCGCGAACACATCGGCTCAGTGGGCAAACTCCTTCCCAACATGGAAGCCAAATACATGACCATGCCCGAGGACGAGTCCAACCCCATCGAAGTCAAGACCGGCGACGTCGGCGAGCTCTACCTCCGCGGTCCCAACGTCTTCCAGGGCTACCACAATAACCCCTCCGCCACCGCCGACTCAATTTCCAAGGACGGCTGGTTCCGCACAGGAGACGTCGGATACCAGGACGCAAAGGGCAACTTCTTCATCACAGACCGCGTCAAGGAACTCATCAAGTACAAGGGATTCCAGGTTGCCCCCGCTGAGCTAGAGGGTATCCTCCTCGACAACCCATCCATCGACGACGTCGCAGTCATCGGCATCGAAAGCGCCGAGCACGGCTCCGAAGTCCCCGTCGCATTCGTGGTACGGAGCGCGAAGAGTAAGAGCTCTGGCGTGTCGAAGACAGACGAAGCCAAGAATATCGTCAAGTGGCTCGAGCCAAAGGTCGCGCAACATAAGAAGTTAAGAGGTGGTGTGCGGTTTATTGATGAGATTCCGAAGAGTGTCTCTGGCAAGATTCTAAGACGGTTGCTTAAGAAGAAGGCGCTTGAGGAGGGTGCGGCGCCGAAGGCTAAGCTTTGATTGTGTTTTTATTGCTGGATGGGGTATGTATTTGCATTTGTATATAGATTATGATCATTCATTGCACATTGAACATTACATAGAACTACTTCATCCACTCCTAGCTTTTCAGAAGCCTGTATCAAGTGTTCCTTCTCTCTCCCCGGATCACTAGACACTAGAAATATACTGACTCATTGGTAATCCCCATGATCACAGAGTTCGAGATATAAGCATTATATTGTTTGTTCTCGTTATCAAGGGTCCTAGAAGAAACATTATGTGAATATGTGCTGAGCATGGCCTTATTTATATAGTTGTATGCATAAATATATCTTCGATTAACAGCCGCATTCTCCCAACCTCGACAGAAACAAACCTATATACCAAAACAACATCATGATCTCATTCAAATCATATAGGCATTATCCACCCTATCTATAGATCTAAGCATCCAACCCAAACCGCTTAACCATAGCACCCACATCCTCCCCCTCAACATCATCGACGCCCCCCTTAACAACCCGTTCAACAGCACTCTCAATTCCCTCCTCACCCCCCAGCAAATCAAACCACCCCCTCGCACCCTCCCTGGCCAAAAGCGCATCTGCAACACGCGCAACATCCTCCCGAGTAACCTTCCCCTCGCTCTTTGTCCTCGTCAACTGAACCTTCCCAGTAGCAGCCTCATCGCTCAACAGTCCAGGCCGAAGACAAATCGCATCGAGGACGCCCTTCTTCCCACCCGCCGTTTCCTTGGTACGCACCGCCGCATGCGCGGTTAGGAACTCATCGGCTTCAAGTTTCGCCTTTGCGTATGTGGGGAGGACATTGTCGAATGTGTTTCGGGAATGAGCCCAGTCTTGCTCTGTAAACCAGGAGGGTTTCGTACGGCGCGATCCGATCCACGAGACGAGGAGGAATTTCGTCACGCGCGGGTGCGCGTATGAGGCGCATATGAATGCTTTTGCGGCGACTTCGTCGACGGCGATTGTTCGGGAGGGACCGCCTTTTCCACCGGCTCCTATGAACCCAGACATATTAGCCTCTTGCGCTACAGATCGTTTATACAGTAGGTAGTTGGAAAGGGTTGGACTCACCAGCAGACCAAACAACATAATCCGGATCAGCCTCCTTGATGATCTTCTCCGCGTCGGCCTGGCTCTTTACATCGTCGAGGTTGGAAACAAGAACGTTAAGCTTTCCCTTTGCCTTTTCCGAGTCCGCGAGCGCCTTGATCTCGCTTTCGTGCGCCGGGTTGCGGATCACGCTTGTGACGTTCCAGGAGCGCGCGAGGAGGAGGGGCGTCAAGTGTAGGGCGATTTTGCCGTGGCCGCCTAGGAGGAGGACGTTCATTTTGGTAGGGTTTCTAGGAAGTTTTTGAAGGTAAGTGGTCTCTTGGTTAGTTCAGTGATGGTTTTGGTAGTTCTTTTAAGAGTTAGAGCTCCAATTGAAGTATTTACGCTGTAGCTGTTCGGACGCTGGCGGAGCAGCTCTTGCGTGATGCGGGGCGTGCATAAGGCGATTATTAAGCTAACGTCATTGCCGTCGGCATTGGGATGCATTGTGCAGCGTCAAAGGAATTTGCTGTCTGATCATCATCATAGAATAGATGAGAGTTCAATTGCGATTCGATTCGAATCGGATTGGATCGCGATCGCATCATTGATTGCCGGGTTGGCCGGATCACGAATCATTTGTACTAGTCCTGTTGATGCCCGAAAGCCGAAGCTCAAATTCTTCACTGTAGGCTACAGTAATTGTAAAGTGGAAAGTGGAAAGTGGAAAGTGCGGACCGATAATGAGCAACACTAACAGTTGGGCCTTGCTCCTGTATAATAAGACCAACGGTTCTTGCACCTTCTAGGCCCCCTCAGAAACATCTGAAGCCATCGTCGATTCAAGATCTCAAGCAACGCCCACGGTGAGGCCAGCCCCGACAAGGCGCACGCTGGTTGGTTCCCGGGATCACATTTCTGAAACGCCGGTTGTCTGCGACTGCGCATCACGGAGCGCAGCGAGTGGAGGGGAAGAAGGCGCGGCGATACGAGCGCAGTGAAATTGGAGGGGGACATTGGGTTAGACTACTTTCTAGCTCCGCCTCAGATCTGAGGGGGATTCCAGATCGATTCGGTTCTGCATATTGCAGGACGGCAGTGTGGTTCAGGATGATCGTTTGATCAGTTGATCCGTGATCGGGATCCCAGCATATCGAGATTTTCGAGTCTGTGCCTCTGTGAATGTGTCCTTGATATTTGGGACTTGGACGACTTGATACATTTGGTCACTTGGCCTTAGTTGCTCTTAGCTGCCTTAAGCCTGTCGACTAGCTGCTTAGCTAGGGCTTGCTCAGCGCTGGTCCTAAAGCGGCCT
The DNA here is from genome assembly GCF_047715825.1 of Aspergillus stella-maris. Taxonomy (NCBI): domain Eukaryota; kingdom Fungi; phylum Ascomycota; class Eurotiomycetes; order Eurotiales; family Aspergillaceae; genus Aspergillus; species Aspergillus stella-maris. Next base: position 162,342 of record NW_027396818.1, on the reverse strand, counting down.
AGTCAGGGGCACAACCGTTGTGGCACAGCCAATGTGCTGAGCCAGTACATGTATTGATACGCATGTGTAATACCCACAGTACCTAGTAAATACGCCACGCGCAAAAGGCTCCAGCCCAACGGCTGTCAAAACACGTTAACCAGCCAGTCTGGGAAGTCAATTCCCGGCACCCTGGTATATATTGTAAGGTTGATTAAAGGAACAAGAGCACGGACGCGTTATCACGCGAAAATTCTGCTGAATGCTGAGACCAAGAGATCCTGATCCTGATCGGGCCCGAGAATTTCGCGGATAGGCTAGAAGCCATGCAGCTGAAGCGCACATTGCACAGCGTCGTGCCGCCATTCCGTCTCTCGGGTTCTGCAGTGGCAGTCTTACTCTTGAGTCCTTTGACCTTTCAGTCCATTGTTGCAGAATTGTACAACAAAGTGATTGCTCAATTGTGAGAATTGGGGGCGAGGCGAATAGCAGCATGGCCATGGACTGGTGAAACAGCGGCAGCCAACGAGATAGGTCACAAACGGGCTCAGCTGATGCCCGCAGCCCCGGCTATAACGAGAACTATCGACTGGGAACTCGACAGATATGCAGGAAGGTGAGGACTATCGAGGCTGAGATTACATTGGCCCACTTGGACTGGGCCTCGGAAACAAGAATGAAGAGAAAAGAAAAGCTGATGTCTTGATGATATCATGTTCTTGAGGAAGCCAATCAATTTAATATTGCACGCCCTTTCAAGGATATGGGCATCAACCAAATTGAGCTCCTCACTTCCTTCGCGTTGGAGAGATGCTGATAGAGGAAAGTCCGCAGGCCGCAAGTGGACTGGCTCACTGTAATCCAATAACCGAAATGACTCCGGGATTTCCGCAAGGCTTATTGGTGGAGCGCGGCTGTGGACATGCAAGGGTCGCGGAGCCCCTGCCTGCTGGTTCCGTACGGTATTCCATGGTTCCGTATTGTGTTTACCAGATCAACTCTAGACTACAGAAGAAGATGTAGAACTTTGCCATCACAAGATATTCAGATCACAGATGTAGGTCGTCAGATGGACAAAGACCAGACGGTTCATGCCTGGATTGATTCAGCCACTGTCTGAACCAAAGTCAATTGCTATGAAGGTGGACTCGGAGACTGTAAGTTCTAAGTAAACGATCGACTCCGCGACCCAAAAAACCAGCTGGAGCTGACAAGAGTCTGGACTTTGCGACTTAATTAATTATTATTCTTTTATTGTTATTTTATGGGCCTCACCAACTGCTCCAGCTCCGGACTTTGGATGCAGAATAAAAATTAAATCGTCGATCGAGATCCTTCTTCTCCTCGCGCCCTCGCTCTCTTTTCTTGGAATTTCTTCTCTCTGCTCAGTCATTCGTTTCTCCCTTCCACTCTCTCCTCAACACCTCCAATCTCGACCTCAACCGAGTCTTTCCTTTCCTCTCTGCGTCTGCTACTACCCCTCGCAGGCCATCCGCTCCAGTGTCGCTCCTTGACCAATACCGATATCGCCTCCGCTGCAGCCACATTCCTGCTCCGTCGCCTACCATACCAACCTCCACCACCAAATATTCATTCGTCCAGCTGGCGCTGCTCGGCCAATTTGACATCCAATTGATCCCGCAAAACTCAAATTAGGGAGTGCTTGCGATACCTGTCGCTCGGTACTTTTCTCGTCGTACACGTCTTATTCGCTGCACGACAGATCGGCCACGGACCGGTTCCGCAGGGTACAATCTCCAGGGGAGGATTCTGATGCTCACTTTCGCTACGGCCCATCATTGATCTCTCGGATTCATATCAACTGCGGGCTTTGCCTCTCTTTCGCTTCTTCGATCTTCGCTCAGTAGGTTTCCCCTCATGTTGCGTTCAACTCTCAAGAGTCGCTCGAGCGATTGATTCTGACTCGATAGACTGGTTTGAGCGTATCATCGATTTCCTTTCCCTACAGTAACTCGTCCCTGGTGGAAAAAAGTTACCGTCAAACATCATGAATCGATTCCGCAAGTCCAAGAAGGAGTCGAAGAAGGAGAAGGTCAAGGAGGAACCCGTGGTCACAGATAGCAACGTTCCTCCCACAACGTTCGGCGCTATTCTCAAGAAAAATCAAAGCAAACGCGAGTCTCCCGAGCCGACACCCGACCTCGACCTCGCCAGCGCGCTACCACCCACAGATGACTTCCGAACTAGCTTGCTTATGCCGAAGCTATCGGCGCGATTTAGCATGCTAAGAGATCAGGACGATCCCGAATCGCTCATTGGAAAGGCCAGCGACGACAGTGTTCTATTCCCCAAGCGCGCCTCACGATTAAATCTCTTCGGCCACAACCCGAGCCTCCTCTCCGATATCGATGAAGTTTCCGTTTGTGGTCGACCCTCTTTTAGTAACGCTGGGCGGGGTTCATACGCGTCGGGAAGTGATGGCTACAATGGCGACGATGACTCACAACATGGCAGTATCATGAACAGGGGTCGTCGGACAGAAGGTAATAACCTGTTTGGAGGACGACAAAAGGTGTATAAGATCGCAGATTCCGGGTCTGGTCGCGGTTCTGGTCGTGCACTCTACGAACATGACCTTGGCAATGCAATTTTCCGACCTAGAGTCGTCGAAACAGAGAAAGACGAACCAACCTACACTCACGAATCTGAAGATGCAATGTCAAGTGTGTCCTCATTCAACAGAACCACCTACTCGTCGACTGCGTCTGGACCAACTGGCAATGCGCGCATCTCGACTGCTGCGACCTCGGTCGATGAACACGCTGCGATTTCCCCTGCTCAGACACATTACAGCAGCTCAGAGTCTGTGGTCCTGCCAAAACCAGCAGGACCCGGAATGGCAGCAGAACGAGGATCTGTTAGGACTCGTCGTCTTTACGGCCAGGCGTTGGAGCAATCTGCCCAGAATCATCAGTCATCAGCTCTACAGCGCCTGGAGAGTCTCAGTCGCCAGCGCGCAGGAACCCCTGAAATGCCTTCCCTCAACCGAAACTATTCTCGCAGCGCCATGAACCTTCGCAATGGACTTCAAAAGCTTACCATTGCCGAGCCATCGCCAGTTGCTTCGCGTCCCACCAGCCCACCCTCATCTGCCACCTCTCCAACCCGTCCGAGGATGGAGACTGAACTGAAGCCTCCCAACTACGGTCAGCTTCCGCTCAGTCCTCCAGTCAGCGAGAACGAAGAGGTGAACTTCATGGCAGCTGTGCAGCCCGAGGATCGTGGAAAGGCCACTGCCATGGGTATGTTCAACAAGCCGCGCACTGCCTACGACGACAACCAGTTCTCTAGCCGCCAGCTCCAGATGTTCCAGGAGAGGAGCATTCCTCAATGGCAACAGTCCCAATCTCAATCCCAGTCACCTGTGCCAGCACCACCACAAGCTCCCCCCCCTGTCCCAGACTTCAAGACACGTTCACGCGGTCCTTCAAATGCAAGCCACCAGTCACGACCTGGCTCTTCTGCATCCTCCCATTACAGTGAGGCTCGTCGTCCTGGCAGCCGGTCTACTGGAAAGAGTGTGAACGCCTCTCCTGCTAGAGGGCATATTGGCACTTTCTTCGACAACTCTAGCCCGAGCGAGACCGAGGACGAGGGATATCCTTCTCGGGATGACTACTCCATTCACAGCGAACATCCTGCGTTCCGCTCTCAAACTCCTTCCAAGCCATCCACCCCGACTGGTGAGGAGAACCACAGCACTCTTCCTGAGGTGCGGTACTCAGATCTGAACGATCTGAAGCCCATTGCTGAGCACACCGAAACTATCATTGAACAGGGCAGCCCTACTCCTGAGAAGCCCGATTCGCCAACTCTGCCTGCCGGTCTCGGTCTCAGTGGTCTGGTTCGCACGCATCTTCGCCAGGACAGCGACAAGTCTTCTATCTTTCCGCCACCTTCGCCCCAGTTCCCGCCTACAAACCAGCGCGATAGTCTGCCGGAATCCATAGTGGAGCAGTCTCCGCTTGAACAAGCGCCTCCCCCTCCTATGAGTGTCCCGCCCCCGCCTCCGATCCCCGACTGGCGCGATGAACTTGTGGCCCAGCACAGACGCCAGGGCAGCACAGAGACGCAGAGGGAGCGTGAGGAGTTTGCCAACGAACTGGCAGAACGACGACGCCGGGTACAAGAAAAACTTCGCGACCATGCCGAGGGTGAAAGTCGCGCAGCCAGCCCAGTTTCCGGCCGTGCGACTCCTGACATGGGCCCTAAGCCTGGTAACGCCTTTGCTCTTCTCAAGAACAAGCCTGGCAAGCACCATCTCTTTGGCCGTGGCGACCCTCGTGGCCCTAAGGGCTTTCCCTTTGGTGGCAATGCCTCTACACCTACTCTAGTTTCGGAGGACCCTTGGCAAGAAGAGGACAGAATGAGCTTCCTTAACATGGGCAAGCACAACAACTCGAGCGCTCCCCAGGTTGGCGAACGGTCTATGCGATCTAGGATTGCCAGCTTTGGCCGCCGTAGCAACGAAGAATCCCGCGAATCGAGCCGCAGCCGTGGCGCCTCTCCCCACTCCAGCTTCCGCTCTCGTCGTGAGCGCTCAAGCTCGAATGCCTCTAGCCGTTCCAAGAGTCGCTCCCGCCGCGACAGGGACAACCTCACCACCTTAGAAGAGGATGACACCTCGGACAACAGCTACGAGTCTCGCAACGACCGCCGCGGCATTCACTCTGTGGCCTCTTCCGCTCGTCCTTCACTGGAAGGACCAGAGCCTTCTATCTACGAGAGAGCCCCATCTTCAGCATCTGTCTACCGCCCTGAGAGCCGAATTGCCACTCCTATTGAACGCCCCTTTGCTACTCCGATCGCCAACTCCCCCATCATTGGCGCACCCCGTCCATCCCCGGCTGCTCCTCCATTCTCAGCCAACGCAACACCACCCCTCTACGACATCAACGGCGACTCTCCCACAACCGCCGCCTTCACCCAGCCGCAACAACACATCCCCCAGCGCGCAGCAGGCCACAACGGTCTTCAAAAGCGCGCCGTGGACAAGAGCTTGATCTCCGAACCAACCTTCATATCGTGCACCTCCAACGTCCCCACCGTCGGTCTCCCACCCGGCGCAAGCCTCAGCAACGGCATGGAAACACCACCCCTTCCACCCATGAACCCGCGTCGCCGCAGACAGACAACAACGCAGACCATCCTCGGCGCCTTCAAGGAGAAGAACGACTCCAACCCTGGCAGTCCTGCTCCGCCTGGACCAGTGAGGACCCAAACCACCCCTCTCCCAGAGCGCGGCCGCGAAACACCACAGCACGAGCAGAGCGCCTTTGAAGACGACCGCGCCGATAGACGCCGCTCCCGCTCTCGCCCACGTAACCGCCTTCGCAAGGTTTCCAGCGAGGCCAGCGATATGCACGCCGCTGCTCTAGCCCACTCCATGGCCCGGGGCACAATGTCTGCGAACCCATCGCCGGCACCGACACCGCCACCCTTCCAGTCTCGTATCCCCATGGATGGAGGCATGTTCTAAACACACCTCACCTCTACCGACTTGACCTAACCTGATCTCCTATCTCATATCCCATCACTTCATCCTGTCTCTGTCTCTGTCTGATTTTATAATGTCGATCTTTAGCACGTTTCCTATCTCTAACTGTTATGTTTATTGTATAATTTTCACGTGAAGATACCACCCCTGTGACGATACTGATACCGATAGCTAGCTGAGATACCATTATTTGTTGTTTTGAGCGGTGGTTTTGTTTGCTTTGCATTTTTTTTTATTACTCTAGTCCACTGACTGACTATATTGTTTCTTTGAGTAATCTGATAATGAAAAAAAAATTCTTATTTATCATTACAGTCTCAATATTAATCTCAATCTCAATAAACAATACCAACAATTAGGTATACATCGAAACTAGACAAGACGTACTATCACCACTACTTTCGTCACCTTCATGCAAAGAGAAACAACCGAATGTACACGCCCACGCGAGAAACAAAGAAAGCTTACCTACCTACTACTTGACTTAGGTACCTAACCCCGCCTTAATGTCTGTCTACCACCTACCACCACCATGATCCAAAGCAGCCTTGGCCCTTTGGAGCTTGCTTTTGGAGTCAAGGGTGTGGATGCTCTATCTACCTAATCTGTAGGTAAGTACATACATAGGTGCTCCCGCAGTCGACTGACTGTTCCTACGTCGGTAGTCCGTTTGTTGTTCAGATAGATTCATTTGGAGGGAGTGGTGGTCTATGGGAAAGGTAAAGGAAATCTATGATATAACTAATCCGTTGACTAACTGGTTGACTAAGTAGGTAGTCCTCGATGTACAGAAAGTATGAGAGTATCAAGATATCCACGTCGATGCCACTGCATGGTGACTCTCCATTTTCGCCAGGGCAGCCCTAGATTACCTAGACTTCTGCGAACAAAAGCATGGTCATATATTCTTGGAAAGCAACCAACGCGTTCGGATCAAGCGTGCAAGCGCCGTCAGCATACGTCATGCATGTCCTGCTCTCACAGAAAGACACGAACAAAGCGTTGTCGTTGAGGATTACGCGGGCCGCACAGGAGCTCTGCGCCATTTTGACCGGCTGGCCCCTGCATTCGATTAGGGCGGATCCGCATAAGCTTTGATCGCCTTGCTCGCAAAGGCTTCGCTCGCGGGCACACACATTGTTGCGGCAGGTCTGTACCTCTTCACCAGTGCAGGGCTTTGTGCACCATACATCGCCTGTGCTGCCAGCGACATCGATGGTCTCCTTGCTGTAGCCGCTAGAACAGAAGCTGGATGTACTTTGATATTGATTGCGGCATTCACCGGTGTATCTGTCGCATTGGGCATTGGACTGTCTTTTCAGGATTCTGTTGGAGGGCGCGCGCTTGAGCTTGCGGGTGGTTGTGTTTTAGGGGACGCAGATCGAGTCGACGCCGAGGTCGTTGCAGGTCAACGCTGCTGAGAGCGTGACATCATCGCCGCAGGTAAGGTCTTCGTCGAACTGAAAGTTGGTAGTTCTTCCTACCGCCTCGCTTGGATAGATTGTCTGCAGGTAGGCGGCTAGAGCATCGTCTGCTGTTGCGTTGCCGGTGGTACAGACAACACGGTCACTTGAGGGACCCCTCGGAGCCATAGAATGTGACTGCGGCCTCGGTGGCAGCAGCCAGGGACAGGGTGAAGAGAATGAATAATTTAGCGATCATTGTGGTAGGAATGGCAATTGAATGGTTTAGTTCCTTGCTTTGAGCAGTGGGATGGGGACAATTGGGGGTAGAGAAGGAAGGGCATTATATAGGCTGGCAGCGCGCAACGACGTCTTTACAAGACGAATTCTTCAGAGCGACCTTCAGGGTGATCGAAGTATTGAGACAATTTTTGCAAGATCAACACCTTGATATGCTGGAAGATGGACAACTGGGGTGTACAAGTTCAATAGTGCTAAAGCTGAGTATGTTAATGTCATGGTGATCTGCATCAGCGCAAGATATCGGCTGCGTCAATCAGGAGTGTAGAACCAGGGTTCGTGCGGCATGATGAAGCGAGGCACAAGGGTGAAGGTCATGACTGTGAGAAGTAAGCCCCTTGCCCTGCTTCTGATGATGAGGATTGACTTCCCCGCCTTGGGTGTCACTTTCCTTTTTGGGAAACACAAGTGAGATAATAAATCAATATTACATAGTCACGATCGCAAGAGAGTAGTCTCTGAACAAGGAACAAGATGTTGACAAGCCCAGGATCAGCGCAACTCAGCGCCAGCCCGTACCTGGGTAGTATAGAACCACTAGCAACATGAGTAGAAACGTCTCAATCATGAGATCTGGTCTTGAGTAATGACATCTGTGCTGACCCCAGAGCCATCATTACCTATGGCAAGCGTAGTAGTGAAGCTTACACACCATCATGGATTCAATCCTATATTTCTCAGAACAATCTTATCTGCGGCTATGGTCGATATTGCAGCCCATCATCATTGCGAAAACAAGGTAATGCCAGGGTGTCTGTCTCGGTCAAATTGGCAATGGTATGTACGGAGTAGTATGTAGGATCCACAATGGCCTGCACCGCAGAGAACGAGTTGGATATGTGGACCTGATCACCTTGTCAGTAGCTTGTTCTGATGATCATCTCGAGATGTAATAGAATTACTGTGTGTTTACATTGTTTGTTTGTATCCCCAGTCCATTCTCCACGCGATCGCGCTAACTGCCCGGTGAATAGAGCCTCATCACTCTCCATTTGGTTGCGTGTTCTTCGAGACCTGACGAACTTGTCCGCTGATGTTTTATTTTATTTTTTTCTCTCTGTTAGCTCATGCTGATATGACTGGTTCACTTCGCGACAATTTATTCGACACAGGTTTGGCCTGAGGCCTGGACTCCAACTGCCGGCCAGTGGAGTCGTTGATCGGGGATCCAATGTGAGCTAGGCCAAACTCCGCACAGCGCTTAATAGTCTGAGCTTGCTTTTCCTTTCACCTTTCTCCTTTTCACCCACATCCTCTTCGATAAAAATATTCTCCAAAAACAACACTTTCAATCCAGCACTACCGCCACCATGCGTGAGATTGTAAGTCTGCTGCACAATCCTTATCTCTGCTAATCTAATCCCTTCAATAGGTCCATATCCAGACCGGCCAGTGTGTAGGTTTTCCCACCCTGAAGCTTCAAAATACGCCTGCTTACCCGTGCTTGCTTCTTAAAGGGTAACCAAATTGGTGGTGCCTTCTGGTGAGACTCTCACTAAATGTTCTTCACCCTGTCAGTCACCTAACACTCACTAGGCAAACCATCTCCGGCGAACATGGTCTCGACCCCTCCGGCTAGTTAGTGATTTCATACATTCACCGCTTGAATACCCCCCTCCTCCCCTCGTTTAACACCCAGCTAGCTACCAAGGCGATTCCGACCTGCAGTTGGAGCGCATGAACGTCTACTTCAATGAAGGTGGCAACAACAAATACGTGCCCCGTGCGGTGCTCGTCGACTTGGAACCCGGCACCATGGATGCCATCCAGTCCGGCCAGAACGGTAGTCTGTACCGCCCCGATAACTTTGTGTTTGGACAATCTGGCGCCGGAAACAACTGGGCAAAGGGTCACTACACCGAAGGAGCGGAATTGGTGGATCAGGTCGTGGATGTCGTGCGTCGGGAAGCAGAACACTGCGACTGTCTTCAAGGATTCCAGTTTACGCACTCGTTGGGCGGCGGTACTGGCTCCGGTATGGGCACTCTGCTTATCTCAAAGGTCCGCGAGGAGTTTCCCGATCGGATGATGGCGACATTCTCCGTCATGCCATCCCCCAAGGTGTCTGATACGGTGGTTGAACCGTACAACGCTACGCTTTCAGTGCATCAGCTTGTCGAACATTCCGACGAGACGTTCTGCTTGGACAACGAGGCTCTTTATGATATTTGCAACCGTACGTTGAAGCTGTCTTCGCCTTCGTATGGCGATCTCAATCACCTGGTTTCGGCGGTCATGTCCGGAGTCACTGTTAGTCTGCGCTTCCCAGGCCAGCTGAACTCTGATCTGCGAAAGTTGGCCGTCAACATGGTCCCATTCCCCCGGTTGCACTTCTTCATGGTCGGATTCGCTCCCTTGACTAGTCGTGGCTCTTCTTCGTTCCGCTCAGTGTCTGTCCCGGAGCTCACGCACCAGATGTTTGATCCGCGGAACATGATGACAGCCGCTAACTACCAGAACGGCCGTTTCTTGACCTGCTCCGCTCTTTTGTAAGTCCCCTCGCGGCGTCTAAAATGTCCCAGCTCTCCACATTCCCAAAATGCTGACAATAGCACAGCCGCGGAAAGATCTCCATGAAAGAAGTTGAGGACCAGATGGGCAATGTGCAAAACAAGAACTCCGCGTACTTTGTCGAATGGATCCCCAACAACGTGCAAACCGCCGTCTGCTCGGTCCCACCAAAGGGTCTGAAGATGGCTGCTACGTTTGTCGGCAACTCGACCTCTGTGCAGGAACTCTTCCACCGCGTCTCTACTCAATTCACCGCCATGTTCCGTCGCAAGGCGTTCTTGCACTGGTATACCGGCGAAGGAATGGACGAGATGGAGTTCACCGAGGCAGAAAGCAACATGAACGACTTGATGTCCGAGTACCAGCAGTACCAGGACGCGACCATTTCTGATGGTGAGGGTGCGGATGTCTATGGCGAGGAAGAGGTTTACGAGGAGGAGGAGTAAAGGTCTACTTTGGTTGCTAGACTGCGCTAAAGCCCATGCTCTACGGTATCGGCCTGGACCATGGCTATGTTTTGGCTTTGGATATTGGCCGACTTAGACCTACTTATATTCTTACACTCCTTTACACCAACGTGGATTCTGGCGGAGATAGAATCTAAACATGTCGTTAGAGCCTCGATCAATTAATGAAACTTCGCTGGTGACAGGCCATATTGGCAAGCCAGGTGACACGATTTTCTCTCATTCCAGAAGCCCTAATGCTCGGGATACAGACCAAGTAATCAAAAACATACAAAGTAGTAAAACTAAGCCCTGGTCTGAACCCGGTAAAGCAGACTTCTTGTCCCTAGACTCCACACCTATAGCCACATTGAGTTGCAAGGCACGGTAGGTAGGTAGGTACCTGATATCGTTTATCTCCACAATGGAAAGCAATTGACGGGCGCCCATTAGATAGGCCCCCACCCCCTACTACTATGTACCTTAGCTACTCCATACCTAGGTAGACTAAGTAGACCACCACTAAACCACAAAGGGCTAAATAGCAACAGATCGTCGCCAGACCGTCGCCCGATCCTCTGAAACGTATGCGGCTGAAGATTTCAAACTTGAAGTTGAAGTTGAAATTCCTCCTTCCACCCGCGCCCGCTGTCATCCTTATTCTCCCAAACCCAACACACCCGCCCATCTCTTATCGCAAAATGTCGATCTTGACACCACCACACAACGAAACCACAACCATCAACTCACTGACCCATACGGAATTCCACCCTTTCCCCTTTCTCCCCACAGAACTCCGCCTATTGATATGGAACCTGACCCTCGCTGAACCCCGCACAGTGCACCTAAAATGCCACCGCGCCGTGCATCCGCTCATGAAACGGCGATTCGCAGTGTCTTTTGAATCCCTGACGCCGCCGCCGGCTTTGATGCTTGTGAATCGGGAGGCAAGGGGGGTGGCGCTGGTGGCGGGTGGTTATAGGAAGTGGTTTCAGGTTGATGAGGATAAGAGTATTTATTTCATTGCTGGTCCTGGTGCAGAGCAGAACCAAAACCAACACCAGCACCAGAAATCTCAACCGCCTCCAACTCAAACTCCAGCCCCGCAACCTCCAGCTGGACCTTCACACCCCTCGCAAAGCGAAAGCCCGCAGCCAATCTTCATCTCATTCACTCTTGACACGTTCCATCTCCGCGAAGACGTCCTGGCTTATATCCCATCCACTGAAAGGAGTCTTGTCGAGAGGATGATTGTTGATGTCGCGGACGTGCATTATTTTGGACACTTCTATTTAGATGTTATTCGGTCTATGAGTAGACTTAGGACGTTGGATCTTGTTGTAGGGTTTAGGGAGAGTGATTGGGTGCTTGTGGGAAGGGATGCTGAGAATGGGCATGGGAATGGGGATGGTGGTCTGGCTGGGGCTGGAGCAGGAACAGACCCAGGCCTAGCGCATGGCAGGCTGCAGAGGGGCTTGGGATTGCTAGAAGATGAGTTTTTGGAGATGAAGGGGAGATATCCGGATTGGAGGGTCCCTGATGTAAGGGTTCTAATGAGGGGCACGGGGGATGTTCTGGCGAGGTTCAGTACGGAGGAAGGGATGAGGCTGTGAGGGAGGTTATGCTGGTGCGGGATATGGGGTTGTAGGGGGGTTTGATGGGTTACCTTACCTATAGATTAGAAGTTCGTGTTTAAGCAAGGTCATGGCCATGGATGTGACCATGGACATAGATTAGGCAATCACCTAGTTATAGGTGTGCATGAGGAAAGAACAGCCATAGGAACATAACTTTTATAGCAAGTGATAAATCACATGAACCTCATAGCGTATACTCCGTCTTTTCAACCAAGCAACCTTGGGCTGCCACTCCCTCCATATAGGTACCCCCTGTACTATTGGAATGCAACCAGATTAAACCACAAAGGGATAAATGGCAACAGTCTTCTTTCTCCAACGTAGATCCTTTGAATCGCGTGCGGCCGAAAATCGGAATCTTGCCGCCCGCGCAAGTCATCTGTCTTCCCCCCTCATCTCTCCATCTCTCCATCTCAAAATGCCAACACCGTTTCTACCTACTAATCCATCCATATCCTCAAATCTACCACTTCCAACCTCACAAAACGCCGATACCAGCAAGACCACAACAACCTTCCACCCCCTCCCCCTAAGGTATTGGGGAGGATCAGTGGGGAGGAGACTGTCAGATAAGGTCAGGGTTGTCCTGCTTAAGCGTCGTAGACCTTAAGGTATTCTGATATCAAAAGAGAGAAGACAAAGTAGAAAGTGCAATTGTAACATTTGGCAATCTGACTATGTTACTGTAGACTGAAGATAAGGCACGAATAACAAAACTATATACAGCAGGTAGAGAGCGTCCTTATATATCCCATAGATCATACTGTAGGGTTTGCTCTGTCAAACCCGTCATCCCGCTTGGTATGTAGTATCAAAGCACCTGGTATGATGCCTCGTACTCCCTGATATGACATTAGTCCCTTTCTGCCTTAGTATAGACGTGGATGACTATCGGCCCGGTCATCTTCCTTGCTGTCGTCACACGCTAGCTGCGCCATCACTGGTCGATTGGCTGACATTGAACTGGCTTCCTGACAGAGACGAGGACATAGGCGAGCATTCGTGGGTCGTCTCTGGATCCTAGGGGGGGTGGGATTGCGATGCTCGGGGTTGGGTCTAGGTTTGATGGGTATTTGGGTTACTGAAGGTTGGAGATTTTGGAAGTGCAGCCACAACACCAGAATAGTGAGATCAGAAGGATGACCTCCTAGTAGTATCTTCACCTGCAGCCTGCGATCTCTGCAGAACTGTAAAGTGCAGATCCAGTACGTAACATGGTGTGGTCGTCACTCGTCAGTCCGATCTCGAACCGATCCACTCGATCGGCAAACATCTGGTGGAGATCTATGCGACAATGAAGATCAAAGTCTGCGAAGGGATCAGAAATAACGCTAGTAACGTGGAAATGTTGTAGTAACAGTGAAAGCGAGAGATTAGCAAGGGAGGGGTTGACTCCAGTTGACCGGTGTCTCAAGCGACCACCTAAAAGTTATCGAGCCTTTGAAAACGGGTGATGGCCATAACTCACCGGTTTTTACTGCCCGGATTCTACATGGGACATCGCCAAATCTTCCTGAAGAAGGAGCAATATTGGTCGCGAAGTTTACGATCCGCTTTACTTCAATGACGACGGAGGTTGGCTCAACCCTTTCCTCTGTATGGACAGATTCTATACCCACGAAGCCAATGCGTACATGGCCTTGAACGAAATTCAGGGTCGCTGAATACCGAAATTCTACGGATTCTTTAGTCTGAGTATGGCCGTGGACGCCGAGAACTGCGCACACGAACAGTTCACATGATCTTGATCGAACACATTCAAGGACTTTCAATGGCGGATGCCAGCCCAGCTTATTATCCTCAGTCACTCCGACAACAAATCATGAAGTCAATTGTGGACATCGATAGCCGTATTTCTGAAAAGGATATCCTACTCACCGACGTTGAACCCCGAAATGTTATTGTATTCGTTGACCTAGGCCATGCGCTTTTTAACCGCAGCCGCGACTATCCGCGTCTAAAAAGGCTCAATAACTTTTTGGGACACTACATTTCACCCTTGCTACGGTGGAATAATGTTACGCGCAGAAACACCGTCTTCCCCTTCTCAGAATGGATTGATTGGGATTGGGACCCTTGGCTGGAAGTTGAATTTGCGCATACTGTTCAGAGTATCACGCCGGAGATGAGAAAACGATGGCCTACGGAGTGGTGATACCAGCCTAGTGGAGAGATATTGAGTGGTCATGATCTAGCAATGTTATGGTGTTTGTTTATTCTTTCTGGGTCTACTACGCACCGGGTGTACGCTGCTGCTTTACAATGAATGAATGGGAAATAGTGTTAGCCTATCGAGAAGCTTTCTCTAACAGCAGGGACTGATATTCGATCCGCAATATAAATAAGTGGATTCACATCAAGGACATCGAGGGATAAAAAGAATTGGGTCTGCCTGCTCCAGCCACTTCTGGTAAACAAGCCGCACGTCACCTCATCTAGAGAACTCCGTAGCGCAGATAGGATCAGCGTCTTCAGGTTCCGCTCGCAACTGCCCTTTTTCAAACCCCCCACCATATAGCCTCCTCGAGTACGCCTGATAATTCTCAGTGTCAAGAGTACATGCTCCATCCTTGTACGGAAAACACCGACGAGTCTCACAATACTTGATAAGTTCCGAGTTTTTGTCCTAGAATACTTTTGCAGAGCTTATTGTTCTTTGGAATCTTTACAGGGCTGCCCCTACACTGATATAGAGCATGGTGGCAATTATACCCTGGTTCCAGGTTTTCTTATGGACTTCTCGCTACTTGCGGCACGCGAAGATGGGACATTGATCAAGCTTGGCTTAGTGCAGTTTTTGACACGCCAGATATCGCCGAGTGGGCCAGGGGTATGTCCATTGCTCTCGAAGGAAGGGAATAATTGTGCTCGCTTACTGAAGAAACAAGAACAAGTGAAGATGGATGGTAATGACTTTAGCAACGTCACTACGGAAGAGAACTGGCGACCATGTAAGCCTCCAGTTTTGGTCTTAGCCTCCGCGAAGACAAATCATCCAGCTCCGAAGTGGCGGACTGCCAGCGAACGCCTGGGGATGGAAAAATCCATTGAAGCAGAATCCTGAAGCAAGCTAAGAAGCAGCAGGTCAATTGGGCTTAGTTTGGTTGTGATAGGCTAAGAACAAGCTAGTCTTAATAACTATACAAGTAAATGCGAAGCCAGTCACCTGTAACAGAAGCCCTATGCAAGGCCTTTCCATAAAACCTCTGAAGACCTGTTTGTCTCTGAATGGTATCTTATATGCATTGAGCTCAAGGGACGAAAGATGTAAACTTTTTGGACCTAGAAGCAACGAAACAACCATCATTGCCAGGACGACATGAGGTGATATCCATCACTAGAAACATGGCAGCCTTTTCTCATTCTTCCAACACAACAGCTTTCTCTCCATCTCTACCATCACCCCTCTTCTTGTCTTTTCTTTATTCGGCAAGTACCCTCAATCTCTCCTCGTTCAGAAAAGGAAACCACGATGATCCGCCGTAACTCCTTCTGCTCCTCTGAGCTTCCCTCCGCCAGTCGCGCGCTCGATCACTTCTTCGAAATCGCCCGTCCTCATCCCAGTCTCGATCCGGTCGATCCCTTGACTTCGTGGACCCCACCTCGCACTCGCGCTCATTCGGTTGGAATGATCGCTTCCGAGCCTGAATTTGATCCTGATTTCGACGACCTCGTTGAGGAGCTCATCATACCGCAGGTGGACGGACCGTCGGCAAAGCGAAAAGTGAGAAAGCTTGAGAAAATGAGAAAGAAGCAGCAAGCTAGGAGCGAAAGTTTCGAGACGGACGATGAATACAAGGAGACACCGGAGCGAGAAAAGAAGCATACCTATGAGTATGAGGAAGGCCGCTCGTCCAAAAAGACTGTGTTTGGTAGTCATGGAGTCAACGGTGTTACTCCGTTCCACACTGAGCGCACCGCAGATGTTTGGCAAGAAACAGAGCAGGGTCAGACCGAGCAAAACACTCAGAAAGACAAAACCGAGGACAATGCTAGCTGTCAAATCCACAACCGCCCGCTGTGCCAGTACAAGAGCATCTGCTGTGTCCACAAAGCTCCTGCTGACTGTCCCTGCCCGCCTTCGCGTTCCTGTTGCTGTACTCATCACGCCGGGGACTGTTGCAACTGCCAGCCTGATTCCCAGACAGACGATGATTCAAAAACACTTTTATTGGGGACACGATCTGCTACGCCTCCCATCAAAACCTCCACCGCGGCAGCGCCGGCAACCGTCTCAACCACCGCGTCTGCCTCTTCGCCATCAAGACCGTCCGGTGTGAAGCTGATGGTTACGCCCGCCTCCCCTTCCCCTTTCAATGCCAAGCCCATAATTATGGGTGGTGTTGAGGATGCCCGAGCTCTAGCTCTACACTCAAGCGAGGAGTTCTCCAACAGCATGGTCGGTAAGATGGAAAGTAACGACATGTGCGACATCCAGCTCACGCTGCTTTTCAGAATCGAGCAAGCCTACCCGATATATATCAGAGCTCATAAATGCATTGTGTCACGCAGTGGCCTCGTTGCAAAGCTACTTGAGAGTCCGTACTACAGCCAGGAAATTCGGGCGGTTGCTGGTGAGAACTTCATCTTATTTGCACCGTGGGAGCAGGTTGTGCACTATCTTTACGGTAGACCCGCACTCACAGCTCAAATCCTGAAGCCAATGACCTTGAATGCCCTGGGATATGACCCCTACCCACAACCTGGAGACGAGCCCGACTATCCGTTTTCATTGCAGTCGGCAATGCTGGATATGGCACTTGGGTACGGAGTCTGCGCGGCATTCTTCTATTTGCAACCTCAGGTGAACATTGCTTTTACTCTGGCGCTTGATTTGCTTAGCTGGGAGACTGTCGAGCATGTTCTTCACTTTGGGCTTCGCACGGAAACGTTTGCTGTCACGTTGCCAAACACTCAGCGCGACCCCAGCCCAAAGGGGGGTGCTAGTGCAGATGACGGGCCTCCAGCCCGCTCCATACACCCTTATCCAATTCCTGATTTGCAGAGGGACTGGTCACGTCGTCTTGTTGCTTCTGCAATACACTTTATTGCTGATCACATCCAGCCAAACTTCAAACTTTACTGTGCTGCGCAATCTGGCACTGTCCCTGACCGAGTGCCGGACTTTCTGAAAAACGTCGCTCCCTCTTCTTCAATTGCCCAAGCCACAGACACTGCTGAGGAAGAACCCACTGCTAAGGAACAGCCCGCTACTGGAGAACAGCCCACTGCCGAGGCTGTACATGTTGCTGTACCAAGTCCTCCTACCCCATCGGCAGCAGTAGCAAATAACCCCCGCCTTGCGGATGTGAAATTTGGATCGTTCCCTGCTCGAAGCGAAGAATGGGCAAAATACACTAAGGCAACCACCACAACCGGTAGCAGCAGTCAAACGCCACCGTGTCCACAACACGAGGCCCAGACCCAGGCTTTAATCCCGGCTACGCCTACCCCTCAAAGCAAGAACTCCAAGCCCTCTTTAGGTCCACTCGTGGCCACTGGCACCAGTCTCAGTCCAGCCCCCGGCCCCGAAATAACCATTCCCTCGGCAGTGCTTCTCACTCTCCCATTTTATGAGCTCCGGCTTGCATTTGATATGCTCTCGAAGCGTGGCGTTTTGAGCGAGACACTGGCTAAGGCGATCGTCCTTGAGAGGGAGACGAGACGCCGAGCGGCTCTGAGGAATTATGCTCAGGTCATGTTGAAGGACATAGTCAAACAAAAGACAAAGGAGGAGAAGGAAATGAAGGAAGCTGCGGAGAAGGCTGCTAGTACAGGGTCCACATCTGGCAGGAAGAAGGGCAAAGCGAGAAAAGCGGCAAGAGAAGAGAAAAAGAGGGCAGAAGAGGAAGAGAAGAAGAAAGAGAAGGAGGGGAACAAAGAGACGAGTGAGGCAAAACCGGAGCCAGCCCCGGCCCCTACTCCGGCCCCCGCACCTGCAGCTTCAAACGTTGAAGTCGTGATGCCTGAAGCTGTGCGAGAGTTGTGTTATCAGGAGTTTCTTACTAGCAAGGTGTATGGCGATCCGCAGCAGAGCCATGGACATGGACATGGACAATTAGAGACTGAGAATGTGTTGGAAAGAGAGTGGGTTGGTTTTCATTACTAGCTCTTAGTTTGGCATGACTTTGGTGATATGAGGTTGGTCAAAGTATCAGTCTATTGAATTTGGAAGGGATGTGTAGAGTAGATGGCAATATGTTGATAATCAAAGCCAGTTGATTGTTTACTTCTATGTACACTCTATATCCATCCTACAGTCTCGCGGACTCATATAGTCACTGCTTGTCGGGGAATCCAAAGTTGACGCCGAACGGAGGGTACACGTATCGCTGGAAACCATTCTTCGCAGCCAACTCAGCAGAGTACTTGCCGATGGTGTCAATATCCTCCTGGTCCAACTTGACCAGGTTCCTGTTATCCTCAATGCGCGAAGGCGTAACCGACTTGGCAAGAACAGACGACCCACGAGCCACTGCATCAATTAGCACAGATCACCTCATCACATACAACAAAAGAAAGAAAAGGATCAACTTACAATGCCAACTCAACAACACCGTAGCAGGCGCAACGCCCCTCTTCTCCGCAACCTTCAAGATAGCATCCTCCTTGAACAACGGGCTCCCCGTGCTCCCCAACGGACTATAAGCAGTGATAAGGATCCCCTTCTCCTTGCAGAGATCGACAATCTCCTGCTGCGGCAGCGCAGGATGATTCTCAATCTGGTTCACAGCAGGCACAATCTTCACCTGCGGCAGTAGTTCCTCAAGATACTTAACCGAGTAATTCGATACGCCAATGGCTTTAACCTTCTCCGGATGCTTGCTAATCAAATCCTCCATATTCTTCCACGTCGTGACGTGGCTGTGCTCTCTAACCAAATCCCGACTCCCATCAGGGAGTTTAGGGAAAAGCTCATGGTTCCCCTTGGGGTTCATAGCAAGCGGCCAGTGAACAAGATACAAGTCCAGATAATCGAGCCCCAATTTAGAAAGAGAGAGATTGAGCGCTTCTTCAACGCGCGAGTGGTATGTGCACCAGAGTTTTGTAGTGACGAAGATTTCGGATCGCTGGACGATTCCTTCAGCCAGGGCCTTTTGGATGCCCTCGCCGACTTCGGTCTCGTTGCCGTAGCATTGCGCTGCGTCGATGTGGCGGTAGCCGACTTTAAGGGCGTGGTAGACGGCTGCGCTTACTTCGCCGGGGGCGGATTGCCATGTTCCTGGGTTGTGTTAGTATTGCTGCTCTTGTTGGGAGGGGGTGAGTTTGGAAAGCTGGAGGGGCATACCCAGGCCGAGCGCGGGGATGGTAGCGCCAGTGTTGAGCTTGAAGGTTGTGTCTGCGAGGGACATTTTGGTGGTTGTTTTGCTTCAATTGGGTATCTTGGCAGGTTCGAATGAGAGAAGCGAAAAGGAAGAAAAAGAATAGAAGAGAAATCAGGAATCAGGGACAAACCCGCGGAGTGATATAGCCCGGACACGAAGCATGAGGGGGAGGGGCATCGGGGCAAATTCCCCCGGACATTGTTCTTGGTTTCTCTCCAATAATTCCATCAGTCGGAGCGATTCCGATTATTGACCCGGATTTCCTTACTTAAGCATGGAACTAATTTCTATAATTACCTGGGCTTAGGGCTATGACGATGCGGGGAGGGAGTGTCGGAAACTGGGTTCCTTGCCCTACTTCTGTCTCTGCGGATTCTGGAATCCGTTCGACAGCCTCACCTTGTCCTGGATCGGAAATCACTTCAACGCTCGCTCGCCACAATGTCCTATATATCTCTTTCCAGGTTTCTCGGTCATCGTTCTCCTTCTCCTCATCAACCAAACATCTATCTCTATTTACTAAAAGTTTATTCTTAACAAAAAAAAAAACCAACAAAATGTCTCCCCACGCCGCCAACGGAGCCGCCCTCGAGGAAACCTCCGACGCAATCGACAACGTCAATGTCCTCAAGCAGGCCCTCAAAGCCCAAGGCAAGACCGAAAAAGACCTCTACGATGCCTCCGAGTTCGACAAGGAAAAGGACAAGACCCAGTTTCGGCAATACGAAGACGCCTGCGACCGCGTCAAGAACTTCTACCGCGAGCAACACACCAAGCAAACAGTCGCGTACAACCTCAAAGCCCGCAACGACTTCCACTCCAAGACCCGCGCCGAAATGACGGTCTGGGAAGCCATGGAGAAACTCAACACCCTCATCGACGAGTCAGACCCAGACACCTCGCTCTCCCAAATCGACCACCTGCTCCAGTCCGCCGAGGCGATCCGCCGCGACGGCAAGCCCCGCTGGATGCAACTTACCGGTCTAATTCACGACCTCGGCAAGCTCCTCTTCTTCTTCGACGCCCAGGGCCAATGGGATGTCGTTGGCGATACATTCCCTGTAGGCTGCGGCTTCGACGACCGCATCATCTACGGCCGGGACTCCTTCAAGGACAACGAAGACTACGAGCACCCAATCTACTCTACCGAGAACGGCATCTACACGCCTGGCTGTGGTCTCGACAACGTCATGCTCTCCTGGGGCCACGACGAGTACCTGTACCACGTTGCAAAGGAGCAGAGCACGCTGCCCGCCGAAGCCCTCGCCATGATCCGCTACCACTCTTTCTATCCCTGGCACAACGCCGGTGCGTACAGGCACCTGATGAACGACAAGGACGAGGCGATGCTCAAGGCTGTTAAGGCGTTTAACCCGTATGACCTTTACAGCAAGAGCGATGATGTGCCGAGCTTGGAGGAGCTGAAGCCTTATTACTTTGAGCTGATTGATGAGTTTTTCCCGAAGAAGGTTATTAAGTGGTAGACTTCTTTCTCTACTGCTTTACTTGATTTGGGAATGTTTATGACTTTCTTTTTCTTTCGTGTTTATGAGTTATGATATCAAGCAACGATTTTATCACCAGTTGCCATTGTTAAATATGATGTTCAAGTTTTCTTATATATCTCGTCTATAGCAGACAAAATCGCATCCTTAGCGCTCTTTACGTCACAGTCTTCTTCATAGAGCTTTATATCTCTGTAGATCAGTCTCTCTATTATATACCCTAGCTAGTAGTAAGCATGTAGGGCTAACTACAGCCAGTTGGGGCCACCAAAATAGGAAGGAGCAGTCTCGCGGTTACAGTCCATCCCACCTTCCCTCCAGGACTGACAAATACTTTTATGCAGGGGAAGTGCGACCAGCAGGACCTACTGGAGGTTACCTTCCTCATGTATTATCCAATGTATGTGCTTACATAAGACCCATTATCCCCGACAGCGGGCTGTCTGTCTTGATAGCTTCACCTACAGCCACTCGTCCTCCTGGACATGTCAATTCAAACTTCATCCGAGGATATTTCTTATTCCTTCCAGTCTCAGATCTCTCATATCGCCAACATGATCTGCATGATATGCACCTCTCAGCCTCCAGATGCCCTCTCATTTAGCGCTGGTGTGTTGTACAGCATATGGCTTGTCGCAAACGGTGGCACAATGCGCCCTGACATTTCCACTAAGCAGCACTTTGCTCGACAATTGGGAGAGTAATCATACTTTTAGCCCCTGAATAGCCTTGTGCTGATGGAAAATTTTGTTGTTGGCAGCGCTGATGGCAAGACAAGACAAGACAAGGCTGGGGGATGAGACGGGGCTGCCTGTTGACTGCGTGCCAGCTTTCGCCGCGCCCATGTTCAATTTTTTTTCTCTCTTGTGCTTGAGTTTGACATACTCACGTCGCGACTCACACAAATGCGATGATACGACTTCTCCAATACGGCTTTCGTCTCTTTATCATTCTCCTTTCATTGCCGAGCCTGGTATGCTGTGTGGTCGACCCGCAAAACGGCTTCTCGTCCCCCGGCTATCTTCCCTCTGGTCGATCGAGAGAATGGGCTCTAGGAGAAGAGATGGTCGTTTCCTGGGTTACGACACTCGACGTCTATAATATGACTTTCTGGCAGAACCTTCCGGGTCGGAATGCGGCCTTGAAACAGGGAATTGTTTACTGTTAGGTCTCTCGTTGCGGGAACCAGGTTCTATACCGGTACTAACTACTCTACTTAACAGCAAAGACCGATCCGGAAGACCCAACACTGAACTTCACATGGGTGACACAGCTTTACAATTTCGATCTTGCAGTGTCTAATGTCTTTTTCTTCTGGATCAACGCCAATGTGCCGGGTGAGGCTATTCCGTCGGCGTATTTTATTATAACGGAGCCGGATCGCGAGAGTACTTTGTCGAGTTCGAGTTCGAGTTCCACTTCTACTTCGACATCAACTTCTACTAGCCCTACCTCTGAAACGTCTTCACTAACCTCAACCCCCACTGGAAACAACACAACAACAGATCCAAATCCGTCTTCACCCTCACGAAACTCAACCTCTTCTGAATCCGACTCAAGCACCTCAACCAACAAGACCGCGCTAGGAGTGGGACTCGGCGTTGGAATTCCAGTACTGGGAGCTCTAGCAGCCCTGATCTAGATTCAAGTGCATAAGTCGAAGAGTACTGGCAAGGGCGTTTCGCTAGTGAATAAAGCACTTAAGACAGATGTTTCTCGGCCTAGACTGCCGCCTATTGAGTTATCTGCGAGACACTATCGTGAGCTTGCAGCTTAATGCTTTTCCATTACGTTTACTCAGTCATGTACAATACTTTCTGTATCGGGTATGAATCTATTTTCAGTCTATAGCATATCCCATCCTCAATAACAAGAAACAGCCATTTGATGAAAACGAAATCTAAAGCTTATTCTTAGCAATCCGCTCTCCACTCTCATCAAAGAAGATCTTCTCTCCCGAAATCAAACTCTCCTGCAACGCAGCCCCAATCCGCACAGCCTGCACCGCCCCCTCAAGCTTCAACGGCACAGGCTTCTTCTCAAGCACACTCGCGGTAAACTCATTCGCCTCTGTGACAAACGCATACTCAAAGCGGTCATAGTAATGCTGCGGAATCTCCTTCTTGATACCGCCTGCATCGAACGTTTGAACGAGGTTAAGCTGTGGTTGCGCGTTGACGGTGACCTTCCCCTTCGTCCCGATAAATTCACTCGTATCTTCCTGTCCCGCAGCCATCATGCGGGATGCATAGAAATAAGCCATCTTCCCATCATAGAACTCTACCAATCCAACAGCATTATCGCGATCATTATGCTTCCTCAGATCCGGTTCCACAGCCGTGATACCAACAGCAGAAACACTCCGGACTTTACTCTCCTGCCCGAAGAACCACAATGTAAGATCAATATCGTGAATCGAGCAGTCGACGAAGATCCCGCCGGAGAATTCGGCGTACGCCACGAAGAACCCTGAAGGATCGAGCTTGTCGCATGTTTGGGAGCGGATTACGGATGGGGAGCCGAGCGCGCCGCTGGACATCTTGGTGTAGGCGTCGCGGTAGGAGGCGTCGAAGCGCCGGGAGAAACCGCACATTACGTTAAGGTGTGGCTTGGAGTTTGCGGCGTCGAGGACTTTTTGGCTCTACAGTATACCTTCATTAGCACTCACCCCCAACCACAACCACAAAATAGTCAAGTAGGCAAGGTAGGGTAGGGTAAACCTGAAGAGGAACATACAATCTCAACACTCGTACTCAACGGCTTCTCACAAAGAACATGCTTCTCCTTCTCAATCGCCTTAATCGCCTGCTCGGCATGCACAGCAGTCGCGCTCGCAACAACAACTGCTTCAAGACCTTCATGCTTCAGCATCTCATCGTAGTCCTTGTAGATTGTGACGCCGTAGGGGGCAAGGTGGACCTTCGCCCACTCGATCTCGGCGTCGTCGGGGGTGCTGGCGGCGACTAGTTCCGCGCGGGGGGTGCGCTCGAGGAAGTTTAGGGCGTGGCGCTTGCCCATGCGGCCGAGGCCTGCGCAGCCGATTTTGAGGCGTTGGGCTGTCATTTTGGTTCTTTGGATTGTCGTTGAGGAGGAGGTTGGGAGGGGAGAGAGTCAATTGACTTAGTAGGTCGAGAGAGGGGAACAATTGAATGAGGGGATGCAGGTTGGTGAGGAAGGAAGAGGAGCAGTATTTGCTCAAACAGCGAGTCCCGAATTTAAGTGCCAAAAGTCGGTCTGATCTCGCGAACAACGCGAATTGCCATGTCCGTGTCGGCACTGCAGCTAGACACGTATCTACCGTACCGTACCTATCAGTGAGGACCCCTCGCAGGAACAACTCCGATGTTGATCGCCAATGGGTGGTCTGTGGTGAGAAGGTGGGGAAGAGAGGGTCAAACCCCGGAAAACAGCTTCCAGACCCAGAGGAGAAATGGTTTCCGTTCTGCGGAGGGTTTTTGCGGGGAATGTTTCCTTTTGCTTCAATTCAACGCCATTATTTCCAGGGTCTAAATAGAGTAATTACAGACGATGACATAGATCGTGATAAAACTATTTGCTTCTCCTCCTCTTCTCCCTCTCCTTCTCTTTCACCACTGGATCCACGAACCCCTCGCCCCTCATCCAGGCGAGCACCTTCCGCGCTGCGGGACCCTGCACCGCGCCCGGTCGGCCTTCCAGCACAGATCCTAGAACAGCCCAAGCTGCCACGAACAATGTGACCTCGCCTGCTCTCCACCCCTTCCAAGCTCCCCTCTTCACCCCCGCTTTCCACGCGGAGTCGACCGCGAGTCGGAAAAAGTACAGGAAGAGACTGCGGCTGTTATTTCCCAGAAATGCGAACGGTATGCCAGCCAGACAACCGGACAGGTAGAAGCGCTGTGTTGGGAGGGCGGAGCGCGGGAGAAGCGCGTTCCACAGGCAGATTGTGCCCCAGGCTGTGCTAAGGGATGCGGAAAGGACGCCTGTCTGCGTGAGGACTTTTTGTGACAGGGTATTTACCGTTGTGAGAGGGGCTGTGAGCCAGGATTTCAGGTGCAGGGCTGAGCGCGCGAGAGTTACTACGGTCAACAGGCGTGCAAGGGCTGATACAGAGAGCAAGACCTGGTGCGCGCATGCTGTGCCACAGCTGGGGTTGTTGGGATGAAGCAGCGCACAGGAGAGATTGGGAATTGAGGGGTGCGCTGGTCCTGTGATGGGTGAGATAGACTTTAGTCCTGAAGGTAGGACGTCGGGGCCTGCCGGACGTAGTATTGGCGAGACAAACGCTCTGCTTCTGTTAACGCTTTTCCTGTTACACCAACAGGACAGACTTACGGCCAACGAAGATTCGCAATCGCTGCAATCGAATCCACAATCTCCTCCTTCTCCGGCCACGGGAACTGCGCCGGCAATGTATCCGGTCGCTCATGGATATAACTCGGCGAGTACTTGAGAATCGCATCCCCGAACCACTGCATCCAATTAGCCATTCCATCCAAAATAACCACATCGCAGGATACAAGGCCAGTAACCAACCTTAGGCGTAGCCTCCCGATCAAAAACAAACGCATGAAACAACTGCGCCAACGAAGCCGGCATAAGCAACCAGCTCCCAAACCACCTCGGCTTGTTCACCAACCACCCCTTCTCATCCATAACATTATACGTCGCCTCGAGACCCCGTGTAGCCGCATATATCGCAACCGTCATGCGCAGCTGGTTCTGCGTTGCTATGCCCAGTGCGAATCCAGCAAGACTAGCACCCACGGCGGGCGCATACCGCGATGTCAGTGCCTTCGAAAGCCGCGGGTTCCGCTCGCGAAAGGGCGTCGCTTCATCTGTGCGGAGGTTTGCGCGGAGGCGGACGAAAAACCGGTGTAGGAGTCGATGAAGGAGAACCATCAAGGAGAGGGAGAGTGAAAGGCGGAAGTTCGGAGACTGTAGAAGCGTTGTTCTTGCTTTCGTCCTTAAATCGCATTAGCCATCATCCATCTACTCCAAATCAAATCAAGATAAAGATAAAGAAAGACATACTGAGCACTCTTCCTCTGCACACGACCAACAATAAACTCCACCACCTTCAAAAGCCCCCCCGACACAAGAAACACACGTAGCGACGCCCGCACAGCAGCCTCATTATATTTACTTTTCGAGCGAGTAACCGCTTCAAATTTCGCTGGGGACAGCAATTTTTTCTGCAAGGTGGGAGACCTCTGGATATACTCGTGGAGAGCCTTGTATTCTCTGGCGCTGAGCGAGACGCGCAGGGCGTTGCGGACCACGGGGTTTACCCCAGGATCAGGCTGTGGAGGCGGGGCCATGGTTCTTTTCGCATCGAATTCGACGGTTGATTATTGCGAGATGAGTAGTGTCATGCGATTGCATGAGGGATTAGGGGGGTGTGAAAGAGTAAAGCTGGAGGGCAAAGAGCCGACGAGGAGGATTGAGGAGGTGATGAGTGTCTGCCCGTGACCTCGGCTCAGCGACAGCGAATCTTGTGACGTCGACTAAGTAAAACAAAGGGCCACCACTACTCTAGATTTAGATTCATATCGTGGGATAGATCTCACATTTAAATTCGTTTATGTTTAAAGTTATGTAGTAAGTGATTAGAAATGCCATTATATACTCCGTAGAGCTGAATGTCATGTCTAGCGCAAATAACAATCATAAGGTAACCACCATCCCTTGGAAGCAACGCAAAGCAGGTCGGCGTGGCAGAGAGCCATTATGCTACAGCCGAACAAAAACTCATAAAACTCATCCCATGCAAATCCGTCATCGCCATCAAAATGTGAAAGTTGAAAAAAAGACCCTGAACACAATATATCCACAAGGAAGCAAAAGAATCACCAGAAACTACACCATCCAATCCAGTGCTGACAGATGTTCTCGACGCTAGTCGCCTGCGCAAGCAACTTGTCAACCTGGTCACTCACGTTCAGCTCATCGGTAGGCTTAAAGTCTCGGCCAGTCAGCTTCTCCCGAACACGGGCAAGCACCTGCAGGGCTCTCGCGTTTTGGGCCTCGCGTGCTTCGTTCGGGATGCCTTCTTGGGCGTCGAGGATGCCGCCTTCCAGTATTGACGGCCGGCGGTGTCGGGAAAAGGCACTCGGTTGCACGCCCTGATCCATATTGCCGTTTGAAATTATTGATTGACGTCGCTCGCCATTGAACGGCATTCGGTCGGGAGACTCGCGGATTCCGAGACGCCAGTTGATGAGTGGGTCGTGAATGAACTACGCGGGTCAGTATGTTTTAAATGTGTAGTGAGCAAGTGACTTACAGCTTCGAGAACGGCCATCAATGACTCCTTGTTCTCGCGAATTACCCGCATCACAGCTTCGCATGTGATTCGGTAGCTTCCTTCAATGTTGCTAACTTCCATTGCGAATGTCAACATACGGGTCAGACGGAAAGGTACGCGCTCGGGATACTTTTCCCGATGCATCGCAACCTCGAAGCAGTCGCCGAAATCGATATGAACCACCTTTCCAGTAACACGGTCAAGGAGAAGATTGGATGGGTGACGATCACCCAGACCAAGAATGTAGCCGACCATCGACATGACACCGAGAGACCGAGTGTAATTGGTTCGGCGTTCCAGCCATGCTTCTGAGCTCTTACTCTTCAACCACAAAACGCGGTAGAGATCCTTTCCTGTCGTGTTGTCCATAGCATAGCCAAAGACTTCGACCTTTTGCATAAGCGTGAGATTATCGTAGTCTGGAGCCATTTGCAGCATGATCCTGTGCTCGATGTTGAGTAGAATGCGTCGGGTTTCTCGGTACTCTTTGATCAGGGCATGTAGTGTGTCACTGTTGGTGACCCATCCGATAATACCAGAGTTCTGGGACAGTGGAATAGCCGGGAATCGCTGCACTGTCAAATGACGCTTGAAGCTCTCGCTATCGTTGTCGAGAAGAGTGTTGACCAAACCGAAGAGTTGCATGACCCGCTCATCTTGTCGGATATCTTCGTGACCCTTTACAATGTACATATAAGAGCTTCCGTCGCTACCCTTGAGCGTCATCCTGCGCGGCCGCTTCTTGGTTTGCAGGACGTGTAGAATAGGATCAAAGCTGATGATGCGGATCACAGGGCGGCCACTCTGGTAGGTACCAGGAACGGCCAGGTCAAGGTCCGTGCAATCCTTGAGCTTGGGCGACACATATTTCAAGTCGAGAGTCGACAGCTGCGGTAACTGTCGGCTGATCTTGCGGAAGACATTGTAGTACAGGTCCCACGCCTGGTTCAAGTCGCCGATCTCCTCAGTCTCTCGGTAAAGCATGCAGAAATGCTTCGCTTCGGCCAAGTCTCGACCGAACGCTTGAGCGAATGACACCTCACGTAATGTCTCAGCACCCTTGTCGAGCATCTCATGGAGTGGTGCAAGCGTCGAGAACATTCCATCCACATTGTGGTCGCCAAAGTACAGTCGTGAGGCTTCTTCCAGTCCTTCATGCCAGAGCTCGTGCCATAGAACGGCAACTCTGATCAGTTCGTGACTTACAAGGTCGGCTTGTTCGACCAGGTTGGCACTGTGTGTTCGCATGCTCTCCATGATACTGCTGGCAGACTGTGACCGGCGAGCAACGTTGGATTTCATTGCCACCGTCAGCGGATACACAAGGGCCTGAGGATGTGCCTTGCCCAGTTCTGCCAGCAGACGATGGACGGCGCTGCGAACCCTAAAGTTGGGCTGGTTGATACGAGCAATAAGCTGAGGTGTAACGGCAAGCCATGTGTCAATGTTGACTGCGGTGAAGCCCTCCGTGACCACCGCGTTGACCTCTTGATCGCCGCCATGATTGAACCAGAGGGTGAGCAACCGCAAAGTGTCTTGCAGAGAAGACGTTGATGACAGCGCGATGGACCTAAGGAAACCACGGATGGCAGGAATCACATGCTCTGTGACAATATGACCTGGAACCAGCGACAGGTTTCCGCCATCCCTGCTTGCTTGGCTGGCAATTGTTGTCACCACCTCAAAGTTTGCTAGAGCCCATGAGTGCCAAGCTTTGTAAGAATCACGATTGTATCTAGTGGCCGCTGAGTATGCGTTGAGGACTTCGCGAACAAGTTCTGGCCGCCAGTCCCCTCGTTGCAAGGCCGTCTGCCACTCTCCGAGTCTCAGATAACTCTTAGCAAGAAGTTTCCGGAACTTATTCACGTCACCAACGCGATCCTTCAGACCCTGATGGTCGACATGGTTCGGGTCAGCGGCACCGTTGATGCCGTTGATGTTATTATGTTCCGCCTGCGAGGCTGCAAGAGCGTTGAAGCGAGTGAGATCTTCGGTAAGATTGCCGGTAAATTCCCGGAGCATTTGAAGGGCTTCACGTTGGCGACCAGTCGCCCAGCTGAATTTTAAGCGAGCATAAGTGACTTCGGGTGGTGATATAGTCCGTGTACCGCCATTACCATCGGAAAGAATTGTTTCTAGCGACGCCAGAGACCGTTCGGCAAGTCCCATTCGGTTCGACTTGCGGCAGAGGTTTGCAAACTTGATCCACATATCCAGGTTCTCTCGTGGCGTCGTAACCAGTGCTCGCACCTTGAGATTGCGTTGCCATACCTCCACATTTTGCTGGCAGCCAAGAAGTCGTCTGTTCCAGGTTTGGCGCATGGCGTTTTGCCTCTCCGGGTCGCCAACATTTTGCTTGTATGTGATGATTTCCTCAAGTTCAGCAAGCATCTGCACACGTACAATGACATTGTATGCACGGTTATATGACTCGCCAAGCAAAGCCGACAGCTCCGTGTCAAGGCCATTCCGCGCCTTTTCAATGTACATCCCCGCCTCTTCGAACTGATTACGATGGATTGCCAAAATCGCACCAAAGAACGAGCGGTCCGGAGACTGCTCCTTCATGACGCCCAAGTACGAATCCATCAATTCCCATTGACCTCGACCCCATGCAGCTGCAGCGGCTAGCGGAGCAATGGATTTTCGATGTTCCAGCGAAGCCTGGTTCCATTTCTCCTGCGCCAAGTCTGAAAGCACCTTCCACTCTCCGAGAGCGTGCAGACACCGCATTTTGCCCATCGTAATGCCGAAAGAGTCAGGATCAATCTTTTCCCGACGCTTGTAAGCCGCGAGAGCCTCCTCCCAGCGCTGAAGCTTTTCGAACCAGGTCTCTTTGAGTTCAACATCACGATATGCTTGGGCTTTCCGAAGGATACCGATGGCGGCGTCGGACTGCTGAAGTTGATTATTAATGGTAATCAAGGCTTCTACCGCACCAGAATTCTGGTCTTGTTCGAATTCGAGTTCCTTGTAGTGGAGGGCCTTTGCAAACGCGTGGCATTTGGCGGCATATTTGCCGAGAGTACGGATGTCGATCGGCAATGCTTTATCGTCGTGCTCCATGAATTCAGCAAGATTGAGCAGGATCTGAAGAATCTCTGGCGGAATATTAGGGGAGGTGAGGGCCTTTTCGATCGACCTTACAAGCTCCTCCTGATATTGATCAAACAATTCAGTCCAGCAAGAAACGAAGGCGGCGTTGAATAGATCTCTGGAAAGCGGCGTATATAAACTCCCCAAGTTTGCACAAGCGCGCAGCGCTGGCGAAGGCGACTCCTTCAAGAGTTCCACGCTGAATCGGCGAATCCATTCCTGCCAATCCTCCCGTGTCGACTTCGACGATGCATCCCAAGCGTTCTTCAAGTGCTGCTGGTTGACCACCATCTTCTTCTGGCCAATATCTGCATAGTTGGCATCATCTGCTAACGTAGCATAGCTTTCGTCTGGGTTGAGATCCTGTGGAAGCGGATCACCCTTTTGAAGTTTGGTCACGAGAATCTGATAATTGACGTGATTGACCTGGTTTTGTTTCAAGACTTTGTTGAACAGGTTGATGTAGTGGTTAAAGTCCTGTCCTAGCTGGAATATCAAGGAGCAGATGCAATCCATTGCAGCCTGTCTCAACATCCGATCGTTGCCGGCAACGACTCGGGACAGGGAATGGACAATCAAGGACGCAAAGTCAGAAACATTGACCTGGCGAGACAGTTTCGTCAAGCTGTCAATAGCCGACTTTCTAAGGCTTGGCGGGTTCTGAGCTCTGTCGAACAGGCGCACAATAGACGGGACGATCAGATGCATGTACTCTTCACCGCTGGGTCCGAAAATCAGAAAGCTGTGCAGAATTCTCTCTGACGGCTGCCGTCGTTGACTAGTATCGCTCTCAAGAGAGGCCAACATTGGAGGAATGAGATTGGCGAGGTATTTCTTGAATTCCCCCTCTAGAGACTTGGCAATCGCCTCGACAAGCGAAAGAATCGTCGCTTGGATTTGATGCGTTGTTTCCCAGAAATCTCGAATGACTTCAATGATCTCAGGCAGAAAGGCTCTTATGTGCTGCCTTACGATATTGACTAGGATCGCCATTTGGTTAAAGTAAGATTCAAGTCGACTCAAAGGTGAATTCCGGATCACAGAGATGAAACCAGGAATGATCTGGCCAAGGAATGGGACACACTTCAAACCGAGAGTCTTGAAGATCGTTACAATCGCATCAATGACCTGCGAATGATGTTGTGCAAGAGAACTCTCGCGAAGTATATTCTGCATGAGGGTGTGGATCACAACAGTCGGGTAGTACTCTTCGTTGGATGGCGCAAGGCCTTGCATGATGAGACTGACATCCGAGACTGATTGGATCTCGTTGATATGGTGAACATCCGGCGCGGTTTCGCTGATCTGCTGGTACTTGTAGGGATCCAATGCACCAAGTATTCCCAGCACCTTGATTGTCTCTTTCCGAAGCGACCCTGTCTGCTCTGTCTTGATGATACCGATGAGTACAGCAAGTAGATGCGGATGCTCCACGTATGGGTCGATAACGTAGCCAGAGTTGCTGGCTATTTGGCCCAGGGTTCTTAAAGCCGCTTCTCTTTTCGGGTGGGATGAAAGATCCTGCAGAGCGTCCAAGATAATAGGCATAAGCTCGGGTAAATACGTCTTCATATCGCTCCCTCCAACGCTGGCAAGCTCTCCAACTGCTTTTAGCGTAGTAGACGCGACACCATCGTTTGCGTCGGTTGCTTTGGGCAGCAGAGTCTTCACCATGGGGTCAACATATGAACGTATGAGTTTGGTCGCATTCGAGACAAAGAGGCTGATAAGCTGCGCGCTCTCTTCCTTTTGGCGCGCAGTGGTTGCGAATCCGAGGCCTGTAAGCAAATTCACCAACAGCTTGCGCAAAGGCGGGAATACATATGCGGGATTGACGCTGGAGACGCGTCCAATGATAGAGATCGCAGCCTCCCGAACAGAGAATACTTCATCGTTGACGGCCAAGAACAGGCATCGGATATTCTCTGGCCGTGCGAGGTGCCGGTCAAACTTGCGGTCGAGGGACCATAGAACAGTGCGTCGAATCTCAGGATCCGAATCACCAACTCCGACGGTCAATAGCTTGTCTATGACTTCGCTAACAACCTGTATCGAGTGGCTACTAGTCTGGTTAATGATAGGATCATGGA
This sequence comes from Aspergillus stella-maris, assembly GCF_047715825.1. Taxonomy (NCBI): domain Eukaryota; kingdom Fungi; phylum Ascomycota; class Eurotiomycetes; order Eurotiales; family Aspergillaceae; genus Aspergillus; species Aspergillus stella-maris. Next base: position 130,246 of record NW_027396818.1, on the reverse strand, counting down.
TGAAAAGCTGACAGCAAGTGAGAGCGGCGGCCTTGCGGATCTCAGGATTGTCGTTCTCAACGTAGCGGATAGCAACATCTCGCACGAACTCATTCAATATGTGGCCCGAAAAGTCAAAGCTGCCCAAGGTATGTAGGGCTAATGCAATCTCAGCATCAGCGTGTAGCTCTTGTTGGGTGAAGTCCTTCGCAAAGGAAGGCATCGGGGGCAATCGGCTGTCGGGGCATCCCAAAGGCCGAAAAGGGTTTCCATCAAGAATCAGGCTGAGCATATCTAGTAGCTTCACTTGGACCGTCGGCTTGATTGGAGGTATGTAGTGCGCCATGTCAATGAGAGCCTGGGTCAGAGATTCGCTCAGGCCGCAGGCAAAAATGGGGTCAAGGAGTGATTCCATGTATCTACTGAGTGCCTGTCCGACGGCGATGGAAAGCATGCTGATACACTCAAACATAGGTGCTTCGTTGATAACAGCCCGATTTCGCCTTGTAATGGTTAGCGCTGCGCTTGCAACTTCGGAAAACCGCACTTACGCTTTTATCGCCAGGCCCTCCCGGATATGAACAATGATCCCATCCAGGTACTGTGCAATGGCAACGCCCACGGCATTGGCAATCTTGCCAATAGCAATGAAAGCAGCATTTCGCTCTCTGTCCCGCTTGAGTTGGGCTTGAAGGTGTACCATGAACTTATGCAGATATGTGTCGATAAAATCAACGGGAGCGTAGGAGGCGAGGATTGGAATGGTAAGAACGACCTGCGTCCGAATCTTGGGATCACGGTGGTCCTTGAGACGGAGAACAATTTCACATGCATTATGGTAGTGCTCGTTCATGAACATGGCACCCTTCAACAGAAGCTCTTTCAGCACCAAGAGTGATCCATGGATAGAGTCCACATTATTGGACTTTAGACCTAAGAGCGCTTCCTCATAGATCCTTGCGAACCACAGCTGTCGGACTTGTATGTCTCTTGCAGCGATGATCTCGAAACACTCGCTCACTGCTTCGGAAGCACACTCTCGGATGAGAGCCTTTTGGTCCCTAAGGGCAACCCAAATAAGTTCGAAAATTTGTGGAACGAACCCATAGAGAAGGGTGGGGGAGTTTTTGGCGAGCTCTCGGATGACCAACACGGCAGCGAATCGCCGAAGCTCTTGTCGTTCGGATTGAAGCGCTTCCAGTGCAGATTGTATTTCACTCTCGACCAGCTCGGCTGTAAGAGCACCGCCGGGCTTCGCAAGTCGACCGAGTGCCCGCGCGGCGTGTACGAGGACGATCGTATCGCCGCAGCGGAGTGCGCTTCGCAGATAGCTAGAAAATCTAGTTGTTTTCTGGGCATTGTCCACACAATCGAGATCTATAAGTCTATTGAGAGCAGCAATACCGCCGAGCCTCTCATACACATCGTTACCGGTGACGACATATTGGCCGATACGTTGAGTAATGCCGTTGTAGAATTCGAGGAATCGCTCCGGAGATAAGTCTAGCAGTAGACAAAAATCAGCTCTCGGTTCAGTGTGAAGCTCCAGGAAGGCTTGTATTACCTCTTGAGATCGAAATGATATGCTCGTAAAGCTCGTAAGCAGCTCTGAGCCGCGTATCCTCGTTCTTAGACTTCAACTCGACGAAGAGTTTCTGGGAGGCGTCCGTGATCGGAAACGTTTGCGCCATTGTTGATACCGCACCCTAGAGGGCTCAGACATTTGACAGCAGCCTCGAGGGCATTCAAAATAGCGAAGTAAGCATGAGCGAGAGGGTCGGGCGTCGATGAGTGAGACGGAGGGAAAGAAGAGGCGGTTTGGGTGGCAGAAGGTCACCTGGAAGGTCTGGAGTTGAGGTCCGCTCGTGGTCGTGCACGGGCCAGTTGATGCCTGGGGCATCGACTGCCCGACAGCCTAACCAACTATACATTCACTGAGCTCTTTCCTAGCATGTGTTACCACTTTCCATTCTTCTCTTTGTTTTGACTTTCTCATTCTCTTCAATTCCTTCCGCTTTAACTCTAACTGCACTCATTCTCTTGACAGACTCTGTCGACGGCCAATATCATTGTCCCAAGCAGTCCACATCGTACAGGCCATGGTCCGTTTGATCAATGCACCTGTGAGGTTTGTGAGTTTCCGTCCAGCTAAAAACATATCTGGTTGACTGATAATAACCAGAAGCGATGAGCCCTTGAAAAGGACATTTAAATGTCGCAGCATAGGTCGGCCTTTTGAAGCCCTTAAACGCCATACAAGACCCTGATCGAACAACGCTTCTCAGGACGACACTGTTCTTCTCTGCACAGGGGCCTGGAAGGTCACATTCTGTTGACGTTTGATTGATTTACCCGCCATGTCTTCTTCGCTACCTCAGCTCATGTACTAACATCTCTATTTCTAGACGGGTGCGCACAATAGGCCAATCGGAGAATGGAACCCTCTAGCCAGGGTCCGACGTGAAGACCTCCGATCATAGCCATGATTTCTTCTTTCATCGAAAGCAGAAGAACAAGGGCTGTTCGAGATACGGTCCTGGTCCCGGGGTTTCAGACTCAAGGCTACGGCAGACACTTTTCACACTACGGGCAGAACCACTAGTAACCCAAAATTGCTGTTTGATTGCTCACGGATGCACAGAGCTCTGCAATGATTTCTTCTTTCACCGAGAGGCAGCATCTTGTTTGTGTCAAACACTGGCGCTGCGGTTGACCTTCGGGACAAGGTCACCCAGATAGGTTTCCGAACCCTATGACGAGTGCATCAACTACTTTATTGGATTCCATTGCTATGTTTGTTGAGAGGTGCGATAGTCCTACAAAACAACAATCTAAATTTCGGAGGAGTGGAAGTGCGAAGGTTTAGGTACTTTTTATTTCAGTCAAGGGCAGGCTGGTCAACTCGAGTTATTCGTCAACATGCGTATCAAGCTTTTTTCCTTCCTCAAGGCAAAGCAACCGGCAGGCTGGTTGATTGCAATGTTAGCTTTTCTTTGTCATTTATTGTGTTGCACACATCTCACCGTGCCAGGCATCTCCGATACAAACAGTTTATAAAGCGCAATAAAACCCAGCAGGGATATAATTGGAAAAAATTGTACTTGTTTTCCATTATCATCGTCTGTGGAAACTTCTACAATATTAATCAGGCACAAGCTATAAAATATTAACGAAAGAAGCTATATTACCAGACAAGGCTACATAAGTAAGTACTTCGGCGAAAACGACACTGTCAATAGGTACATGGAACAGATGCTATATCCGACAGAAAGATCGAAGGCGATCGTGTAACAGACAACAAGGTAACAAGGACATGCAGCGGGGTTGAAGTTGAGGCTGAGGTGCAAGTCGTACAGTATTAACCAGTCCATGTACCATGCGAAAGCGGAAATAAGATGTACCAGAAACGAATCATCTATCCTTCGAAGAGGTGCTCGGTTCATATTGTAGCAGGAGTGAGGGGGTGAATCGAGGTCGAGCCTCGGTTGACAGAAGTAAATCAATAAACAAGGGGTCATCGTGGGGTTGGAATGGAAAGCTCATCCCACGTCAAGATCATCAAGCATTATTAGGTGTTCATTCCATCTCCTTAATTATCCCATCCGACCCAGCTGCGGGGCATCACTCGCCAGACCTTGCACTCGCCGCTACGCAGATCATTGAGCTTGAAGCTCTCCATCTTGACCTTTTTGCTCTCGCGACCCTGTTCCCAGGCGCGGATCTTCTTCTTCGTTCCGTCCCAATCCACAACAATAGCGACGTGGTCAGGTTTACCAACCTCGGCACTGTATTTCTGGTGCATCGTGCCGCGGTGGCCTTGGAAGCGGGCATTGCGGAAGCTCACAATATCACCAGCGCGAATCTCGTCATTTTGTTGTACAGAGGCATTAGCCATGTTAGAGTAGACCAAGGCACCATAGGCGCGGTTGCCAACAGGACGAAGGGCATCTGACAAGGGGTCCAGGGTGTGTTTGACAAGCCCGAATGGTGTACCATCGGCAACAGTTGTGTTCTGGATGGCATTCACGCCCTCTGTGATGCGGTTGCCCACTTGGACATGCGCATTCTCGAGTTGGTCCTGACGGGGCGGCAGAGGAGGCTGCTCATGGCGTTGCTCCAACACTGCATCAGCCGGGTTGCGAGCGTCATAGTTTACAGTGATGACAGTTTGGGAGTAATCGCGGAACAGAACGTAAACATCCTTGGTGACCGTAGTCTTTCCGCCTCGCTTGGAGGAACTGGATTCTTCAAACTCGAGGAGAATGTCCGGGCGGCCTTGAAGAGATGGAGGTGGCACGTTTGGCTGGGCCCACCACAGAGTGCTCTCAGCCAGGTCCAATTCCATGGCGATATAGCCCTGGTCGATAGACGGGCGGCTCACATCCATAGACCTCCGCACGGAAGGCTGAGCCCTCGGAATATCCAAAGAGGCGCGATTGCTTCCGGGAGTTCGCGGTGGAATTGCTGCTGGTGGTTGACTGGGCGGGGGTGGTGGAGCCGCAACTTCAGGAGGTGCATGTACAGGAGATGCGTCGTACAGGTCATCCGATTCATCTTGCGGCTCAACAGGTGGAGGCGGAGGGGGCGGGATGTTTGGTCGTCCTGTTGGCACTGGCGCTGCCTTTGGGGCAGGCAGCCCATGTTGCGGAGCCGTGTAGCGGTAAGGGTCATACTCATCATCGGCACCATAGGATGGCTCTCTCTGAGGCGGCGGTGGCGGAGGAGCGCTGGGTGCATCTATGGAAGCTCTACCAGCACTCCTTGGTGGTTGCGAGGGAGGAGGCGGTGGGACTGCTCGGGGAAGAGTAGGAGGGAGCGGGGGAGGACGGGTCTCCTGTGGGCTGCGGGGGGATTGAAGTGACTGGTCGTCGGTTGCAGTGCCTTCATCGAGACTGGAGTCACGCCCATGTGCTTTCAATGCGTCCTTGTGTTTCGCCCCCGACGCGATATCGGTGTCATAGTCACCATCATACTCTGTCACTTCACCCTCGACATCCTCTCCAGCTTGTCTGGGCTGTGAAATACTGGCCCTGCTATCGGCAGTTGACCTACGTCGCATAGCCTCAGGCGGAGGTGGAGGTGGAGGCCGGGACTGGGCGGGAACTGGAGGATTCGTCGGAACGGGGGGAGGAGGTCGACTGAGTCTCTTCTCGGAAGCGAGAGTTGGGGACTTAGGCGAAGTGACCTCATATGTTGAAGAGCGACGAGAGTCGAGATGATCCGGCACTGGAGGTGCTGGCTCCATAGGTTGCTGACCCGTGACGGAAGCGAGTTTGGCGTGGACAGAGAGCTCATCATCAGAGTCTTCCCCGCCTGATGTAGGGCTTCTCACTGGCGGAGGAGGGGGGATAGGTCGGCCTACTCTTTGTCTTAGTTATAAATTGAGAAGATGGGGCTTCTAGTACTTACCACCTGGAACCGGTGGGGGAGAAGACGGCAGATCAGTCGTACTTGAAGACGGAGTAGGGCGGGTATCCATGGGAGGGAGCGGAGGAGGAACCGGGCGTTCTAGACAAGATTGTTAGGCGTCTGTATGCAGAGCAAATTGGTAAAGTGGTACGTACCGGCACGAGGAGAAGACACTGGCCTGTCAATTGATCGACGAGGCGGCGCTTCCTCATACTCATCCGCAGGAGAATCCGCAATCTTGGAAGCTCCAGCCGGGGCATCAATGGACCGAGGCTCTTCCTCCTTCTCAAAACTTGGAGAAGCCAACGGTGATTTTACAGCGTTCATACCAGGAAGAGCCATGACAGGGACCGGGGGTGCACTAGGAGCTGGGGCAGCTTCTGCTTCACCGGAGTCCGCTGCGGGTTCGGCGGGAGCCTTTGGCTTTCGGGAAGCACCTCCAGGAGCAATCCCGCCAGGAGGACCGAAGAAGCCCATCATGCCCATTCCACCACTCATCTTGGCCATTCTCTCTCGAAGTTCCATCTTACGCTTCACCTCCGGGTCAACCTCTTCCTCTTCCTCTTCTTCCCCCTCGTCTGACGCATCCTTGGCAACATCTTCACTTGTCTTGCCCTCATGCTCTTCTGCTGGTTTCTGGGCCGGAGGTTCGCGTCGGGCAGGAGCGCGAGCACGCTCCTCTAAGTCTTCCCGTCCAGTAGACGTCTCATCAGCATCCTCGGTATCTGCTGCAGCCGAGTCATCCGCATCATTTGTATCGCTCGTCAGGTCTTGAATCGCTGGATGTTGAACAGGAGACTGGGCAGCAGGAGCGCCTCCAGCCTTCAATGTTTCCACACTGTGATCACGAGCAGCTTCTAGAGACTCAAGGTCTTCTGGTTCTTGTTCGGCGGTAGGTATACCCTCCTCCTGTGTCTCTGTGCGCTTCTTCGCGGGACGCTTGGGCTTTTCTTTCTTCTGAGCAGCTTCGGCTTGACGGGCAGCTTGTTCCATCTGCTGCTTTTGCAGGAGCGCGATACGTTCCTTCAAACTTGTTGGCTTAGGCTGGTCTTCTGCGCCTTCGTCGGTACTCTCAGTCGGCACGGGTCGGCTCTCAGATACAGGAGGCTCGGGTGCTGGTCGGTCCCGGATTTCGGGGTCTTCCTCCCGCTTGTAGGTTGCGACAGATGGTGCCTCGCGGGGCGGCGGAACATATGCATTCTTGCTAGGGGGTGGTGCAACAAACGGCTTCTTGATGAACGACTGGGAGGAGTAGCCACTAGGTTTGAACGGCGCAATTGGCGGTGCAGCCGGTTTGTTGAACGCGGCAATCCGATCCCTGAACGAAGATCCAGTGGGCTTTTCTGCTACAGCTGGAGGAGGGGGCTTCGATGCAAGCTTGGGCGCGGGCGGTTCTCTGAGCTCTTCCGTGGGGCTCTGAACAGGAGGAGGAGTAGGAACAGCCGCAGGGGGAGGCGCGGGTGCAGGAGCAGCAGCTGGCTTGGGTGGTGCAGACTCGAGAATCGGCAACTGTACGGCAGCGGCAGGAGGCGATTGAGGAGGCGGAGGCACAGCTCTCGTCTCTGGTGGTGGGGGAGCTACCTCCTCTTCGGGCTCAGGCGCGCGAGTCTCTGCTACTGGCGATTCGACCGGGGCAGGCTCGGGAGGAGATACAACAGGCTCTGGCTCTTTCTTCGGCCTGCTTGGACGTGACGGCCGCGGAGGAGCAGGAGGCTCATATTTCTCCACGAAGTTCTTGGGGAAAATGCCCTCTACCTTGCTTCCCGACTCGTCAAAGTATTCGCCAAAATACCATTCATCGTCCTCCACAGCAGTCACTGTTATGATCTGGCCGATGGCGAAATTCAGATCATCTTCGTGGCTTGACGCATACTCGAAAACCGCCTTGACCGTGAACGGCGTGCTAGACATTGGGGAAGCCGGCCCTCGCACCGAGGAAGTTGGTACAGGGGAGGTGCGGACCGCGATGGAGCTAAGTGGAGGGGTGGCTTAAACAACGCAACTAGAAAACAAAAGCAGCATGAGGTTTAGCGGATTGTACTTTTAGAATAGATCGGATGGGGAGCGAGCATATGCAAGAGGGGAGGTTCGTGGGCGATCAAAGAGATAGGAGGAATGTAGTGTCAGACGGGGGGGGTTGACGTATGTCGGGTAGGTATGGGCTGCGTCGTGGGGTTGGTGTGTGGATGTGAGAGGTGGAAATGTGATCGGGAGCAGGAAGCATGCGATTACTTACAGAAATTAACCCAGGGCAATCAACAAGTGCCACACGATCGGAATCCAGGGCAGACGCCAAGGGGGGTGTTAAAAACAGCGACGATAACAACGGGACAAGGAGTGGCAGGAGGGTTGGACTTGGAGTGAGAGCGAGGCAGAGGCAGAGGCAGAGCGAGGAAAGAGTACCGCCTGTTCTGCTCCACCAACGGCACGATCGGCGGCTAATAATGACGGAGTGGGAGCAGGCAGAAATGAAGGAGTCAAGCACACTGCCACGATTGTCGGAGAAGGAAAACGTGGTGTAACAGGCTGGGTGCAGGCCGAGCTGTCGGAGAGTTGGGTGTTTGTTTCATGGCGTGCCTCGTCGTCATGATGTGAGCTTCTACAGCTTGGGAATCCGGGGTTTCGCCTTCTGCCGACCCGATCATTCTTTGTGCCTGCCGTGAGCCGTCCCAAGGCCGCCCAACCTCCACCCAGACTCTACTTTTTTACATACATCCCCTGCGACACACTTCTGAGTCCTAACAAGCGCAACCATGTCTTCCGATAATTCTGTCTTAAAGACGTCCCTCCCGTCGATTCACGCTGCATCCGCCCGACAATCAAATAACACCAGCCCGCCTAAATCAAGATCCAGCAACGCCCGGCGCTCGCCACTGAAGCCCAAGCAGAAGCCTTCCAAACCAGAGACAGACCCCCGTCATTTAGCGATCGCTTTACACCATGCTCATCGCATTCAAGCGCAGAAAGACGCCCAGGACTTGATCCTCGATCGCATCCTTGAACTCCTCACTATCCCGTCTACACCGTCCGCCGATCCTGCCGCCCCTTCCGCGGAAGACGCCCGCAAATTCAAGTCCGCTCTAGTGCCTTTCCAGCCAGCCGACTACGACAATCTCATTCAAGAACGAAATATTGAAGGCCTTTGTGGTTATGGTCTTTGTCCTCGCGAACACCGCAAGGATAACGCGAGGGGTGGATTTCGAGTAACATGGGGCGCCAGAGGAAGTGGACCTGGCGGCCGTGGACGGGATATGAACATTGTGCCACGAGAGAAGTACGAGATGTGGTGCTCGGATGCTTGTGCAGAACGTGCAATGTATATTCGAGTTCAACTTGCGGCAGACCCCGTTTGGGAACGACGAGGTGACGATCTACGAGGAAAGCAACTCGAATTGCTAGAGGAGGGCCGAGCAGCAAAGGGAAAGAGCGCAATGAGGGATCCAGCGAGCGTCAAGGAAGTTCTTGGTCAGCTAGATAACTTGCACATGGACACAACACCAGAGCCCAATGCAGTTGCGGATGATATTATGAAGTTGTCGGTCAACGACACTGATCGCTCGCGGGAACTCGCCATGGAGCGTGGCGACCAAAACCCTGCTCTTCGGGAAGGAAGGGTTGATGTTCAGATCAAAGAGAACTTAAACTTCGATAGTCATGTCACTTCGCCAGAGATGCGGCCTGGTGACGAGAAGGGTGGCTCTATTGAAGGATATATGCCACAGGAACAGTGATGATGTTGACGACTACTTTAGATCTGACTTGGCAGACTTGTTTTACTTGAGGCGTTCTACAGGCAGATACCCAAATATAATTTAGGCACGGCATACATACCTTTCACAAGAGTTCAGGGCCACTAGGACAAATTCCTCCCAGATCAGTAATCGATGAAATCGACTCCGTGAACCTAGTACCGAATTCGCCAACCCATTGAGAATCCAGCCTCAAGACCAAGAAGGTAGCACTACGCATCTCCCACCTGCAAAAGCAAGCAGAAGACCTCAAAAGAGGGAGAAAATATTGGCAATCAAGCCTCATCCTTTCGGAATCAGCGACACCTTTCTCAGCAGCAACCATGTTTCATTTCTCATATGCTGTTCCTAACCCCAACCCAGTACCCGGGAACCGAATCAAAACAGCCGGCACGCCAGCAGCCAGGGGACTATAATGGATAATAAAAACACGGCCGGACAGACCAGATCAGATCATTAACTTTTTTCGAGATCGTTAGGGCGAGTCCTCTAAGCGCGGAAGCGGCGGGGGCGCTCGGGCTGCTGCTGGGTGACAGCGACGACGTTGACCTTGAGGTTGTCAAACTGGAAATTCAAATTAGCATTGAGGTGATTGAGGTTTGGTGAGATATGTGATTTCTGGTGTAACTTACGCCGAGGCTCTTAAGGAGGTCCTTGGTGTCGGTGTCGACATCGAGCTGGCCGGACTCGGTCTGGGAGACGTCGAGAGCAGAGATCTCAGGGACGTACTGGTCCTTGCGCTCGCGCTCCTCCTCCTGGAGCTTGAAGGAGATACCGCGGACAGGGCCACGCTGGATACGCTTCATGAGGTGGGTGGTGTAACCAGCGATCTAACAGATCCAAAATTAGCGCTTTCCTTCTTCCCTTCACTTCCCTCTTCCAAAAGTAATTGCACCAACCTTGTTGCGAAGACGCTTGGAGGGAATGATAGCGATCTCATCGCAGACACGCTTGTTGGTCTCGAAGTCGAGGGTGAGCTTGGGGTAGTAACGCTCGATGACGACCTTGGCAGATCTCTTAACGGTCTATACAGCAAAAAATCCCATATTAGTATATTATTCTGAATACGCGATTAATCGCCTTAACGGCTTGAAGGCGTTCAGTATCTCACCTTAGTCCTGACGCGACCCATTTTGGCGGTTGTTGGCTGGCTGGTTGATTGACGGTTTGCGAGCTGGTTGCTGAGAATTTGAGTGTGTCAGTCTGGTCGGGACTCGGGTGGTGGTGTTGCCCTTGCCCTAGTTTACCGCCCACGTGATTGAGGGCTTCTTGGTAGGATTCTGCGCTTTAACTAGTTAGTGCATTAGCTAGATTGATGCCTGAGGCTACAATCTACCTTTAGACATGTTCAGGGTCGGACTGCGGTCTGGAGTGAAGTGATATTGGAGTATCTAATTGGATTATGATAATTCCTCTCCTCTGACGTACATTGAAAAACAAGTTAACGAGAAAATTTATGCTTTATATTGAACCCTCAAGCTATTTGTACAGTAATCGAGACAATCAGTAGGAATCTGGGCAGTAAAATACACAATGCTGAAATCGGAACCTCCACCATATTTAGATCATCTTCCTAAGTCTATCTACAACACTACCGACCTGATCACGCGGTTGCCGCGACCTCTCAGCAACACCCTCGGCAGGCTGGACAGTGCGGGCCCGATCAAGTCTAGGCACAGACCGAAGGCCAGCACGCTGCAGGTCAATCGAAGCATATCTCGTTGAGGTACCGCCAGTGTTCTTCTGGTGTTCTTGAATGCCGAAAGCCGTCTTTGTGCCCTCTGTAGGTCGGGCGGCCACGATGTTGATACGGCCGGTTGTGTTGATGGAGGCCCGGATGGGCGTGACGTGGTATTTTCCACCGCCGGGGATGCTGCCGTCGAAGGACAGCATGCCGGGGGGTGCTCTGTGCTCGACGAAGCCTGAGGCGCTGAGGTCCTCGAAGGCAATACCGGCGATACCACCGACAGCACGACCGGGTCTGCCCCTGACTTTGCCTCTGGGCCGGAGAATGCGTGCCTCGACGGGGCGTTGGGAGCTCTGGGGACCGTACACGGGGTGGTTGTAAATTGAAGCGTGGGATCGTGCGTAGGAGAGACCAGCGGAGGGATGCGTCGTGGGGGGTCCAATGGTCGCGTATTCCGGTACGGGCATCTTTGAGGGGGGAGAGTGGTAGTACGTTGTACCGACCCGGTCACCCGGCACCATGGGGGCAGCAGGAAGATCCAACAGCTCAAACACGACAGGTCCGAGTTGTTCTGGGTCTGCACGCAGCGTCCTCAGCCATGTCTGGAACTCCTGCTCCGTGGGGAGAGGCAGGTTTTCGAGATCCTTCCCTGAATCCTGTGCCTCCTTCTTCATCCCCAGAGTCCGCTTCTCGGTGAAGCGCTGTCGGAGCTTCTGCATGAGCTCCGGCTTACCCTTCTGGACCTTCTTGACGAAAGCGTCGAACTCCGCCTGCGACAACCCAGCAAGCCAGGGCCCGGTGTGTCTGAATTGCATGGTCTCCGGCGTCTGGTCCTTTTCGCGAACCTCAGTGTTATCAACTCTGCTCTCAAAGGGACTTTGGTGTCGGGGAATAATGTGCGCGCCAAAGTTGACTTGCTCAGGGAGCGAAATGGGCATATGCAGGTCCTGGAACTTCTCGAGGGTCACGGTGTGGTCGGCCGCGGATTCGAAGTCGGTGACATGCTCGAAGGAATCCATTTCAAGAACTCGCACAACGGGTTTAGAAGACTTCATAGAAGTCGACTTGGCAGGCAATGGCCTCTTCAAACCCCAATCGCCTCGCGATAGTGACGAAGCCGGTGTGACGATGGACGCTCGGGTAGGGTGAGGGAGGGTAGCGGTATCGGATTCGGCGTGGTTCGTATAGGCGACATTTTCGAAGGGAGAAAGTGCTTGCGGAAGTGCGAATACTCGGGACTTCCGCAGCAGGTTTGCTGTAGGGGATAGCCTGGCTGCCGCCATGTTGATTGACTTTGAATGCTCCGATTGCCTGTTGTACACGCGGGAGAAAAGTTGGTTTCGGAGTTGCGATGGAATCTACGGGTGACGGTAGCTGCACAAAGTGCAGTTTCCCCGGCCATACCTAGAGTCCACACGGCCCATTTACAAACAGTTCATTACCTACAGACCATGGCCCGCAGGTTGCAAATCTCACAGCAAAATGAAATTTAGGTGCCGCTTCGAGGATACTCCAGGAATATAATATGTACCAAGTTTTGCGCTCTTAGTTCAACAAGTTGGCAGAAACAGATTACCGGTAAACAACACCGCAATCTCCGGGTGTGTTTTGCGACCTGCAGGCCATGGTCTACGAACGATTCGACTACTCAATTGAATTACCAATAGAGCAAACATCCTCTATTCCTCGTCTGTTTTAAATGTTATCTAACTAACCCAACTCTAAGCCCCATTCTCCAACAACGACTTAACAGTATCAACAACAGACTCCTTCAAAGAGCGATACTTGAGTCCCAAAATCTGAATCGACCTCGAATTATCATACCCATACACATCGCTCGGAATATCACTCTCCGCACCCTTAGGCGGCAATCGATCATCAAGCTCAGGATACGCATCGCGAATAATATCCACAATGTCCTTGTTCGCATAGTGGCCCGCCGTAACGAAGTACCGCTTCGCGCCGGCGTCAGCGACTTCAATGGCGCGGATATGAGCGAGCGCGACGTCGCGCACGTCCACCCACAGAAATGTGCCTGTGGGCGGGATACTCTCTTTATTGAAGCCGCGGACTAGCCCGCTGATGCGGGCGTTTGAGGTGTTGATTGCGTCGAGGGAGGTGAGGTAGTGCACGACCGGCCCGAGGACGAGGGGTGGGTTGATTGTTGCGAGGTCGAAGTTGGGCTTTTCTTGCTCGATGAAGTCCCAGGCGGCTTTTTCGGCTAGGGTCTGGTAAGGGCTTTGTTAGCTGGCCATTCCTACAGAGGCTGGAAGCTCGTAACTTACCTTGCTAGCTCGGTAAGTGGCAGAAGAGTCCAGTCCCTCTTCCCAGGTCACAGGGTTCCAGTTCGCCTCGCTGTAGACCTTCTCATGCTTCTTCGCATTGACAATCGACGCAAAAGAAGAAGTGATCACCACTCTCTTAACAGAGGGCGCGTTAGCCTTTATAGCCTTCAAAATACCCGTAGTCCCCTTAATAGCTGGGTCCAAGAAATCCTTCACAGGATCCTGAACATTAAAATGGAAAGGCGACGCCGTGTGCAGGACGTAGTCGAATGGAGGGTCCGATTTGACAGCCTATGATGTAGCCGACTGATTAGCGTACTCCCAAGGCGGCAGTAAAGGTAAGTATGGGTTGTTGCGGACCTCATCGAAAGCACCATCCTGCGCAATATCCTTGACAATCACATAAGAGAGTTTCTCCTTCGGTGTATCCGGGTGCGCGGAGAGGATTTTATCGCCTTTTTCTGTGGATCGAACGGTCGTGACGACGTCGAAGCTGGATGAAAGTGGAGTCGGTCAGCCCTGCCATCACAAGGTTATATATAGTTGGACGTGGAGGGTATTGGAAGGTAAGGTAGGGTACTCACCCGCGCTCCAACAGCTGATCGAGGACGTGAGCGGCGATGAAGCCGCTGCCTCCTGTTATGTTGCGTTAGAGTGTCGTCCATGGGCATGGTCGCTGCCGAGGTATCTACCGGCCTCCTAGGTCATCTAGACTAGAGGGGTAGAAGTGAGATAACATACCTGATAGAAGGACCTTAGGCATGATGAATTATGGATATCTTTCTTCGAATATATATAAGTATAGCCGGAAGATATAAAGTTAATAGTAGACTCGTCAATGAAGTCGCCAGACAAGTATGGCAGGGTTGGAGAATAGACCTAAGTAACCTCCAACAACCCCGCGGCGCCAAGCAAGACTTTATACTCCGCGCGTTGGTCCCATTAGGTGCTTCGAGCCCCAAATGAACTGCGATGGCATCATCGATGGCAATTGGCAATTGGCAGCATCTCCAGTCCACCTAGTCCGGATAATCGGAGTGATAGGAACCGCAGTACCGCTGTATCTACCGGACCCCCTCCAGGTCCTCAAGCAAGCGACCAACAAATGGACCGAACTGGCTAATTCACCCCACTTCGGCCCACAGCGCTGGTTATCAGTGAATTGTGGTAGGGCACCAAGGCAATACGCATGTAAGCAGCTTACTTATGCCTTTTGATGATCACGCTAAATGCTTATGGTTCCAAGTGTTGATCCACAGAGTACGGAGTTAACGATGATAGAATGTTCTAAATCGAATATAACTCCGGTCAGGGTCCAAAAATATTGATAGTGGGAAAAATATTAGAGATTCTATTATCCATGCAAGACTATACTATACTCTGTACAAAAATTGGGAGAGACATTTCTTCATCAATCATTTTGTCCAATTGCATGCAAAATGCATCCTTCAAGCACAATTCTATTGGCTCTCGACAGGAGTGATCTTAGCCACCTCCTTCAGATTCCTGCTGCTGAAGCCGACACGGATCGTGAACTCGCCCTCGGGGATGAGCCACTGCTGCGAGATGATGTCCCAATAGCTAAGGTCACGGCGCATAAGCTCGAAAGAGACCTTCTTGGACTCGCCGGGAGTCAAGGTGACCTTCTCGAAGCCGCGGAGCTGCTTGACGGGTGTGCCCTCGGGCGCACTGTCAGGGAAGGTGACATACAGCTGGGGCACGGTGGCGCCCTCGACATCGCCGGTGTTGGCGACTGAGACGGTGACATTGTAGATGGTTTCCCAGAGGGCAGGGTTACCGCCTGGCTGGATGGACTGGTCGGTGCTGGGCTCGGAGGTGATTTCGTCGACGACAGGGGTGGCGGCGATGTTGGAGATGTTGAAGGTGGTGTACGACAGACCGAAGCCGAACTCGTACTGGACGGGGATGTTGTGGGCGTCGAAGTAGCGGTAGTCGATCTCGAGCTTCTCGTCAAAGTACGATTGCCAGTCATCGACGCCGTCGGTGGTGATGTCTGTGGTGGGAGGGGCATTGTAGTCGCTGCTGTTGCGGGCAATGGTGTATGGAAGACGACCAGAGGGGTTTACATCGCCATACAGGACATCGACAATGGAGTTTCCGGCCTCTTCACCGGGGAAGTGGGCGGCGAGAATGGCAGTGACGTTGGGGTGGCTGGCGAAGGGGAGCACGTTGATACCAGAGGAGTGGCTGACGACGATGGTGTTGTTACAGAACGAGGCAACGTTCTCAACGACCTCGGTGCCGTTGTAGTCGAGCTTCAAGTGCTCACGGTCAGCGCCCTCCTCAGCCCAGGTCTTAACAAAGACAAGGCAGGCAGCTGGGGGAACGGGGTTCCAGAGGAGGTCGGCCTGGACATCAGAAGTCACAATCTGGGTGTTGTTGAGCCATGCTTGAACCAACTTTGTGCCCTCCTTCTTAGCACGGGCTTGGATAGCTGACAGGGGAGAAACGAGGTATGTGAAGCGGCCAGTTCCGGAGCCACCACCAGCACCAATGACACCGTTTTCATAGGCTACCTTGTTGAGTGGGCCGTTTGTCAGCTCACCTGCATCGTTACCAAACACAGCAATGCTCTTGGGTGCCTTCAAGGGAAGGGCGTGGTTCTTGTTCTTGAGGAGAACGGTCGACTCGGCAGCCTGCTTGCGGATGAGCTCACCGTGGTCACCACGGACGTCACGGCTCGCCTCGCCAGTGAGGTTGTAGTGACGGGACCAGGTGGATCGAGGGGAGAAGTCGTTGTAGTAAGCTCCGGACGGGTCGACGCTGGGGAAGTCATTGTCCTGGCCCAAGAAGAAGTATGGGGTCATGATACGGATGATCATATCATCAACACGAGTCACGTCAAGGGTTCCGTTGTTCACGGCCTTGGTCACATTTCCACCGAAGAAGCTTCCAACATTGAAGGTCTGTCCGTACGAGCCGAGACCACCGGGCATATCCATGTCCTGCCCAGCCTCGATACCAGCAACACCAACGTGGGTGGCACCCCAGTCAGACATGACATAGCCCTGGAAGCCAAGCTCTTCCTTCAGCAGTCCGTTGAGGACCTTGGAGTTGGCACATCCATAAGAACCATTGAGGCGTTGGTATGAACACATAATGGAGGCTGCCTTAGCACGGACAGCGTTGGCAAAGGGCCACAGGTAGAGTTCGTGGATGGTTCGGTCATCGATGTTGGAGGAGACGGCTTCCTGGTCAACTTCACCGAGGTAACCGCCTTCAACGAAAGTAGGGTTACGCTGAGTCTCCTGCTCATTACCGATAAAGTGCTTTGCGCAAGCCTGCACACCGGCATCCTGGTGACCTTGGATAGTCTCCTCCATGGCAACACCAGTGAGGTAAGGGTCAGCAGCGAAGCCTTCCCAGTTACGGCCGGAATAGGCGGAGCGGCCCATAGGGCCAGCAACAGGACCAAGAACAACGTGAGCACCCTTGGCCTTGAATTCCTGACCCATGGCATAGCCACGGGCGTACAGGATCTCACGGTCCCAAGAGGCGGCGGCGGTGACACCGGCAGAGAAGACGCTCGCATAGTCTGCTACACGGATAGCCAGCGGGCCGTCTTGCAAACAGAGACCGGTGAAGTTCAGGCGAGGAATGGCGACAATGTTTCCAACGCAAGGTCCGGCTTGACCGGTGACCATGTCTGCCTTTTCCTCAATCGTCAACTCAGCAACAAAGTCCTTAGCCAGCTCAAGGGCTTCCTCCCAGCCACCAGATCCAGTCGCATTTGCTATTGTCAAAGTTCATAGTCAGCTTTTGGGATTGATCGGCCATGGACGGAAAAGGGAAGCTTACGTGAAGGGTAGACAGCAGGTGAGTGTCCATATGATCCAAGGATCGTTGTGTTCTTGGGCTGGACCCAGCTGAAGGCATCTTCACCACGAGAGCCACCGCCAAAGTTCTGACCGTTGACGCCAGTGGCTGCCAACAGGCCCCAGACGAGAAGTTGTGATGTGCTAGCCATTGTTGTCATGTTCCGAGCTGCACTGTTGTCCAAGCTTGGAGGCTGTTGAAGAAAAAAAAAAGGTATTCTACGAGTGATCGACCACAGCTACTTATAGTTTATTTCGGCAGCTACGACCCAAACCTGGGAAGCCGATGCTACAGTTTCTCGGGGTGCATTTCTCGCTTCCGTGTACGGAGACTCGGGCCTCAGCCCGACACATGAGGTCATTCCATGGAAGCTCTCCAGGAACCCCATCCTATTCACAACGCCATTACCGAGCAATGTCCCCAACCCATTCCATTGTGGGGTATGGGGGACGGAGCAAATGCGGAAACGTGGAGGGCGAGACGAATGAAAACGAACACTATCGCCGGTGCTGGGGAAGCTGGCGGTTAGAACTACCAAGAATGGTGATTTTTTGGCGAGAAGTTTAGCCGATGTTCACCCAGGATGGAGTTGGTTGTCTCCTTGGTGACATTGATCAGCGACAAAGTGGCCTGACTTGGGAAGACCATGGTAGAGCCGGCACGAGGCCGACTCCATAGGAAAGCTGGGAGACTGGGAGACTGGGAAATTGTGGGGTGTGGAGTGCATTAGTGAGGAGAGTAGGGTTCCCCTCGGCAATACCCCGACTTTGCCTGTCCGAGGTCGCTCTCCAGCTTGACAGGGATTATCTCGCGCTTAGGCATAATCGACAACGTTATTGCTGACCGGTGCTAGTAGTAGCACGAACACCTTCTCCAAAGATACTCATCTCCGGGGCGCAAACTCGTCGAGCAATGACGCGCATTAGCAAGGCGATCAAATTCAGAGGGCCGGATATGGAATCAACCGTTTTGGCGGGGAGGATAACCCGCGCAACCCATTTAGCCGCCCATTCCATTTGGTAAGTGCAACAGCCGCAACCGGGGAAAACAACTGCGACCTGACTAGTTACAGAGTACGCTTGCAGAAATCAAGCTGGATCTTGTCGCCTAATGCCGCTTGTTATGCCCCATATTCCTGAGTTTGCTTAATTGGCTCCTGCGATAATTGTCGCGTCACGAGGTATTTCATGACCATGTCCAATATGGCATTTCATCCGATGTCTCCATGATACTATGAGGACGAGTATGTACCATTTGGCATGGTCTACTTGGCTTGGTCCTGCAGGATTCAGAGCTCATCCGAACCCCGGGACAACAAGGCTTGTCCCGTCCCAAGCCCGTGCGCCTAGCTCACAAGCATCTTGCGGCTTCGACCATTCCTTTTGCACGACGTCAACGCTATATGCGCTTGTGGCTTGACCTCCGTCCTATCAAGCAGCAGCCACAAAGCCATGGGTGTTCTTGTCGCGGTAGAGTTGCGTGACGGTGCCTATGCGTCGGTGGCTGTATGGTGCCAAGGCATTTGGAGACTGGTGTTCTATAGTACTAAGTTCGCTTGGCTCAGCGCAGGAGGCAATGATATCATGAGAATATTCCCGATGTATGCCCGATGACCGGAATACCGGTCTGAGCACTCGGTGGAAGGTTGTCATCGGCGACTCGGGATGCGAAAGGAGTTCTGTGGACAGTGGGCTGTGGACACGGATGACTCGGTGGTATCGGAGAGGCGCCGATATTTCGGGACGGGGACTTGGGGTATGGGGGTTGGGGATATTCCGGGATAGATCAGTCTCAGGGCTCTGCATACTCTGCGGTGTTTTGAGTGTTAGAGGACATCAATCTCGATTATTGCCAGTCTGCCTCAATCATCCCAGAGTGAGCACGAGTTACAGTATGTTGTCGAGATTTCTTTCCTCTGCCCAAGCATCCAAAGTGAAGTCTCTCTGAGTACAGCAGTGGGTGTTCACAGACATTACTGCCAATAACAGACGGCACTACTAAGAACTAGATATTTTAGTCCTGCTAAGTACGTGGTTGCCCGCGGGCAAGCACTCTGAGCGTTTTCTTGAACAATTACATCATGCTAGGTCCCGTCGGTAAACAAACTGCCGCAATTAGCTCGCTCTCAGATACGGTCTGTTTCTAGAATTTTTCTGTTGCACGCACAAACACTTAAGACCACTAAGGAGAAAAAAGAGATTGGACTTCTAGCAACACGCTGATCAACAATGCTCGAAGCCAGGATGCCAAGGGCTCAAAGGAATAGCGGTCTATCATCCCACCGCGAGTTTGACGTTGGGAACTTGGGGTTCAGCCTCCAGCTCAGAAATCCAGCTCCAACGTCTATATTCCCTGTTTCGGAAATGACGAGTCCCACATCTTTCTCCAGTTCAGTCAGGCGACCTGAGTCAAGCGCTCAACTGCAGAAGTGAATCGAAATGGCGGGGACGACCCACAACAATACCAAATACGAGGCGGCTTGCTTTTATCCAGCACCTGCTCCACAACAAATTTCGTTTCCAGGTATGCACGCGCATGCACACTCAACGTCTGTCAAATGTCATCTGTTTAATATGCGAGCCCGCAGTAGCTGACGGGGTCAACTAATGAGCTTTGCAGGAAGATGCCTCCATAGTCCCAATCCAGTACGACCCCGAGTGTCCGTTCAAGTACAACAATCTCGTGTACCGCGTCTCGCTCCCCGCACCGCTCCCGCTGCCACTTACCCCAGACCACAAATCCCGAGAAACGGCCGGCGCAAATGACGATGGGGAGCTCCAACCCGGCAGCGCTGCCATTCCCCCGGCACGAAAAATTTCATAATTCGTCTGACCAACCCGCAGGCAGAGGGGATGAACCATGATATCCGGGTGGAAACTGAAGTCGCTATCATTTCACTTGCTTCTAAAGCACTCGCTAGCTTCGACCCCGATGTTGTGCCCTCTGTTTATGGATGCGGGAGTGCAGCATGAAACAAGGGAATGTTGCAGGGATGAATTCTACAGGAATTCATGCCTGGTACATCGTTAGATGAGGTATTCGGGGACATGAGTCATGGAGAGAAAGCAGGCGCTTTTGCGCAAATGACTGCATTACTCAAGGCGCTACAGGAGTACTAACTCCCCCAGGATCTGGCCTTCGGCGGTGTGACCTTTGACGGAAAAGGTCACGTCGTGAGTACCGCGATGATGAGCGTAGGAGCGGGGCCATGGTCGTCATTCGAAGACTCCTTCAAAAGCCGACTGGCAGTAGCACTCCAAAAAGCAGACGCTAATTCACATATTCAAGGCTGGCGCGCAAACGACATTCGAGAGCGTCTAGACACCTTTCTTGAGCGTGGGCTTCCAGCACAATTTGAGTCCTTAAGCTCAAATGAAGAAATGACCATCATCCATGCAGATTTCAGTGAGTCGCAACTCGCGGATTCCGAGGGGCCTCCTAAGTTATTTTCTTAATTATCTAATTGTCTCCAACCAGGTCTTAGTAGCCTTCTCTACGACCCCACCACAAGGCGCATAATAGCCCTCCTAGACTACGATTTCGCATGCATCCTCCACCTCTCCTACGAATTTCTGCGCTCGTTTGACGGTGCAGGCGGCCAATTTCGCGGCTGGTCCGGCAACGAAGATACTGAAGAATTGGCGCTGCGTGAAGCAGAACTCCACGGTTTCCCGTCACCTCTACCGGAATCCACAGAGGACGAGATACAGTGGGAAGACGCGCTGGAAGAGGCACGTGTCAAGCGGCCCAGAGCAATAACGGGCATTGACAAGGCTGCGGATGTCGATGCGATCCTGAGAATGATCTTGCCTTGGCGGTTGAACAATGAGGATATTTTGGGGATGCAGAGCGAGGAGGTCATTGTCAAGTATAGGGCCCAGTGCGAAAAACAGCTTGGGAAAATGCTTGAGCGGCTGGGGTTCTAGGCGGCTTATACTTGGCTGGCTGAGCGGGATATAAGTCGTTTTCTTTCACCCGTGAACGACTCCGATCCTTTTCGTGCTCACAGCCATTGGACCCATTATTGTTGTCTGGAACTTACGGGGCCGGGTGTAGATCATAATATCTAGTTACTGTCAAGGTAGATGGGTAAGTATATCTGTCGACGTCCCAAGCAAACGATCCAGAGGCTAGACCGGGAACGAATAGATGGCAGAGCAAGCTCATGCTACCCAGGTAGTAGGTATTTAGATATCCTTATACACTCTCTGCGCAACTTACTTTTCAATCCGCCATGCAGTTCAACCCGATAGATTCTCCATTTTTCTCCATCAGCGCTGCTGCGGCCTGGACTTCTCTGTCTCATCTACAGTGGTGAGGGACTCGACTGATCTTTGCTTATTAAAATGATTGCAGTACATGCAGTGGACAGCACAACAGATAGGGACCAACGTGGGTACCTAGGTAGGTAGTCGTCGAATTCGTACGTCTCAACAAGCCAGCTGCATCGCTTTCCCGGCCCTGTCGCTTCTTCCCTCATCACCCACTGGGATCCAGCTCCGTCGCACCTTCCTGTCTAGTAGGTATCGGCCAGCGGTCGTTCCTTCCTAATTGGTATCCCTGTTTGCAGGGAAGGCGCGACCAGGCTGCATTCCGTCGCAACTTCCCTTTTGAATCTTCGGACGCTTCAGCAGCTCCGGCTGCGTTGAGGTCTTGCTTACTAAAATATCTGTTGGATCGAGGCAAGTACCTTTACTAGGTAGGTAATAGGTATACATCAATACCCATGGCGAAGCCTGCCACTAGGTAGGTGGGTAGGTAGTAAGTGTTCCCGTCTACTTTCTGGTGGCTCGGCCATGGTTCCGTTTGAGTACCTATCAATAACAGCAAGCGGAGTGTAAGGTGGGAAGTAGAATGCACCCTCTCAGAAAAGATTATTGAGACAGGTTCGGTGCGAACATCATGCTGCCTTCCATATATTAGCGGTGGACATCATGGGATTGGATATAGAAAACCTTGGTACCTACCTAGGTAAGTAGTCACACATAAGAAACTACAAAGGTATTCATGGGTAGGCAAGGTACTAGGTACGCAGACATTCTCTGTCCAATGTCCTCTGTAGAAACTGTATACGCCATGTCTGTACTCTGTACCCTTTATACCTAGGTGGATATCCGTCTTTTATGGTCTCGCCAGCCGTAGAGGCAAAATGATGATATTGATATATCTCGTAAGGTATGACATTGCTTGACAGGTATGTACCTACCTAACTTCTACCAGGCCAAGCCTATAAATAACCGATTAAAACAGAACTGAAGCCGAAGGTTCCGTTCTAGACGGGGCCGGGGCCGGCGTATTAGTATCTGGAGCTCATTCTTTTCAATCAAGCTAGAATAGAATACTACCTACTCAACCTTCTCGGGAAATACTATAGACCAGGTACTTTAAATATATTCTTCAAACAGAACCCCTCAAAGTTGACCCTACTCTAAACTTGCTACGGATTATCAAGCGGGTGGTAACCGGCCGTTTTCAGCGGTCGCTGACGGACTGCGACGGACTATCTATATAGATCCAACCGCATCTCATGTACCTGACGATCCCTCGTCGGGGCCATGCATTAGCCTGTCTTGAGCGACAAGGAGGTGAGCTCTGGGTTGCTGCGCTGCTGTGCCTAGGATTATGTTCAGGGCTTGTAAGAAAAATGTCACGAAGATTCTATGGAGATCGCGGGGTGATTCTGCTTGTAATCACTTTCTGACCTGAAGTTGCGTCCATGGTCCATGGATGTCGTGCATAGATAGTTGGTATGGACTATAGAGGTCCGCAGTGGGTCATAACTCATGAGTCTCCATAACTCCCATGAGTCTTTCGTGTGGCTAGGTAAACAAACATGAAGCCTGATGTACGTTTATCCTGGGTGCCTTGTTGTTTGTATACACAGGTTGAAGGTGAAATCAATATCGAGGATGGAGGGGTAAGTCAGTGACCCCAAACAATACCCCTCACGATCCCTGCAGTAGCGAGCAGCAACAACCAAACTTTGCCTTGATTCCATCGTCAAAGCAAGGAAGCCAGCGCATTCACTTGACCCTCGAGCCTCTAGGCGCTGAGTAGCGCTCTATTCAACCTGGTCAAAGTAAGACACATGAAGTTGAAACTTAAAGGAGGCAACCAACTCCTTCTCAAAATGGCGCAGTTATCCCAGCCATCATGATGATTGGACACCGGCCGATTCTACTCCGGAGAATCTCGATGTGAGAATGAACAAAGCCACTCAGAACCTGAAAGAACCTTGGAAAGGGCAACGGTAACGGTAACACTGCGCCTCCTCGAGCATCGGGCAGCAAAATCCGCGGTCCGCAGCGCAACAAAAGGAGAGGCATTTAGTTACCTACGATTGCCGTGCCTCACGATACTTCATAGACTAGGCAGGTAACTAGTCCCGAAGGGAGATTGAGCTCAGACCATTGTGGCTAGGTAAGGTGGACGTCGGGGGAATATGAGAGAGATGATTCGTGGGTTGAAGGGGGATGGTTCAAACCTTGGACGCATGGAGCATAGTCGGCCGTGAGTGATAACTTCTGAGACGCTAATGGGGTTCAAAGCCGGGATTCATCGAGAAAGGGCCACGATGGGAGCATGCAAGCGCGCAGACCTGCGTGGTCGTGAAGTGAGGCTATCAACGGCGCGGAATGTTTCGGGGATGAATGTCCGTCTCATGATGGGATTGGCCGAGGACAGCCGAGCTGCGCGGCGGGCACGGGCTGCGGTATGGGCGGACGTTGGGCTTCATTGTTTGTGTGCCTGGTAATAGGGATTCGATGGGGATTTGGGTGCACATAGAATGGTCGAGACGAGTCTGGGAAAACATGAAGCTATTCAGAGAAGACCAGAGAAATGCGACGAAGCGAACAGAAACGGCGCCGGGACTTGCGATGGAGTTGAGGTCCAACTGGCTTCGGACGGGCCCGTGTACAGTGGCCTGAAGAGCGCGTACATTGTTTCGCTATTGGCTGCGACTCTACAAAATGGAGAGTCAACAGGACCCACAAAAGACCCCGGAATGCATGTCAAAGAGCGCTGCAGTGGTTTGTCGCCGAGGGGTACTGCAAGGCCCAAGCGGTGTTTGCTGGCGTTGCGCCTTTTGAGATGGCATAGCAGAAGAGTTCCAGTCAATAATTGAGGCTATATTCTTCAGCCAACAGGGAATGACAGCGGATTTGTCGGGGTATGGCAGTGATATCAGCGGCAGCCTGAGGCAGCAATTATGTCACATGTGGAACCGGAGGGCAGGCCGCGATGACGTTACAGAGTCTCGACCACGGGCAAACATGACTTCAATCACCATTCTTTTGGGGCCTCGAGCCTGTGATTCTGGCCCAGCTCTAGCCAAAACAGGGTATCAAACGGTGGGGCTCACATCATTATCAGGAGGTTCCCAGGAACTGAACGTCATTATATGTCTAGCAACAGGCAATAGACAGTCAGGGTACAGTGTCCCCTGTCGGTACTCTCGGATAGACGGTTGCTACTTCCGTCAGGCCGCCAGCGCTGGGAATGTTGTACAAGCGGCGAGCATGACCAGACAGGAGTCGTGTTGAGAATGAAGGAACTATTCGTAGCTCAAATATTAATGTACTCTTAGTAGATTTGCTAACGCGACGGACTAGTCTTACTATAGCTGGGGCTAATCAGGGAGGGCGCATTGATGCAATACGTTATATCCCCACTCGGAGCCACAATCATGGCTGCATTTGCAACGGACTCAGCCTGCAGCTTTTCCAATCTGTTCCATCATTGGGCCTCACTTCTCTTTCGACTCACCGGTCCACTTGATGATCATTGTTTCTGTACCCTTCCGTCGTGCCTTCCTTGTTTGGCTGCCTCTTGTGTTCTTGTCCGCCAGCTATATAATACCCCTCACCCCTCGGCTTCGAGTTGCTTCCCTCACCATAACACATCCTCCAACCAACTCTCAACTACCAACTCCTCCTGTCTATAATATCCTCACATCTACCTACCTTTCTTCAAACCAACACTACTTCTCCAGTCTCTGCATAGGACTTCATCATGAGCGATCTCAAAGCAATTCACTTCGGTGGTGGTAATATCGGCCGTGGCTTCGTCGGAGAGTTCCTTCACGAAGCTGGCTACGAAGTCGTCTTTGTCGATGTTGTCGACGACCTCATCTCTTCTATCCAGAAGACCCCCACCTACGATATCACCGAGATCAGCGAAGACGGCGAGAATACCAAGACCATCGACAACTACCGTGCCCTCAACTCCAAGTCCGATGAATCTGAAGTGGTCAAGGAGATTGCTACTGCCGACATTGTCACCTGCGCTGTCGGCCCCAGAGTTCTTCAGTTCATCGCTCCTGTCATTGCAAAGGGTCTCGAGTCTCGTGAGAAGAAGACTCCTTTGACTGTCATTGCTTGCGAAAACGCCATCAACGCCACGAGCACTCTCCGCGGACACATTGAGAAGAAGACCTCTCTTGAGAATCTTGACGACCGTGCCGTTTTCGCCAACTGTGCCATTGACCGCATTGTCCCCAACCAGCCCCCTAACAACGGACTCAATGTCCGCATTGAGAAGTACTGGGAGTGGGTTGTTGAGCAGACACCATTCAAGAATGCCGGTGTCGACATTCCCAAAATTGATGCTATTCACTGGGTAGACAATCTCGACCCCTACATCGAGCGCAAGCTCTTCACCGTCAACACCGGACACGCCACGACCGCCTACTACGGCCGCCTTGCCGGCAAGAAGACTATCGCCGATGCCCTCAAGGACGACTACATCCGCGAGACTGTCCACAATGTCCTTGACGAGACCGCCTCTTTGATCATCAACAAGCACGGTATCTCAGAAAAGGAGCAGAAGGAATATGTCGACAAGATCGTCGGCCGTATCGCCAATCCATACCTCGAGGATGGAGTCGAACGTGTGGGTCGTGCTCCACTCCGGAAGCTCTCCCGCGAGGAACGCTTCATCGGCCCTGCAGCTCAGCTTGCCGAGCGTGGACTGAAGTTTGATGCTCTCCTTGGTGCTATTGAGCAGGCCCTGCGCTTCCAAAATGTTGACGGTGACGAGGAAAGTGCCGACCTTGCCAAACTTCTCAAGGAACAGTCGGCCGATGAGGCTACCAAGAGCCTGACCGGCCTCGAGACCGACCACCCACTGTACTCCCACGTTTTTGAACGTGTGAGGACCGTTCAGCAAGAGTCCAAGTAGGATCAACACCCCATCAGTTGTCGCAAGCACAACACTACCTCCCTTTCTTATCTCGTTTCGAACCCAAACTTACCTGCTATGAAGTCCGACTCGAGCACGGATATGAAGGTCCCCGGGCGAGTTTCTTTCCAAACGACGTTGAACATGTCTGACCGCTGGACGGAACTTGAATGTGCATGGGATATGGCGAATCACGGGTTTATGTACTATGAATTTTCGGTTTAGCGTTACGATTGTATGTAATTGCTTAGATGCAGAGCACTAAGCTAATGAATAACGACTTAATCTCGTTGATCTTCATTGTGTTGGTCTTGTAGATATTGTAGAGACTGTATAGTTGACATCTACAGCTTACTCTCTTTCCATACTGGCTTCCTTTTTTCCACAAAAGCCTTTAGACCCTCCTTGATATTCTCCCCAGCATTCAACTTCTTTTCCCACCCCTCAGCAAGCAACCTACTTGCCTCTTCAGCCCCTAACCCCTCCCACCCCATCTTCACCCCCTCCCGACTAACAATCACAGCATCAGGACTATTCCCCGCAATAACCCCCGCAACCTCAATCGCCCTCCTCACAACCTCCCCATCCCCATCCCCACCCGCAACAACCTCATTAACAAACCCCCACCTCTCCGCCTCCCGCGCACTCACTCGTCTCCCCGTAAGCACCATCTCCATAGCCCTCTGCTTCCCTATCGTCCGTACAATCCGCGGTAATGCGCCTGCCCATGCAACGACGCCCCGCTGGACCTCGGGGAACCCGAAGAATGCACCCTCTGAGGCGATGACTATATCTGTGTTCGTGATCATTTCGCACCCGCCGCCTAGACAGAGCCCGTTTACAGCTGCGATAATGGGTTTTTTGCCGCTACGCCTGGACAGGCCGCCGAATCCGGAACTGGGTGGAAGGTTTCGGTCTGTGTTGCTGGAGACGCTGGCGTTCCATTCTATCACCATATATACGAATTAGCTAATATTTCATATATCAAGATATCAAGATACCGAGAAACAAGGAAAGGATTGAGAAGGTGGATAAGATACCCTTCAAATCAGCCCCCGCGCAAAACGCCCTCCCCTCCCCCGTTATAACCCCCACGCGTATTGACGGCTCATCGTCCATCCATTCCCATATGCGATGTAATTCTGCGTGGCCGGCGGAGTTTATGCTGTTTAGAGCTTTGGGTCGGGAGAGGGTTACGAGGAGGATGGAGTTATTGGGGGAGGGGAAGGTGAGTTTGCTGTATTGAGGCGAGGGGGGTGGTGTTTTGAATTGGGACATGGTTGGTGGGAGGGGAGGTAGATTAATTGATTCCGCATTTGGAAAGGAGCTTGGAGGGAGGAGGACTAGTGAGGTAGAGTATTTTGGCATGTTCATTTGCTTTAGCTAACTTGGAATTGAGCTGGCGGGGGGTGGAATTGGATTGCCGAGGTTGGGATGGTGCGGAGAAGGACCCGTTCATTCAGTGACAGAAGGGTTGTCTGGGGAAGATATATATTTTTAGAACGCAACACCGGCATCTACACACTAAGTTCTTCGACCATGGATCAAGTATATTCAAGTGCGTCAGAAAAAAGAATCTAATTCATACTCCGTCCAGAACTAGTAGTTTGTACTCGTAACAATTCGTGTTGGTTCAACGCCTACAACTCCCCACTCCGTCCTCTCCTCCCCCTGTACTTATATACAGTAGAACAAACAACCTTATCTAACCCAACAAAACAAAACCCAAATAGCCAAAGATGATTTGGCTAACCCTTATTTATCCACCCGCTATGCACCATGAAATCGAATATCCGACTTGATTTGTTGCCGTCGATCTGCGTGAGTAGCCTGTTAGCTGTGTCTGCGACGTGATGTTACATGATTAGACTTACCTTGCAGAGAGCGCGCGCATCTTTCTTCTTCAAATTTCCGCCCGCTTTCATTGACTCTTTGAGCAGTGTCTCCTTGATTACCAGGTATGGCTTCGGTTGGACGTGCAGAATGTCGCAGAGCTCAATCTCCTCTTTCGTGAGGAGGTGAAGGTCCGGCGCGCCTTCACTCTCCAGCTTCCAAGGAATGACTCCGTTCAAAGGCTGTATGACGAACTTCGTCTTAGCTGATTGAGGCGTTGCTGCGCCGTCGCCGTTTGCGGCAAATGCACGGTCAAAGTCGTTGAGGGGGACACTGGGTTCAGGTGCTTTCGTCGGTGTCCCGGCGGCTTTTTGTAATCGGAGAGGCAGCTCTGGGGTGGTGAGTTGATTGGCGGCGGACGGCTGTTCGGGCTGTTGGTTTTGCTTGGGGCGTGTGCTGGCAAATCGGTCGAATGAGCCTTGGGGCACGAGGCGCTGAGCGCGCTGCTGTTTCTCTTGCTCATATTTCTCTCCTCCCTTTAGGTCGCCTATGCCCATCTGCCGCCATTCCTGTAGTTGTGAAATGGCTAGCCGGAGGTTGTGCTCATATTCTAGGCCTTTGTTGAACTCTTCAAAGTCGCTTTGGTTCATCATTCGCGCGAAGGGCTTGGCCTTGTTTAACAAGTCTCGCTCTTCCTTTGTGCGCTTCTTCTCGATGGCCGTATTCTTGCGGTATTCGAGGAGGTTATGTTCGAATAGGATCTTCTTGCGCTCTGTTCGGGCTGTGAGGCGCGTGTTGTAGATGTCGACCACCGTCATCTTCAACTCCATCTCCGCATCGGTCTCACCGTTGATGGTCTCGCCTGCACCGGGCTCGAAGGTCATGTGCTGTACAGCTTCCTCGGCTTCGTTCAAGAACTCTGTTTCGAACTCCAGTCGTCCCGGCATATAACCTTGAACCTCGTGACAAGCCGGTACACTGGCCGTCGGCTTCTGCTTCGGTGTGGTTGGAGGAGCTGCCTTGGCTGCATCTTTACGTTCCTCAATGCGTCTTTTCTTCCGAGACTGGAATTCTTCCTTAGAGATTGAGTCTTGGAGACGCGTATCATCCGGATCGGCGCGCTCAGGTAGAGGGAAGTTGGGACTGTCGACATATGTGCTCAAGTAATGGTCGCGGACTTCCTCTTTTGTTCGATACCCTCCGATATGGTCCGCGATATCGGCCCACGAACCTAACCCATAGATCTCCGCGCCTTCCAAGAGCAGGAGCTCCTCGTCGGCGCCCCAATCACCCTGGAAGATAGGCACGGAGTTTTGTTCTATAACTTGGAACGGATGCGTAGACGGGTCGTGATTTTTTGATTTCTCTCCGGCGGCGAAACAGGGGACACATAGATCGTATTCATGGCAGGAGGGGTGGGCGCATGATATGCGAACCTAATGACGGCATAGTGTTAGCAAAATCGATAAAGCCATTTCAGCGCAAAACAATATCACCCTTCAGCAATTCCTCAAGTAACTTACAGTCGACGTCACGTCCACAGAGCAGACATCGCAATGATATTTGGTGCCTGCCTCTGTACCGCGCGTAGCGGTCTTCTTTCGTATTACACCCATCGATCCCGGGGGCCTTTCATCCTCCGCTGTTCCCGGATCCGTTGCGACGAACTGAACGCGCCCTCCAGTAAGGATAGAGGGCTAAATCGGGCGTGTTCAGGGGTATAATGGGGTTGATGACCGCCGCTGTTCAGACAAAGGGATGCTTGATGTCTCCGCAGCTGACTAAGTGGAGATGCACCTCGCAGGTCAGACGGCGATATGGTTCGTAGGGCTGGACGGATCGCCTAAATAGGAAACTTTTGAACGAAGATGGTGGACAAGGGTTGGGTTGTTTGGTTGTGGTTGGCTATGAATTCTTGGTCTCAGTGAATTGTCAGTGCTCACTCAGTTGAGAAAGCTCACTGTCGCGGCAGCAGCCCCCAACCTGGAGTCAACCGCATTTCCGACTTGTGGGTGGTGGCTGTGCACCGGTTGATTGTGCTTGGCAGGTTCCGCACAGCCCCTGTGGTACCTCTGCCTGAGAATTCTGGCCATACTTGCCACCTTTCTCAGGCTCCCAGGCAACACTCCGGTGGCCATCCAATGACAGGCAGCGCAGCCACTCAGTGTTCCCCTCTCTTTGTCTCTCTTGTTCGGGAAAGCCGTCGATTTCCCCTCTTCAAGTGCTTCAGCCTCCATCAAGTTCAAACTCTCTCCGTGACTCGATCTCTGTCTGATTACTTGTCCCCTGCAACTCCTCCTGTTGAAGTTCTAGATATGCTTCTCTAGACTTCTTGCATACTGTCACCTCTGCGTCTGTCCCATTCCTCGGACTTGTCCTTCCCTCTGTTCCCCCCTGTCGGGCCTCAATCGCTCGTGCCAGTTCCTGATCGTCCCTGTCGACCTTTCGCTGTGTGTTACTCCGTACTGCTGACTGCTGTGGCTGTGGCGGTCTTTCTGCATCTCAATTTCTCGTTTACGGTCAGACTCAGCGCCGAAGACGTGCCTCCTTATCGTCTCGTCTCTCTTTTCTTCCCTCTCATTCCAGATCTTGTCTCCGCTCTCTTTCCACTTTCCTCTTTACCCCGAGGTCTGTGTTTGACTCCCCAGGGTCTTCTTCAATTCGTTTCTTATCCAGGATTATCCCCCCTCCTCCCTTGATACACCAGACCGCCGCTCGTCACCATGTCCTGGAAAATCACCAAAAGTATGTTTAGTTGGTCTCCCATATCTCCCCTAGGTACCCCCTCTCCTTTACGTGGCTTCACACTAACCTCGTCGTCTCACCACCATCTAGAACTCAAGGAAACGCACCTTGCTCCTTTAACACAAACCTTCACACGCTCTTCCTCCACATCTACAATTAAGGGTGAATCCGGAGAGGAAACACCGGTCGCCCCGCCGACCCCCAGCATTTCGTCAGCCAGCTCCAACGGAATCGGTATGTCTCGAATACACCAAGTCAAGTTTTATAAGTATCTAACAGTAAAAAGCCGCCTCAGAATCACTCGTCTCCCCTCCCGTGGCCCCCGTCCAGCCTGGTATTCTCATCGTTACCCTCCACGAAGGTCGCAGCTTCGCGCTTCCGCAGCATTACCAACAAGTTTTCAATTCTCACATTCAAAATGGCTATGGGATGCGCCCCAGCTCCTCGTCGTCCCACTCAACACAGTCCCAGTCTAGCTCATTTGTGAGCACTCGACCCCAGTCGACAAGCTCGGGCATCAACTCTGCCCCGACCATCCACGGTCGTTACTCGACCAAATACCTTCCCTATGCTCTCCTCGATTTCGACAAGAACCAGGTGTTCGTCGATGCTGTCTCAGGGAACCCGGAGAACCCGTTGTGGGCCGGTGACAACACTGCATTCAAGTTTGACGTATCCCGTAAAACCGAGTTGAATGTCCAACTTTACCTCCGCAACCCTGCCGCTCGCCAAGGTGCTGGCCGCAACGATGACATCTTCTTAGGTGCAGTCAAGGTGCACCCGCGATTCGAAGAAGAAGCGCAGCCTTACGTCGACGACCCCAAGTTGAGCAAGAAAGACAACCAGAAGGCTGCCGAAAAGCATGCCGCCAACGAACGCAGCCTTGGTCAACTGGGAGCAGAATGGCACGACCTTCAATTCGGTGCTGGTTCAATTCGCATCAGCGTCAAGTTTGTCGAGAATAAGGCTCGCAGCATGAAGCTGGAGGATTTCGAGTTGCTAAAGGTTGTTGGTAAGGGTAGTTTCGGAAAGGTCATGCAGGTCATGTAAGTGCTCACCGAGTCAATAATTGGTCAAGTTCTACGGCTAACAAACCCCAAGGAAGAAGGATACCGGCCGTATTTACGCCCTCAAGACCATCCGCAAAGCGCACATCATCTCGCGATCGGAAGTCACGCACACTCTCGCCGAACGATCAGTCCTCGCCCAGATCAACAACCCGTTCATTGTTCCCCTCAAATTCTCTTTCCAATCACCAGAGAAGTTGTATTTTGTTCTGGCATTCGTGAATGGTGGAGAGCTCTTCCACCACCTTCAGCGGGAACAGCGCTTCGATGTCAACCGCGCCCGTTTCTATACCGCCGAGTTGCTCTGCGCGCTTGAGTGCTTGCACGGCTTCAAGGTCATCTACCGTGATCTGAAGCCTGAGAACATTCTTCTTGACTACACTGGGCATATTGCTCTTTGCGACTTCGGGCTGTGTAAGCTTGACATGAAGGATGAGGACCGCACAAACAGTAAGGCACTCTGATGTCATTTCTATAGGTCAGATCGACTAACATAATTATAGCTTTCTGTGGAACGCCCGAGTATCTCGCGCCCGAACTTCTTCTAGGACAAGGATACACCAAGACTGTCGACTGGTGGACCCTGGGTGTACTTCTCTACGAGATGTTGACTGGTCTGCCACCATTCTACGACGAGAACACAAACGATATGTACCGCAAGATTCTACAGGAGCCCTTGACTTTCCCAAGTAGCGACATCGTTCCCCCCGCCGCTCGGGACCTTCTTTCTCGACTACTTGACCGTGATCCCAACCGCCGTCTTGGTGCCAATGGTGCTGCCGAGATCAAGTCTCACCACTTCTTCGCCAATATCGACTGGCGCAAGCTGCTTCAGAGGAAGTATGAGCCGAGCTTCCGACCCAACGTGGTATGTTACAACGTCCTCGGTCCCCGGTATAGCCAAGCATCTGGTTGCTAACAGATTTCTAGACTGATGCTCGCGACACCAAGAACTTCGACGACGAGTTTACTCGGGAAATGCCCAAGGATTCATATGTCGACGGACCCATGCTCTCTTCGACACAACAACAGCAGTTCGAGGGTTGGTCGTACAACCGACCCGTCGCCGGTCTCGGCGATGCAGGCGGCAGTGTCAAGGATCCTTCCTTTGCTAGCATCCCTGAATAGATCGCTTCTCCGCAACGTCAGTGACGGACTTGCTGAGCCAACCACACAACGTGACGGGCTCAAGACAAACAAATTTATATCTCTTGTCCCGATCTATGCATGCATTTTACTGCTGTCTATGCATATCCTGCCACTTACGCCAAATTCCCTGTCTTTTCTATCTGTCGTTATTCCCCTCCATTTTCCGGGAATTGTTTTGTTCTCTCTTGTTCCGGATATCATTTCTGGTTGGATTAGTTCGTGGCAGTGATTTCAGTTTGAGCGAGTCATTTTCTCTCCATTTCCGCTGTTCATTTATTCTTGCATCAAAGATACATTCAGGCAGGATCCTATGCAAATCATTCTCACATGTCTTCTGCACATGCACATCTACCTATCCTGGTGCTTGGCCTTTTTTTCCTGGCTGGTTCAAGCTAACCACCAGGTCTCTTTCTTCTCGCCGATCTGCTGGTCTGGTCTATCCAACCCGGCTTCCTTGAAGCCGCACATTCGCTACAGGAAGCAATCTACATGAGCTAGAGTATTGTCTCAGAGTCGATTCCACCCCGGATCCCCTGTCGTTATTGTGATTTATTTTCCTCTGTTCTCTTCATTTCCTTTCCTTTCCCCATGCTTTGGTTTTTGTCGATCTCGAGTTCAATCTCCCCAGGTGGGTTTCTTCAAGTGCACTAGGAGGGCTCCAAGTTCAAGCAATTTGCGGAATATATGTATGGGTGATTCTTGAAATGGCCGGTTCATAGACCAATAACAAGGAGTTGTTTGTAACACCTATAGTTGCTTTTTTTTGTAGCTTTCCCGTCCAAGGCGTATATCTTATTCTGAGTTTAAAGCTGAATTGGCATTGGAGGAGAGTAGATGCATCTTTTAGTAATTGTTTGAGGACATTATCTGGGACCTAGGGTTTAGAATAACTCCATTTACCTTTTATACAGGATCGCGGGCTCTCTCTCGCTGACAACGTCCAAGTACGTACTAATATTAGCCCGTGGCTGTGGGCTAGCGCCAATCAACACGAACCGCTTACATGGTACGCTGCCGCTGCACCTGGCAGCGGGCTAACACCTGGTCTAGCCATTAGGGTCGGACTCAGCCTCGTCTCGCAGTCCGCACGCCACACCATGCTGTGGTAATGGGGCTGGAACGAATAGCGAGATTATAACAACTAGCACGCCGGCCGCGGTGGTAGACCTTTGCGGCTTGGGCCTTCAAAATACCTATCGGAGAATACACCAGTGAATAATTAGAGATAACGCTTCGACATTATGCTCTCGCACGACGACTACACAGTGGGGTGGGTTTGCGCCCTCCCGCTAGAGATGACAGCGGCGATAGCCATGCTGGACGAAACACACGTTCCGCTGTCACAGCCAGAAAGCGACAACAACGGGTACGCATTAGGTTCAATCGCGGAGCATAATGTCGTTATTGTTTGTCTCCCGACGGGGATCTACGGGACTGTCTCGGCGACCACGGTAGTTTCGCAGATGCTGCCGACGTTCCCGCGGCTGAGGTTCGCGCTGATGGTCGGTATTGGAGGTGGAATTCCTGGGTCCGGGCATGATATTCGGCTTGGGGATGTGGTTGTTAGCAAGCCGACGGGGTCGTGTGGGGGTGTTGTGCAGTATGATTTTGGGAAGGCGCTGCAGGGGGGTGGGTTTGAGCAGACGGGGAGTCTGAATAATCCGCCTCAGGTGCTTTTGACGCATATGTCACTTTTACAGGCGACTATGGCCGAGTCGAAAGATGGGTTCATCTATTCCTTAGTGCAGGGGGTTTTGGACAAGCGTTCGCAGCTGGTGGAGGGCTTTGGTTGCCCTGGCCCGGAAAATGATGTCTTGTTCGATGCGGTGTATCCTCATGATGCTGGTGCAGACTCAAACGGCACCTGTAAGAACTGTGATCCAAAGCAGAGGGTGAAACGTGACCCACGGAAGTTCTTGGGCCCTAGGGTGCATTATGGGACAATCGCTTCGGGAAGCCAAGTGGTGAAAGACTCCAAGATGCGAGATCGCCTGGCTAAAGAACTCAACATTATGTGCTTTGAGATGGAAGCAGCCGGAATGATGAATTTACTCCCTTGCCTGGTTGTCCGGGGCATTTGTGACTATTCCGACTCGCACAAGATTAAAGACTGGCAGGGCTATGCAGCACTGACTGCTGCCGCATACTCGAAATTGCTATTGTCAACGCTGAAACCCAGGATCTTGCATCATATCAACAACTCAAGTAAGCAATGCTGCGTACCCCAGTATCCGAACGAAGTTCTAACGGGCCACAGCAAGGGGCGAGATGACCCCGGAGAAGAAAGCCTGCCTGAACAGCCTCTTCCTGTCAGACCCAGAGGATGACAAGAGCAACTTAAAACGTCGCAGAGGCGAGCGAGCACCAGACACATGCAGCTGGATTTTCGATACTGAAGAGCTTCAAGATTGGCTCGGCTTGACAGACAGTACCCCCCGGTCCAGCCTAGGGTTCGTAAAGACTAAGGCTGACATCTGTTCGAACGTCCTTTGGTTGCATGGAAATCCTGGAACAGGAAAATCGACCATGGTCGTCACATTGGCTGAGGAATTGCCCAAGAAGCCCTACTTTGACAACCTCAAGACCCTGGCTTATTTCCTTTGTGACTCCAGTTCAGCTCACAGACGCACGGCCGTCTCGATCTTGCGAGTGCTCTTGTACCAGCTCATCAAGGGACAACCCGAGCTCATCGAACTACTGTTCGAAAAGTACCAGGAAAGACACGATGGTCTCTTCACGTCCTTTGATGCTCTGTGGTCACTACTCATGGATGTCGGAAGAGACGTGGTCAGCGGCGATAAATACTGCATCATCGACGCTATCGACGAGTGCGAGCCCGAATCGCAGGGTATGCTTCTGACACAAATAAACCAGACATTCAAACGACCAGATCTGGAAAATGACTTCCACCTTCATATCCTTGTCACAAGTAGACCGTATCCGGAAATTGGACGCTATTTGAGTCACTTCAGGAACCAGAACTTATCGCAGTACGACCAAGTGGCGAAGGATCTTAAGCTATTGATCAAGTCGAAGGTCGAAGAATTGAGCACAAAGAATCGCTACTCAGAGAAGGTTGCAGCA
The DNA here is from genome assembly GCF_047715825.1 of Aspergillus stella-maris. NCBI lineage: Eukaryota > Fungi > Ascomycota > Eurotiomycetes > Eurotiales > Aspergillaceae > Aspergillus > Aspergillus stella-maris. The sequence goes on along the minus strand of NW_027396818.1, from coordinate 94,242 downwards.
GAGGTTGCAGAGATTCTCGAAGATAAGGCGGAAGGAACGTTCCTCTGGGTTGGAATAGCGTGCACTGAGTTGGAGTCCGTCCAGTCAAGGGTTGCCGTGAAGACTTTGAAGGAAATGCCTCGTGGCCTGCACTCTCTATACCGTAACCTTTTAGATACGGCACTAACCCATAGTGGTGAGAATAGCAAGATGATTCTGCATATGATGAGCGTCGTCGCAATCTCCCAACAGCCGCTCAGTGTCACTGAACTGTCTGTGGCTTGCGACCTCTATCCAGATGAGGATGAAGAAAGCCGCCTCAACTTCACCCATGACGATATTGACCTATGTCGACTTATGGTAGTTGTGCAGGATGGTATTGTCCGTCTGCTGCACAAATCTGTGAAAGACTTCCTGCTCCGCAAGGGAGGCGAGGATCCGCACCTTGTTGATGACATGATGGCACATGCGACACTCGCCTATCGCTGCCTAGACACCTGGCTGCAGCATTGCGAATATCTGCTCAAAACCAAGGAGCAAAAAGTGCTTCCAAATATCGATTTCCTTCCTTATGCGGCCCAGTATTGGGGAGTCCATGCTCACCACGCGATGTCAGAGTTCCGAATTTTGAAACAGCATGAAAGATTCTTCCGTGCTAAATCGCCAGAGAGAATAGAATGGGTTGATAGGCTCGAGTTCATTCTGGATCTGCCCAGCAATCATGAAGGATTCACCACATTGCATATGGCAGCTTTATTCGGGATCCGCTGCTTGGTCGATTTTGCGTTCGAGGAAATGAGAGAATCCTTCATGTTTGGCAAGTGGTTAAAGGTTCAGCCACGATATGATGACGCGCAGTACAAGGATTATGGTGTACCATCGCCTCTCGAGGTTGCCGCGACACATGGTCAGAGTGAAGTAATGGATATACTCCTGAAGAGAAAGACGGACAAAATGATTGTATCGGCTCAGGTCATGGAAGTGGCAGCGATAAATGAAGATAATGGTGAGGAGATGATGAAACTCCTTCTTTCACATAAAGCTCAAGTCAACGAATCCGTTTTCATAGCCGCTGCCGGGAACCGCTCCCATGGCGGCGCAATCATGTCGATGTTGCTGGATCGTGGATGGGGGCTGACCAGTCAAGGGAAACGAGCAACTGCAGATGCCAAAAGCGGGCGACTCGCGGAGCTCACAGAGCTAGTCAATACAACGCATCATGCTGGCGGACCTACTATCACTCAGAAGGTCATCAACACTGCGGCAAAGAATAGGGGGAGCGGAACCGCGATCATGACCAAGATACTGAGCAAGTTAGGTCATGAACTGCTGGTAGACGATGAGGCCATGGAGGAGATGTGCGCAAATCTCGAGCCAAGCGCCTTCCAAACCCTCCTGCATCAGAAAGAGGGACAAATCCCGCTGACTCTTGGCTTGATTCTTTCTGCCTTGCGCAATGCTTCCGCAGCTGATGAGATGATGGCTGTTCTTCTTGACCAGTGCAACACCCATGAAATGCCAGGTCAGGATATTCTGGACAACATATGCGGCCGTGTGGGAACTGCAGTCATCAACAAGTTTTTAGATGGTCAAGAGAAGAAATTGACCTTGACGGGGGCAAATGTCATGTCGGTAGCCTGGGACTCAAAGCGGGAAGAAGTGCTCGAGGTTTTGCTGGAACGGTGTTTGGTTGAGGATTGGTCTCATCTTGCTATTCCGATTTGCATCAACTTCAGCCCGGGCATTGTTCGCAAAATACTGGATACGTTCGAGGCGATCAACGTCACGACACATGTTATTAGGGCCATAGCAGGGAGAGGGGACAACCATGTCCAGGAAGTGATGAAGGTCATTTTGCGCCATCCTCAAATGACCTTGGCCGAAGAAGAGATCTCATACATGTGCCAGCTATTCGACGTCGATGTCATTCAGGTCCTGCTGGAACACCAGGTGATCAATATTACGCTGGACTTACTCACAAGTATGGACCTAAATGGGGCGAAAAAAGATATCATGATGACATTGCTTCAGCATGGTGGCGGAGAACGCTTGGAGCGGGCTGTCCTATTGATGATTTGCAAAATGTTTGACTGGGAAGTCATAGAGCTCCTTGCCCAAAGGCAGGACGTCCTGGAGATAGATCACGATCTGATAAACGCCTGTTCTTCCAACAAGGAGTACGGCCATGATGCGATGAGCGTAATAATACGCCAGTCTGACCCTGCATCGCTTGGGACGGAGCTGATTTCTATGATTTGCCGCCTATTCAGCGCTCAAGTCGTCGACCAGTTGCCCAAATTCAACGTATGCAGCGAAATCGTTCATGCAGCAGCTAACAATTTTTTCTATGGCAGAGAGGTGGTATCACTGCTCTTCCGCAGACACAGTGGTCGTGTTCAATTAGACCATGGAGCAATTGCCGCGGTATACGATGTGTTTGCGGATGACTTGAACACAACTGAGTTCCTCCAAACTCGTATTGCAGCCCCGTCACACGTATATACTGAGAATGAGTTGGCAGACTTGATTGCAAGAGGTCCTGAAGGCTCTGCAATAGCATTCAGTAACTGTGATGCAAATACTATTGCCGCAATGCTCGATCGATATAAAAACTGCTTGACGGCAGGAGAGGCTATCCTGTCTGCTGCAAGTAATGAGTTCAATGGGAAAGACGTGGTACAGCTCCTTCTGCGGAGGTTCAAAGGCCAGTACCAGCTGGAAGAGGCTATGTTTAAAGCTGCTGCTGCAAACGAATTCGAGGGAACGGGCGTGATGGAGGTACTCCTAGACTGGGAGGAGAGCAGTTCCGCAATCTCAGAGAATGTTGTGAAGGTGGCTGCCTCAAACCAGCAGAGCGGCTATGACTTGGTCGTGCTCCTCATATGCCGATGCGAGTGGGATATCTTCACAGACGAGGTGCTTAAGGCGGCCATGACCAATACCCAAAGTGGCAGGCAAACAATCACTTTGCTAGTACACCAGAGTACTGAATCCACAATTCATATTACCGAGAGTCTCATCAGGATAGCCTCAGCGACGCATGCAGACGATGTGCTCGCGATGCTCTTTTCATCTCAGCGAATCAATCTGCAAATACAGCAGAAGGCCCTGGAACTAATGTGTCTATTGTTCAATTTCCGCCTTGTTGACTTGCTGCTCGAGCAGTATAAGGGCCAAGTCAAAATAACCGACGAAGTCATTGCAGCAGCTGCAGCGAATAGTTTGTACGGCGATCAAATGTTGGACTACCTCTTGAAGCGGCAAAATCCTCCGTCACCTCGGGAAGTCGAGCTAGCCCTTGAGGCAGCAGCCGCCGCTGATGAAGTAGACACCGTCGCTTTTCTTCTGAACGAGTACCATCAACAAGAAACTGTCTCCGAGGATCTCGTGTGCGCGGCAGCTGGAAATAGGTGGCGGACAAGTCAGGTATTATCAATGCTGCTGCGCGCGAACATTCCAATCACGGAAAAAGTACTCATCGCGGCTGCCCGTGGTGGATCGGATACGTTCTCGGCTTTGCTGCGTTGGCGAGACGAGCTTCCCATTACAGATGCTGTTTTGCAGGCGGCATCAGACAATGAGTGTCTGAATGAGCATGAGTTGGGCTTGCTGCGGCAGCGGTACTCGGCACAAGTTGGGCCTTGAACCAGGTTTTGCGACAGTGACCAACAGAGCTTCTGAAATGATGTGTATCTCAGCGCGGGTCTGCTGAACGCTGGAGCATCAGCGGTTGATATGAACTGGAAGACTGGCGAAGGCGACGTTAGTCAAAGCATAATGAGTAGGCTGCCATTGACCATGGACCAAAGTCTTTTTGAATTGAAGTTGGTGTGCTTGACTTGGAATGCAACGAAGACGACCGGGGTCACTGAGCTTTGTGTTGGATAAAAGGTGGATGGTTCACGGCTACCCCGTCACGTGTTACCAAGTTTATAGAATCTTACTTCACCCTACAAGACTGCTTAGGCAGGAGGAACTGCTATATCTAGAGCAAAAACAGCCGAGCTAATGGCGGTGCAATCAGTTTGTCCTCAAGTCAAGAAGGTACGCAGTTGAAGAAGGGAAATTGGGTGATATTCATAGAGCTGGCCTATACTAATCCAGTCAAGACAGAGCCAGTATCGCACCATAATCCCACAACCCCTACTGCAACAACCAGAGGTCGTACATAAACCCTCCGGTTGCCCAGCGGGCCACGACACATCCATCCCCGTCCCCATTCATTACCTCACGGTTTTCCGGAGGTAGTGCCAGATCATCTTTACCACAAATTGATTCACCATAAGATCCCATGAAAAATCTTTTTTTTAATTCCGTAAAGAGAATAGACACATAGATAACAGAAGCTTCCAACCCCCTCCAAAGCGCCCAGCAACACACATGCAAGACACTTAACGGTAGGACTTCTGGTACCTGGCGCGAGCACCACGACCACCGAACTTCTTGGGCTCAGCACGGCGGTTGTCGGCGACGAGGAGCGTGCGGTCGTACTGGACGAAAGCCTGCTTCAGCTGGTTCTTAGAGTGCTCATCGACGTACTTCTGGTAGTAGGCGACGAGGGACTTGGCGATGGCTTGACGGATGGCGTAGACCTGGGAAGTTTGACCACCACCGGAGACACGGACGCGGATGTCGACACCGGCGAACTTGTCGGCACCGACGATGAGGACTGGCTCGTAGGCCTGTTGCAGACGTGTTGTTAGAGAGTGCTTGGAGGATGGTGAAAAATGTATGTTTGCTGGCGTACCTTGAAGCGGAGAATCTCAGGCTGGACCAGAGCGAGGGGCTGGCCGTTGACCTTGATGAGACCCTTGCCTTGCTGTTTGGGAAGTTAGCGTTTGATTCCAACATTCGCGGTGCGTGTTCGAGATTGAGATCGTGTTGGGTTTGAATCGTGCGAGGGTTCCGGTTGCGGCTGGGTTCAAAGTCTGTCTGGCGTGCGATGGGTGTTGTAGCAAAGACATTCGTTTCCCGTCTCCTTCCACTTTGTCGCTATTCTGTTGTGTTGTTCCTTCCAGTTCGAATCGTACCAGCAACCCATTTTTCCACCATATATAGTCGTCCCAGCCAAGTCCCGCACCGCACATATCCAGACCAGACCGAATCCAAAACCGAACCGAAACCCAGGCGCTGACAATGACGAGCAAAAACGATGCGAGCGAGGGTAATTTCATACCTTGCAGTGGGCGACAGCGGTAGCTAAATAATTTCAACGCGATCAGCCTCAATCCAATGCACAACCAAACCCAACATCAAAATATTCCTTCCATCGATATCATTTTCTCGAGCTGGGAAAAGCTTACCCGTCTTCTTCTTGCCGAAGCATTGCACACTCGGGACGGAAGCCATGGTGAATATATGGCCCTTGTCGGTGTCGAAGGGGGGAGTGTGCTGGGTGGATTTGGTGGGTTGAAGTTGTCGTCGTCGTGCACACTTTCTTCTGCTCGACGGGGATTGATCGGGCGCAATAATCCGTGCGGGTGGAATTCGCTTAGTGCTGCGCTAGTACTTTTTGGTAGTTAAGTGGTAGGGCTTGCTCTTTGATCACGTGGTTGAAGCTGGGCGGTTTCGGTAGGCAGGTTTCTCCGGGCGCCGGGCTGGCAGACTCCGCGGCCGCAAGTCTGGATATCTGAGGTCTGCTCTGCTAAGGCTATATCAAGTCAATCAAGGTGCACCGTTGAGCTCCGCCGGTGTGCAAGTTATTCAAGATGTCGCAGACTGTTGGAAGGGTATGCTTTCTCCTTCACTATACTCATCAATCCCAGTCCATTATGATCCCATCCGCTGCAACCTCCGCAGTTCAAAAAAGTTCCAACAGCTAACATCATGACCACCCATACAGACCCGCCTCGCCTACTCGCGAACATGGCACCACGTTGACGTCGGCACAGACGGGCGCAGCCTGGGCCGTCTCGCCACCTCAATTGCCCTCATCCTGATGGGCAAGAACAAGCCGATCTACGACCCGTCGACCGACTGCGGTGACTACGTCGTTGCCGTGGGCTGCCACGACCTGCGCACGACGGGCAAGAAGCGGTTCCAGAAGCTCTACTACACGCATAACACACGTCCCGGTAGTCTGCGCAGCATGACGATGGACAAGATGTTTGAGAAATGGGGTGGTGGTGAGGTGCTGCGTCGCGCTGTTAGGGGGATGTTGCCGAAGAACAGACTTAGGGATAAGCGGTTGGCTAGGTTGAAGAGTATGTTTTATCTCTTTTCTTCCGTGCTTCTGGTCTATTTGCTTGGGGAATGTATAACTAACAGGCTTACAGCATTCGAGGGCCTCGCACACCCTTACGAGAAGAACATCGTCCGATTCGGAGAATCGACGCCCTCAAAGATCGGCGCGTTACCGGAGGTGCAGCAGGCTTTTCGGCAGGCCAAGGCCGCGGGCCCGGCTCCCACCGTGCCATAAGTGTGGCTGTTAGTATGAGTGAGTGAATAGGGGTCAGGTTCCGGTTCATCGGGGCCGCACTGTTTTGATTTGATTGCTCGGCTACTTAGATACCAGCGGCATATACTGTATTCTATTCTGTGTATCACATTATGTATGATGTTTTATCTAGCGCATGGGTGGGAGTTCAAATGTTCTATATTCTCAGTTGTCATTTTCCAGCTCACTAAAATACGTACGAAGGTCCTGCTAGACACTATTATGGTGTTTGTTCAAGAGGTATAAAATGCCATTCCTGTCCCGCTATATACAAATCACAAACGCCTGTCCTACATACACAAGATCTAGACCATTTAGTCTATAGCTTAGCCTTGGACGACCGGCCAACAGTGCACTTGATCAGCCCATTAGGGTTGGTCTGCGGAACGAAAACCTCAGCGTCCTTGTCGGTGTTCTTAATCCCCTTGTGCCAGCTCAGATCAACCTCGAAGTAGTGCTTGTTCGGCAGCACGTACTCGACCGTCTCGAGCAGCGGCTGCTTGGCCAGGATCGCCTCGCCCATGTTGTACATCGTCGCCTGGACACTGGCGCTGTTCTCCTCGGCGAAGGTCTTCAGCGTAATTTCCCTGGCGGCCGTCCATGTCTCGTCGAAGTTAGACACCTTGCTCTTGACGTCGTCGAGACCGCTGAATCTCTTCCAAGCCCAGGTAGCCTCGACGTCGGTACTGAGAATACGATCCCATACTTCAGGGAGGGTAGTGTACTCATCGCGCACGAACGAGTGGAATTGTGAGCCGGTGCTCTTGAGCACAGTGAGCTTTTTGATGGAAGACTTGATGTCGATGCCCTTGCCCTCGTAGACAGAGACCGCGACGTTACGAGTTTCCTCGCTGTCGCGGATGAAGGAGTGTGGGTGTGGTTTGCCGTTGACGTTCAGGCGGGTCCAGCGGTGCGTGATGATTGTGGTGTGCGCGGCGTGGATGTGGCTGTAGGTGTTGATGAAGTGGGTGCCGATGATAGAGCCGAAGAGCTCAGGGGGTGTGACGGGGTTCTGCTTCGCGAGGATGAAGATGGTGTTCTTGATGGAGTCAGTTGCGACGACGACGCTGTTGTCGGCTTTGGTGTAGCTAGATGTACATATGTTAGTTTCTTTGTTCCTCTGATACTGGAGGATGTAGAGAGGTAAGAGAAGCTCACGAAGTCTCGATATCACCCTCAAGAAGACAGCAGACGGTCATTTCGACCACGGTCTGGACACCGGTCTTCTCGTCCTTGTGGACTTTGTAGACTCGGACATTGTCCTTTCCATAGCGGGCAGCGGCGACAGTCATGGTGGAGGCGATGCGATAGCGGATGTCTATAGACAAGGGACAAGGAATAGCAAGGAAACCGGAAACTCTGGAGGTAGAAATAAGTTCCTGCGAAGCCCGAGAGCAGATCCCGGACCTTTTAAAGAAGCCGGGAGAGACAATGGACGAGGGATGGGCTGATGAGGACTTATCGGCCACCTCCGAAGCCCGCAGTTCTAGCCGGCCGCAGCCTCCCAGCTTTATCTTATCAGTCCGCGGAGCACCCCAACGCTTTATGTACAATGTATGTGCTGCATGCGTCTATAGTCGCCATGTTTTCAACCATGCAATGAATTCTTCTCTTCAACTATGGAATGGAACTATCGCGGAGTCACCCCCTCCATCACCCTCTTCTTCGGATTCCGCTTCATCAAATCCTGCCTCTTCGCCTCGTCGTCGCTAATATCATCTAGGTTCGTTTCGACCCTGCTCAGCGCAACCCTTACCTCCTCCTCCGAATTCTCATGCCCCGCCGCCGCAACAGTCAGAATATCCCTCTCGAGCCCCTGAACAACACGCCACTCAATCCCCGCCTCCGTCAACACTTTACACCCCTTCGACTCCCCCACAAAGGTCGTAGGCTCCTTCACCCCAAAGTAGACCTTCTCGATCCCCCGCTTCCCATCCGCCTTTGTCTGTACGATCCGCTGTACACAAGGTAGATTTCCTGATAGTCGCTTGCCGCAGGGTTCCATTGTTACGTAGAGGATTAGTTTGCGGTCCGGTTCGTCGGGGAGGACTTCGGATATCCGGTCGTCGGGGACGGAGTGTGAGAATGCGTATTTTGTGAAGCAGCATTGTTCGGCATGGGTGTTGCCTTCTAGTTCCATTGTGTAGCCTGTTGAGAGGAGCTGGTCTTGTTCGCACATGAGATCGCCGTCTTTGCGGGAGAGGAGGAGGGCGCCGACGCGGAAGTTTGTGGGGAGCGGGGTGGATTTCTCGGCGAGGGAGAGGCACTGCTGCATGTATTGGAGGTGTGGGGAGCGCATTGTTGGAGATGTAAAAGATTTACGTCTGTCTGTAGGGTTGTAGTGTTGCGTTGTGATTGAGTTGCGGAGTTGGAGCTGGAGCTTGCTTTATAGTAGTGGTGGGGAACTGATGTCAGTTGTCGCGGAACTTTAGCGACGATCTCTGCTTGACATTCCAGGCCTTCAATTCATTTACTCAACAAACAACCTTCCATAGTATGCAAAGTTGCTCAAAAAATTCAAGATCATCGCCGCAATGAAGTCGTCGGATCCCCCATGGCTATTAAGGCATCGCTCCTCAACAGCTTTTATCATAGCTACTGTCTGGATATCTTCATTCACGGTATATGCCTGTCGCAAACTTTATGCATGGACCTTTGCTAACACAATTATCAGGACTACTTTCTCTACGCTATGGTAAGATACGCTTATAGCTTATAGCTGCCTTGAAGCTACCAGTACTAAATTTTCCAGGTCGTCCCCATCCTCCCAACAGCCCTTGTCGAGCGCGCAAACATCCCATACGATGACCGTACGTACTACCCCCATCTCCACCTACGCAAGGACATCTCACTAACAACCCATCACAGGAGAATACTGGGTCTCCGTCCTCTTAATGTCCGAAGCTCTAACTGCCTTCCTTTGCTGTCCCATATTCGGCTACCTGGTCGATGCAGCACCAACCCGCCGCGCACCCTACCTGCTCGGCCTAATTTTCCTCGGCGCCTCAATGGGCATGCTCGCATTCGCGCGGTCAACGGCTGTCTTCGTAATTGCGCGCTTACTGCAGGGTAGTGCAACGGCCATGGTTGCTGTTGCCGGGTTAGCGCTGTTAACGGATAGTGTCCCCTTTGATAACCTGGGCCAGACGATTGGGTACCAGGGGTCTGCAATTGCGCTTGGTTTCATGCTGGGGCCGTTGCTAGGTGGTATTATTTATCAGCAGGCTGGGTATGGGGTTACCATGGCTGTTGCGGGGGCTCTTGTGGGTGTTGATTTGATCATGCGGGTTGTTGTTATTGAGAAGGGGGTTGCGGCGAAGTGGATTAATGACTTTCCTGAGGATTCTGGAGAGCCTATATTGTCTGTCCAGAATGAGGACGGGTATCACACCTTCGGAGCACCTCCAGCATCCAATGGCTTGTCCGAGGATGAATCGTCAGATGTCCAAGCGAACGGCTACGGAGACGAAGACGACGAGCAGGAGTCCGCCACACCAACAATCCTCCAAATAGCAAGCCAACCTCGCGTGGTGATATCCTCATTTGGCCTTCTCGTCCAGGGCCTCTTATTCTCCGCTTTCGATGCGGTACGTACACCTATCACTGTCCCGCCAAAGCTACCTGTCTCTCCCTGTATATAGACTAACCATGGCCAAAACAGACAATCCCCATCTTCGTCGAAACAACATTCAACTGGACAGCCCTAGGCGCAGGTATAGCCTTCCTCCCGTCTGCCCTAACAGCACTCTTGGAACCATTCTTCGGTGAGCCATTCTTCCCATCCTCATCTCCTCTTCCATCTCTCTTCAACCCAAACCAAATTAACTTCGCGATTCAGGCTACATCTCAGATAAACACGGCCCGCGCATCCCAACATTCACCTCCTTCATCCTCCTCCCGCTTCCCCTAATGGGAATGGCAGCCATAAAACAGAACACCCCAGCGCACATGGCTGGCCTCCTCTGCCTCCTAACACTAACAGGCCTGCTAATGAACCTCGCCATACCGGCCCTATTCGTCGAAGCCCAGGATGTCCTCGTGAAGTTGCAATCACAATCGCAATCCCAACAACCCACCCCTACCCATCAAAACCAGCACCATCCCCAACCCCAAGCAAAGACCAAAACGAAAACCCAAAAGAACGAAACAAGAGGCATAGCCCAATCCTTCGGCCTCCAAACAATGGCCCAGTTCCTGGGCATGTTCCTCGGCTCATTATGGGGCGGGTTCGTGGAGTGGCGGTTTGGGTGGACCGTTATGGTTTTTTCACTGGGGAATTTGTGTTTTTTGTCTGCGTTTGCGATGTTGGGGCTTGGTGAGCGCGGTGATTATGGGCATGAGGGAAACGGATGGGTGGGGAGAGTATTGGAAAGACTCTGGTTGAGAAGAGGGAAGAAAGTGAAGGGACGGAATGTGGATGGTGAAGGGGAGAGGGAAGGGCTTTTGGCGCATTGAATAGGGCAGTTGGTTGTTTGAGCTGGTGTGTGGGTAGTATTTACGATTATAGTGCAGAGAAAGGTTACTAGATTTCCTAGGTAGGTACCTCAGCATGCCAACGTCTACGCTCAGTAATCAATGCACCTATTGAAAATCCCAAGGAAAAGAACATATAAAGAAGTGAAGAGTGGTGTATATTTCATCTATACTTTTCAGCCAAGTGACAGGCATCAACTAGGAAGCCGAAGGTCACTGCAGGTCGTCGTCGTCGGGTTCAGCCGTGATATATAGAGGATATCAACAGCAGAACCAAAACCCATGTACAAGCTCATTCTCTTTCAAAGATTGAAGAATGTGTCAATCAATGACGCAGACAAGCGCGTAGAACAACGAATGTTCGAAACATGGACAGAGAGAAAGGAAAGAGGTAAATAAAAGTAAAAGTAAAGCTCCGGTCCAACAGACAAAAGTACACCCTGTACTTGGTAGGTGAAAGCAAAGAAAGAAACCAGCCAATCCAACGCCCAGAATGCCCAGCTGAAACGCCCAATCCAATTGAATCAAACCAAATCAGTCCAGGCCAATCATGAAGTAGAAAAAGATTTTATAATGAGAATCATCATCGCAAGACACACGCAAACCAAAGATCCAGTCCCAGTCCAGCGAAAGCCCATGAAGACATTGAATAGATCACGCTATATAAGGACGGGCACGGGAGATCAGCGAGTCTACAGACTCAACTGGTCGATACTCCCAACGCGTCCACTTCCTCCAAGTCGCCCTCCACCCTTCGTCACCATACCCAGCCGATAAAACCGCTCTTCACCGGCCGCCGTACGACCCCCAATGTACCATTTCTCGGGGCCCAGCGCATCCCGGAACCCACCAGAGCCAGAAGAGCTATCGCTTCCGCGCCGCTGGCGGTCGTGGCTGTTGGTGATGGGGATAGGCGTAGAGGATGTTGGCGGGGACGACGGCAGTGAGTCAGCCGGCGGCGCAGGCTGATTTAGCGGGCTGCGAGTGTGAGAGTGTTGTCTGGAGGGCTGGTGGTGGTGATGATGGTGGTGGTAGTGATGCGATGATTCAGAGGATGGCTGGGTATTGGCATTTGCGGCTGGGGATGCAGAGGATGATGAGGATGGTTGTGACGATGACTGTGTGGACACCTGAGACTTTGTTGCTATTGCGCGTGCGCCCTGTGCGATCTGAGATGGGGAGAGAGATGAAGAGCCGCTGGATTGCGAGCCGGCGGTTGAGGCTTTGTAGGTTGACTGGGCGCGGAAGGCGGCGAGGAAGTTTGCTAAGAAAGGGCGGTTTGTCGACATGATGATATGATCCCCCTCGCAGTGTTTACTCCAAGTCGTGAGGCACGAAAGATGTGGTCGCGGAAAAGCCGGCAGGCGAGTCGATCACGATCACGATCACAGCCGCTTCGCCGGGAGGTTATCGGATGTTCGGAAAACCGTGGTGGGGTGAGACTGTGCAAGGATTACTGCCAAGCAAGGGCTGGGGAGTGAATGCGAGTGTCAGAGGGGAGATTCAAGCAGCGAGGGTGGTGTAGGCGGGGGAGTGATGGCTTGGGGACGGATGAAGTTGAAGTTGGGAAGGTATCCTGAAATGCCCGAGTCAACCCGTGCACTGCAGCCAATCACCGCTTGCTGATATCGCCGTCTTGCGGTGACGTCTCTCAACCCCACGTCGTTCTCTAGACAGTTCGCTGGTGCTCTGGGGTCCTCACCGAAGGGTCTGGCTGGCGGTTAGATGATCCTCTATTTAATACTTTCATCCTTCGACTATTCCGAGGATGGGTTGAGCAGCGTCGCCGGCTGTAGGGAGTTCTCGGATCCCGGATGAACGGCGCGCAGCAGCAATAATAATCATCTCACTTATAATCCATAGATTGATGCACCATATGACAGATCTATAATGTATTTCTTATTCTCTCGGATTTCGCTCTATATTCTAGCTTTTGGCCTTCTTGGCTTTTCCACCCGAGTCCTGTCGACCCGTGCAAACAACAGGACTGTAAAATAAACAAGAACGTAATGCAACTGACGCAAACCAGGTATGCATCGCGACAAGAGCAAACAGGCAAACAGGCAAACTGCAGCACTGCCGCTCCGGTCGAAATTTAGACCGGTTCGCAAACGTATGTAATCGGCAGGAGAAAGTGAGACCGTAACAATGATAAAGATACAGAACACCGGCACAAACAAACGCAAGGATAAAACAAACTCTCCGAGGTCAAAGCACCCATATCCGACCAGAATACAGGCCTAGTTACATCGTTTTGGCGAGAGAACATGCGGGTTGGAGCGGCCGTGAAGTATGCAAAGCTCGAATAAACCCACGAGTCGCGTACGTCTCACGAAAGGTAGGCGAGAACAGACCCGTGGGCTAGGTCGACAGTCGACAGAGCCTTTTTCGCAAGAGAAAATCGTGTGGCCGTATTGGAAAAAGAAACGAGAGGAACCAGAACCGCAAACACAATAACATGCCCGAGTCTATAGTTGGACGCCGGATAAACCACACCCCATACCATCGGCCACTCATAAAACTGCACTCGCCGTTGGAAATGCTGCAAATATTTTTGACAAGCCGGAGAAAATGAAACGAAACTGACAAGATACCCCAGATAGAGAAATCGTTTTCGTAACTTGAAAATTGCTGAATCTCGAGAAAATAAATCATGTGGAGAGTATGCGTTCCAGGCGCAGTTGAGCAATTCGACCTCATAATGTACTCGAGAATCGCAGCGTTTGTAAAAAATAGGAGATCGGTTTGCGTAAATCTATTTTTGTGACGAATATGAACTCAACCGGATACAAATACAGGACACGCGGTGACCCCCGAATGTCGACTCAATCTATTGTCTGGCTGGCTGAACGGTACCTATATCATGATCAGTAACTGGCAAGCAATAATTGTATGTGAGAACTTACCGTCGCCGCTCATAGTCGAAGCCAAGTAGAGGCCGTTCATTCCACCTTCCTGAGCACCGGCAGTGGTGGTGGGGTAGTACTTGCGCTCGTTGTCAACGTGAGCCTGGATGGGCTCTTGGCCACCGGGCATCGAGTGGGAGAACACAGGGTTCATGTAACCCTCGGGGGCTCCGGGCTGGAACATCGAGGCCCAGTCAAGCTCGCCGGGGTGGCCGGGATGTCCAGGCATCACAGGGCGCTTAGGATCGTGAACAACGGGTTGTTTTACCTGCTCAATGGGACGGTCAATATTCAGCTGATGGCCAGAGGGGTCAGCACCCGGCTGCACGAGATACGGGCTCTGCTTGGGAGCTGGCCAGGGAGCTCCTTGGTGCGGCCGGCCGGGGAACGCGTCTTCATGCTGACCGCGGCCCATTCCATTGACAGATGTCATCGGAAAGCCCATAGTCTGGTGATCAGCGTACCCTGGCCGAGCCGGAGCCAATCCATTGCCGTTAACGGCTCCCTCGCCGTAGGTCGTACCCGGGATGCCATTGGGAGGCGGGACGTTACTACTGACTTCATCCTGAACGGGCTTTGCAGGATTTGCCGCAGCTTGCTGTTGAGACCTCTTGACGTGCGCATTGGGGTGCGACAAGTGGGTGGCGCCCGTGGGGTTACCACGTCTAATTGAGCACTTCTGGAAGTGGCGTTTCAAGATATCACTTCGAGAGAACGTATCCTTGCAAAGAACACACATGTAAGGACGATCACCGGTGTCTGTTCAGAAATTTGGTTAGCAAATTAGAGCGCGTTTTTGCTTGTTTACTCCAAGCTGGAATTGAAGATACTCACGGCGAAGCAGATGACGCTTCAAGTGCTTGGCGTGAAGGTAAGTCTTGTTACAGTGCGGGCAAGGGAATTTGCCATCGGCATCCTTGGCCGGAATGGTGGTGTTCTTGGCAGTGCCATTGACGCCGTTCGTGACAGGAGTCGCGCGTCCAGGCACGCTGGGAAGAATACCGCGGCGGCCCTGAGAGCCAACAACCTGGGTGCGGGGAGATTCCTTTCCGGGGTACGGAGCAGCACCGTTGGTGGCCACTGGGTCTCCGTTCATCCAAGTCTGAGGCTTGCCATCCGCGGAGTAGCTAAACGCGCCGGATGGAAGGCCATTGAAGTCACGACGGTCCCGGGGAGGAGCGGGCGCAATGGGCTGCGGATATGATTGAGCGCTGGAGGCAGGTGGGAGCACGCTGTGAGGGGGAGGGTAATGGGGCGATTGCTGTGCCTGCGCCTGCGGGTTTGGATGGGAGAGGAAGGACGTCGGAGGGAGACTGCCCACGGTGGTGTGTGGCATGATCGGCGCGGCAGACGACGCGTAAACATCATGACTTGAGGCAGGGTACCGGTTCAGATCAGGCCGGTAAGGCGGCTGCCCCATGTAAGAATGAGGGGCAGGCGACTGGCTATGATGCGGCTGTAGAGGAGGCAGAGTGTGCGGCTGAGAGACCGGGTACTGAGGCTGCATCGTGTACTGAGGCATGGGCATCGGTGCAGAGGACAGAGGCGTGGAACCCTGGGGGAGACTGGTCGACGGAGGCCGAGAAGGGTGATTTCTGGGATCCATCACGAGGCGGAGAACGTGTTCTTTTCCTGGGGACGAGAGATGATGAGGGGTGATTCGAACTGGGAGCTGGCGAAAGAGTTCACGGTATCTCGATCATTGATCGCAGGGCGAGAAAATTCTTCTTTGTGGATGGGCTTTTTTTCCAACGCGGGAGCAATCGGTCTGAGGCGACAAGAGATTGCCCTTTCAACGACGTTCACTGATCGCGACTTGAAGAGTTTTCCCACAGAATATCCTTGTGTTCTGTTCGTGTCGAAATGACCCCGAATCTTATTCCGACGCGACTTTTCTCTCAATTCAACCCGGAGGCAGACGAAAACGACAGGCAGGGAGACGCTGGGTCAATTGCGTTTGACAAGCAGAGAGCAGCGAAGTCGACTACTCCCAAGGAATGCTGCGTCACGAACGACGATGTTGTACAGGATCTCGCGTACTCCACTGAGAAGAAGAAAGTCAGGACAGGTTGAGATGCTTAATCTGAGGTCTCCACGGTCACCCACCAGGAAAATCGCGGCGTGGTGGGAACTTCTTTTTATCCGCACGTTGTCAAAACAGAAGATGGTTGTGATCCACCAAGAAAAGCCGGCGTGGAAGTGGGTCTCGACACCAGCAGTCAAGGAAAGGATGAAGACGGCTTAGCCAATTTCTGCCTCGCGTCAACAACAATGCGCGATATCGACTAGGATGCAGTGCTTGATGGAGCAAGTCTAGCCAGGGACAAACGCGTATAGGTGCGGAGGTCAAGAAGAAGAGGGAGGGAAGGGGGAGGGAGGGAAAAAGAAACGAGAAGGCAGAATGGGCAGTTCAAGTGTTGGTAAAAAAAATATGAATTTTTCCTTTTTGCAAAAAATAAAAAAAAAAAAAAAAGAAAAGAAAAAAGAAAAAAGAGATTAGGGAGGAAATTCGGCACCCAAGGAAAGGTAGCAGGACTTCCACGGGAATGGAGGGAGGGAGGGGAGGCGAGAGCACGGAGGGCGGCGGAGCTGAAGGGACTGACTCTAGCACTGAGACGGGGGAGGACGGAAGAAAAGAAAGAGAGAAAGAGAGAGGGATAATTGGGGAGGGCGAGGGCAGCCGAGTCAACGATCGAAGCGGTGACGATCACAACTCGGGGAGGCGAACAGAAAACAGAAATTTGAATAATCAATATTATTATTCTTTCTGGTGAAGTGGTCGTGATTTGGTGATGCTGAGCTGCCCTGATTCGCGCCTCTCCCGGTCCGAGTCTGCTGCCGATTCTTTGTCACTGGACAGCAGTTTACTCTTAGTCTCCTACAGTATCTCTACGATCATGCTCATAATACCCACTACTAATGTGTCTTTCTGAGGAACTCGCTGTTTCGCGAATATCTAACAACAACGTACGATCAATTGCAGCAGACTAACCAGAAACCGGCAAAGGCACTTTGGAACGAACCAAGTCCGAACTTCTCCCGGCAAGAAGGGAAGAATTATTGGGTTGGCAGCAGCGGCAAACAGGGGAAAATGCTGCCAGCTAGCGGTCTGCATTCTGCACCTTTTTCTTGGTTGGCTGATTGTTCCTTTCAAATTACATCTCCAAATCCTGACTCTCCGATTCTGAGAGACTGAGGTGGCTGGTCCATGTCGGACGTGTGCCGAACACGGTGACGACTGGCGATACACTTCGACCAACCTTCCCGCATCCAGCAATTGATGAATCTCCCTCCCCCTCCGATTCATGCTTCCGACGCAAGCGGAATCGGCGCAAAATGATGGGTTCAGAAACAGGCCCAGGCGCTGGGGTTTGAAACTTTCATCTGTTGCCGAGTCGCAGGCTGCAACTTCCGGGCACTCGTCACGATCTTGGTAGGCTTACGGGCTAGGCTCACGAAGCATGCACGTACAATGCTCATTGGCCCTTCACATTTCATGCGACAGGGAAGCGGGATGGAATGAGCACCAGGGTGCGCAGCAAGGTTGAGCTTCCGAGTGGCCTTGATCCTTGGAAATCAAATGCAATGCCGTTCTCATCCTGCCCGGAAGGATCGGACGCGTCTGTACTTTTGCTCCCTGTCAAAGATGTCCAATCCTTGAATTTCCAAGCACCTTGAGACATCTTCGTATACGCTATAGTTGCAAAGTAGATGCTCAGACGCATCTGCAGAATCCTTCCCCCCGCCGTTCCATAGGGCTCGGACACATGCACCATTTCTCCGCAGCCAACAGTCTCCGCCGCCCGAATATTGGTCCATCAACCTCATGGCACATCCACATTTCCACATCTCTAAGTAGGGGTGACAACCTTATCAGAGCTATCACGGCCGAGTGGAGAGATGCGACTGGGGGTTCAAGAATCTCGATTCGAAAGCACATCATCATGCCCACTTGACTCCACGGCTGACGGCAGGATCAATCTGGAGATCCAGGCACGGTTTGCACGACTTGGATGGGCGCTGTGGATACATTCTTTAAGCTTAATCTTGTACTCCATCACGATCATGAGATATAGATATAGAACAGCTGTCAACAACAACAACAAACAAAGATAACCGATATCTCTCTGAAAATAATATCGTATCGGTTAACGACATATCGCTCGAGACTCGTTTTTCAGACCAGCACTTTGTCATACCCGCGCAACGGTCATGCATACCGTTGAATCCCTGGAAATATATTTTAGCCGCTCGAGCACAACTGCAAGCAGCATATCTCGACTGCAGCATTCATTATTCGACGGAATGTATTTCCAAACATTCCAACCAACACCCTTCATTTCAATCGCCAAAAGCCCGAAAGTCAAAACTGCCGTAGTCGATTGCCAGCTCCAAGTATGACGACTCGATAGTCTTAAGACTGCATTTCCCAGGTTTGTGACAGGCTGTGGCAGATGCAGGCCGGCTGTCAACGCCCTGCTGCCACGCACCTTTCGACCACTCAGCACTCACAGACCAGTCACCTAAATATCGCATTCAAGACCTCTAGACGAGCAAACCGTACTTTTTCCTAAACAAGTGCCAACTCTGCAGCAGCAAGAGTCTACTACTTTACCAACTATGGTTCTGCGAAACCTTGCCATATCCAAATTTCCAATAGTTCAAAGCTGCGTTTCTTCCGCCAGCGATGAGTGGCTGCGCGCGTGCCAAAAGAGTTGGCGGCTGAGCTCCACCAAGGATTGTCGCTCTGAAGAGCTTCTCGTTTCGATTGTGGACCTGCCCATGCTTTAGTGCTCTTCTTGCAGCTAACCGTTACTACTGATCCTGGTCAGTTCAAACTTCACAAGTCCATATCAGGTTCTACTGCGCGTGGTCTGTAGAGCAAGATACCACTGCTGACGTCGGTCAAGAATAAAGAAGATGAGGACAGTGCTTCTTCGCTCTGTCTCTGCCTGACCGGCAAGGCGCGGAAGGGCCAGTCCCAGAAGGGAAGGTTAGCCCGGGAGACCTCGGGATGTCACTGACCAGATCCGAGTCTGCTCTGCTCTTACTCGACTCGGTCGCCCTGTCAGCCACGCGGTCGGACGGAGGACTCAGAGACATCCAGCACGTCACAAGACCATCACCTAAGAATAACACCATTCCTTCGTGTTCCAATTCCTTTCGTCTGCTCTTGACAAGTTGAGTTTGGCCATCTCAGTACTCTTCTGCAGAACCTCGCCCGACTTGCCACTTGTGTGAGCGGTCCCCAGGGAACTTCTCCTCTGGGACATCGTGGTCTTCACGTTAGAGCCTACCAAGGAGTTAGTCCAACTCTCAAACCCAACTAGCGAATCCATGGGCCTATCCGCTGCTTCTGGTCTTGTCCTCCACTATGCACCTCGCCCAATGTGGCGGTCCGATCACGGCAGCCAGCTCCACCACCGAAGCCGAAGGCCCGCCCATGGAATCTTCGACGAAGCCCATCCAGGCGGTGTCGCTCTGACCTGCGTTGTCATTTTGCGCGCTTGACGGATCATCGCTAAGAAAGCAACAATCATACGGGTCCAGGAGAGCTTCCAGGTTCCCACTTTGCAGCGTGAAGAATTGCCCATGTGGACCGTCATATTTGCATTCTTGAAGCTTGGCGCCAGATGTCTATACTAGAAATCGTTCTTTCGGGCTCCTTATGCCTGACCTACCATTTACGTGGTCTACTGACTAAACGCGCCATTCGAATTGGCTTTGTAGGCTACGGGCGATATGCTACGTAACCTGTTGGCCCACTCGCCAATTACAAACTCCGAAATTTTGTTCATACGTGGCAGAGGATAAGAAACACAGTGGCTGGCGGTCGATATCGGAGGGTTTGTCTCTCTGCGCCTGCCGGTCTGGCCGGAGACAACCGCCCTCCTCCCACCTACCTGCTTCGGCATGGCGCGCCTGGTACCTTCGACTACTGCAGGCCTGCAGATCGCCTTTGCCCTCCAGCGAAACTCGGTACCGCGAATCACAGAACAGGGTTTCACAGAGGGCGGGCTTCGAAATGTATCTGTGCCTCGGCACTTTTCAACTTTTGCTCTCCCGGCGACGTTTTTCCGGGCTGAACGGAGGAAGCCCGAAGCCAAGTCTGGTTCGTCTCAATCTCAGGAGAGCTGGAAGCCAATCATATGCTTGCTTCTGACGCCACCCACCTCATCTGCATGTCTTGAAGGCGTGAGCGTGGTCTGAGCCAAAATTCGACATTCTGAGTTGGCGGTTCTTCCAAGGTTGACAGCCGGATTGTGATTGGTGCTACGCTCTATCAGATTTCTAGCAAGGACGCCATGTTCAACAACTCAACCAAGCATTTCTGCCTGTCAACCCCTGTCGATTCTCACTGCGAACCGCGACTCGCGGAACGCGGTGACGAACGAGAGATCGGTATGGTAACGGCAGGTTTCATTCGCCATTTTCTTGTGTCAAATGAAACTGTCCACGCCAGATTATCTATTAATAATGCGAGTCTAGATTTTGACTCTATAATAAGCCGGATATCACAGCGACGATGCATGCCGTATCATATTACGCGCATAGCATTATTGTACAGTGGTATACCGTCAACGATATTCGTACAGGAGTACGTCAGATATCAGATCAAGCCGGTCCGCTAGGCTCTAGCACATGGCACAGAACCGTTGGTTGTACCATGCCGCAGCGCGACTATCGCGATATGATCAACGAGCACTCACCGAAATACCAACACATAGAAAATTGGTCATAGCTTTCAGCAGCCAACAACATCAGCGTCATCCCGCTCACACCGTTGCATCTGTCAGCTTCCAAGCCGACTCCTTCCCAATTCCCCCTTCCCCTGATTTGATATCTTGCGCGATTTTTCTCCAAGACAAGACGAGACAAGATAGACTACTACTCGGTCGAGAAAACGGATTGAGAAAGTCTACCCCTCAACTTCACACTATCCGAATGCAATATCCGAAGCTCACCGCGTCTGGCATTCCTTCGTCGTTTCAGATGACGATGTCTCGCGCCTCTACGGGATTGTATTCAACATCCAACTGCCGAGGTACTACGTACTGTAGTACGAACATGGCATACGGCGGGAGTACGTGCTCACTGTTCGTAGCTCAAAAATACCGTCGCTCTGGCTCTCGAGTCTGAGCAACGTTCAAAGTTCAGTAGTCTCACACGTTTCGCGGCCAAACCTGGGGGCAGAAAGTCTAAAGGTTCCTCTTGCTCGGTAACTCTAGCCTCTCCAAGAGCCTCGCTCAGCAAGCGTCTTACGCATGCTACGTGCGTACTGCATACACTGCCAACGCGGTAGGGTTCCAATTCTGCAATCAATTGTCAAGAAGGGTTGCCTGTTGGAAAGCAATTTCCATGAACAACTCGAAGCTCTCCAAATTGGCAAAAGGTGAGTTCGGCGGGATATGCGTATACACTAAGGAAAACGTATCTAGATCTACATCCTACACCAACGCCTAGAACCAACACAGAGTATTTTGGGTCCCCGAAATACCACGACTCCGCCATAGCTTAGAGCCTGACAATAAGAGCACCCCTCCTGGCTCCTGCCCCTCTTGGAGAGCTTCCAACAGGCTTCGGTCTTCCGCCCCAAGCCCCTGGCTCCTCCGCTAATTACGGTGCAACGTTTAATTCTGGCGTTGGTTCGCCGAGGCTGTGCCGCTACTCGTTGGTTGCAAGTGGACGAATTCCGAGCCCTAGTTCCCTCAGAGTCTCCATAGCTCTAATATAGCAGCTGCAGAGATCATACGGAGATTCGATAGGAGAATAGCGAAATGCTTATTCGCGTTCCTGCATAAGCAATGTGATCAACTCAGCTTGGGGCGCCTAAGATGACCCCTCACGCTCTTACGTCCAACAATAACAATGATACTATTGTTTGAGCTGGTTTCATAGGTACTCTCCTCAGAGCCAGGGTGCTTTGGTGGACCAGACGGCTATGCTAAGTGGCAAGTGCTAAGCATAAGCATAACCCCTGCCCCTGTCTCTGCTGGCCGCTGGCCGCTGGCCGCTGGGCCTGCCGCCATGGCCGCCCCATCAGTCCCTACATAGGTATCCAGCGCTCCCGACTCCCCGAGCCCCTAGTAGAGGCTAAAGTAGTCACGTTTGAAACGGGGCTATATACGGACTACGGAGTAGGTGGGGTTTTTTAGTAGTTTTCTAGAAGGCCATTAGTGCTATAGTGCTATGTGGTTCCTAGCACTATCATCTATACAAATTAACTGCACCCTATGCACCAGTGACAACCGAAGTATTTGGTAATTGTAATGATAGCCTAGACAATCTCGGGGAATATTGCTTAGCGCTTGTAGAAATAGCTAGGTAGGTAGACTAGCTAGTTGAGATCCGCCTATATGGTTCAGAGCGTGGTCATGGTCATGGTCATGGTCACGCGACACCGTACGGAGGGAATTCAACGTGGTGGAAGTTCGCTCTCGAGTCTCAATCCTTCCGGGGTCCAGCTTACTCCGGCTAGCTGCGCCCTTCCCTCTAGCAGGGAGTCGGGAGTTGGAACTCGGGAGTTATATCTGATTCTAATTCTGGAGGGGCTGTGATTCACCATACCGACGTCAGAGGCTTGTAGCCTACCTTAGGCAGGTAGGCTAGGGCTGCGGCGGGGACTACTCTGAATTAGCACTTGTGCTTCCCGTCATTCTCAGGACACGCCTTATCTGTCATGCTCATGCTGTAGTTGATTAGGACATTGCACTGAGACTTGTTGGCCTGTTGCAGAACTGCGGTGAAGAATTGAGGGGCCGTAGTGAAGCGCTAGGTATGTTGAGGGTAGACCGGACTCTGCATTCTGTGGTGAGTTGACGGGGTTTAGGGTAGATGGGGAATGAAGCACACTGCCTTGTCGGTTAAGTATACTGGGCTCTGTGTGCTTGTGTACGCAGTATGGAGGTAAGATTTGTAGTATATTGTCCAGGTTCCTTCGAAGTTAATCTCAGCGCCAGCACTTGTCTCTTCAAAAGCGGGCTCATCGAGCCCTAGGAGCAGTGTGTTTGATCTATTGGACATATTGATTTGAGCCGATATTATAGATTGTCGTAAAAGTCATGAGTCGCGCCAGTTGCAGCCGTCGTATCTCAAGTCATCAATGACCCTGGGCGATAGCAGCTATTGACGTTAATTGAGGCTCATTACTCATGGCCAGACTGCTCCTTGCTAGTATTATTTTTCTCCTCCTGTTCCTTTGACTGCGCGTCTTGAAATTCCTGAATATAGTCGTAAATGGACTTGGCGGTCTCGTATGTCTCATTAGATGCCCAGCCGTCCCTATCGAGGATGTGCTCGATGAAAACCCATATGTCCTGAGCCCCATTCCATCCTTCACCGTCTTCATAATGCTTGCGAATCTCTTCTGGAGAGAAATTAAGCGGACACTCGCCCGGCCGCTGATAGGAATTCAGAACAGGCGGCCACCCGTGTAGCTGTATACTTTATGAAGCAGCGGATTTCTCTCCTCTGTGTAATCGTTGTAGATGTATAGTATCTTCGAATTGTCTTGTTGATACTTGATGGACTTTTGCTTTTGTTCGTCCAGAGTGTCAAAATCCTCAGGAAGTTCGGAGAGCTGTTCACCCCTGTAGTCGAGGAAGCGCGGAGGGCGACCTCCTACAAACAAAGGACAAGCTGCCAAGCTTTGCCAGTCAATGATGCCTGTAATATTGCCATCATCGTCCACGAATATGTTAGCCGAAGACATATCTGCATGACATAAGAATGCTCCCGCAATATCCTCTTCCGATGGTAGTAGATGAGGGGTTAGAGGTAAATAGCGTTAAATCAAAGATATATGCTCTGTAGGGGGATAGGTATTGCGGGACGGCATGACCAGTCCTTCAATAGGGTTACGGTCTGCATGTTTCTCAAGCCAGGATATCTCTCTTAAGGAAGGAGCTTGTATTAACCCCAAAGCGGAGGCCCTGTGTGATCATTAGCAAGGAGTTATATTCATAAGTGTGCCGCATACATGGTCCGCGGTCAATGTTCATATGCACCCGTTCCTTATTCCAGAACTCGCGTTTACCATTGGCCCAATCGAAAACTTATCAGCAACGTTTTTCTTGAATGCGTGGGATAGGTCGTCTCCAGTGAGCATGGCTGAATGTGGCCCTGGCGGTGCATCTTCAGCGAAGTAAAGACATCCGTAGCTACCGAGGATAGTTCAATGCATGATCCATGCATAGACATGCGATACTCACTGAGAGAAGTGCACTGACAGCAGCTTATGCTGAATCTCCACAATGTCTTTTATACTTTGTACGTTGCACTGAACCTTCATGTCCGGCCACACAAACGCAAGCTGCGTGCCAGGAGCATGCTCCATAACGATGTAATCTGAACCTACGAGATTTGTAGGGCCGGATATGGAGCTCTAGCCGAGAACCTTTGGTACAGGAACATGAAGGACATTTCTTAGCTGAGGCTGGAGTCAGAAGTGATCGTAAGCTTGTACTACAACTCACAAAGTCCGTCGTCGCGACCTCTGAGGCAGTAGTCAGAAAGTCAGGCCCGGCATTTAGGCTTGGGATGCGAGCGACAAGCATCTTATCATTGGCCATGGTAAGTTTGAAAGCCTTGTTGTATGTCCCTTCACCCAGCTTCTCCATGCGGACACATGGGCCTGCCGAGGATGCTTCCATCGCGACTCTTTGCAATCCAGCAATGTCGAACTCGCGATATCGCTCTTGAAGCTGCTGTTATTCGTTCCATAGCCATCGCCCGCTTGTATGTTGAAAGAAATCGTGCGGGTTCCCGACAACATTGGTCAAAGGAGGATCGGGCTGATGTTGGGAATAGCATCGTGTCGAGCAAAGAGATTTGACTGAGGTGTTAAGTACCGGTAAAGTTGCTCTAGCTCCTAAAAACGGCATAAGAACATAGCCTTGGCCATTGCAAAGAGTGAGCATTGTTGGAGATGGAAGATCTATCAGTAGGTAAGGAGGAGGTAGGAAGCTTGGCCGAAGGACATCAACAAAGTCACAAGACCTGTGCAACCTTCTCTCTTTCCTTCGCTCTTCTTTCGGCATCTTCTCTTGTTACATTCAACAGCATTCAAACACAAGTGCGTCAATTTCGGTTCTCATGACGAATACAACTGCAGCAATCCATGACTACAGAATTTCTTATCTCAGTCTTATCATCTCCAAATCCTTACTGACCTGATAACCATCCAAGCTTTCCCCGGGCACGCCCAAGTCTCCGCCTGAACCTGCCTGATTGAGAATGGTAGACATGCACTCTGACGCGCGGGGTCCCAGCTTCCGATCGCCTACTGGCCCAGACGCCTAGAGGCCCCTGCATTGGATATCGAAGTTATCGTTGAGATGATCACGAACCGTCTTGTCCTATCGGTGCCTCCGTCGTCTGCAGCAATGCGCGACCCCGTGCTGACTGCATATACATGCATCTGGTGCTACCTTAAAGGCAAGATCTCGGCCATCTTCGTCACCTGTTCCAACCTGGACTTTTTCCTAAATTTTGTGGCTCGTGGGCTTTGGTCGCCAGCTTGACTTCTATCGAATGCGACCGCTCATGATCAATTATCATGTCAATTTCCGGCAAGAGACCGACTGCGTCAAATGCGCAGGCCACTGATGATACCGCTCATGATCCTGTAACCTCCGTTCTTCCCAATGGAGATATCCCTAGTTTCGACGACTCGATGGATGCCGATGAGCGAGTTATCACAGCTCTCGGGTACAAGCAGGAATTCAAGCGCGAGTTCTCGCTATGGACAACGTTTTGCGTCAGCTTTGCGGTGCTCGGACTACTCCCGTCGTTTGCAAGCACAATATACTATGGTACATACCCTGGCGTGGTTGGGCGCTCAACAGGCTGATTCGCGAGACAGGTATGGGATATGCGGGGACCGCTGGGATGGTCTGGGGTTGGATCATAGCTATGATATTCATCCAATGCGTGGCAATGTCTATGGCAGAGCTTTGTTCTGCCATGCCCACTAGGTGCGCTCGAACACATCCTACGAGACTTTTAGACGGTGCTGACTTCTGCAGTGGAGGGCTGTACTATGCAGCTGCGGTGCTCGCACCTCCACGTTACGGCCCTTTCGCAGCATGGATCACTGGGTGGTCTAACTGGATTGGCCAAATTACTGCAGCCCCATCAGTGGACTACGCTCTAGCCGCCATGATCTTGGCTGCAGGATCTATACAGAACCCGGGCTATACCCCTACCAACTGGCAGACCTTCCTATTGACTACATTTATCATGATAGTCCACACGATCATCAGCAGTATGCCAACAAAATGGGTTGCCGTTTTCAACTCCTGGGGGTCAACCTTCAACATGTTTGCACTGGTCGCTGTCATCATTGCCATTCCCGCGGGCACTATAAACTCGCCCAAGTTCACCTCGTCTAAGGAGGTATGGGGAACAATCACCAACATGACCGACTATCCAGATGGCGTTGCCGTACTCATGACCTTTGTTGGAGTCATCTGGACTATGTCTGGTTATGACTCTCCATTTCACCTCAGTGAGGAATGTTCCAACGCCAATATCGCCTCTCCGCGGGCAATAGTTATAACCTCCGGCGTCGGTGGAACCATGGGCTGGTTCCTGCAGCTTGTCGTCGCTTACACCGTGGTGGATATTGATGCCGTATTGAACTCAGACCTTGGACAGCCGTGGGCATCGTATCTTTTCCAGGTCATGTCACGTAAGGGAGCACTCGCAATCCTTGCGCTAACCATTATCTGCGGATTCTCCATGGGCCAAGGTTGCATGGTGGCTGCATCCCGAGTTACCTATGCATATGCTCGCGATGACTGCTTTCCTCTCTCAAAGTACTGGAAGCATGTCAACTCTGTCACCGACACTCCAGTCAATGCTGTCATTATCAATGCTATCCTCGGGATCCTGATGTGTCTCCTTCTCTTCGCCGGTGACGTGGCCATTGGCGCCCTTTTCTCCATCGGAGCCATCGCACAATTTGTTGCCTTTGCTATCCCCATCGCCATCCGTGTCTTTTTCGTTGGGAACCGATTCCGTAAAGGACCATGGCATCTAGGCCCGTTTGGCCCGTGGATCGGTGGGCTCGGTGTAGGATTCGTTCTGCTCATGGTGCCAATCCTCTGCCTTCCTGCTGATACAGGATCGAACTTGACGCCCGACCTGATGAATTGGACTTGTCTGGTCTGGGGAGGACCGATGCTCGCGGTGACTATCTGGTGGTTCGTTGATGCACATAAGTGGTTCAAGGGGCCTAAGGTCAATCTGGAGCATGCTATACACGACGATGTAATTCATGGCATAGAAACGGAACAGGAACAAGAGGATCATGCTATGGTGCCGGGTGCATCTGCAGACAACTCGGGCAGCTCGTCGCCGAAGCTGTAGCTTTTCGGTCTGATATGTTCTGTCCGTTCTCATGTTCAGTGCCTTAGGAAAGATATTATTGCAATTATAGCGTATAGATGGCACTCCTTCAATGTGTTTGCTCCCTGAAAAGATCACATCTGCCAATTTACACCGAGTATACAGAATATATAATATGACAGGCGGGTGTGATATCTATATATATCTGCAACTCCACTTCACCCAGAGCCCCCGAGTGCTACCTTGTCTAAACAATCCACAACTAGATAAAGAAGACCTATTAGAGGCACAACCCGTCGCAAGTTTGTATCACCTATCGAGTGATCATCTACGTATTACTCTACGCCAAGCGCACAAGCCAGAAAAGATAAGCCATGAAAAAAAGAAGAATCTATGTGCTAACAAATCTCATTGCTATTCTACACAACACAGCACAATACAACAAGCCTACTCCACTCTATCAACTCAGCATATCTGCATACTGAAGACACCCGGAAGGCAAGAAACGAATTGCTTAGAAAGGCTATATCACGAACAGTTAGCACGCACCACCCACAACAAAATAAGATAAAACAAAAGGTATATAAGGTGAGCAAAGCACGTACGTTGTCCTCAGGAGGAACAGTCCGGTCAAGGTAAGTGTCGAAGAAAGGAAGTTGCTGGAGGATATCCTTGCGGACACGGGGGACCTCGCCGAAGAAGAAGAGGGCGAAGATACCGGCGGAGACACCGAAGGTTCCGGCGATGGTGCCGCTGTATTTAGAGATCTCGTGTTAGCTTTGCTTGTCTTATTTGTGGCTTGGTTTCTCGTTTTCTTTGTAATATGGAACGGATTGGGGTATGGCGGGCTGTAGGGAGGAGGGTCGGGGAGCACTCACATCTTGACGGCAAGGTTAGGGGTGATGCCGGCGACGTGGGGCTGGACGGAGTACCTATTTTGAGGGTGGATGTTAGTATATTGAATCCGGGAATTGTTGGGTGTTTGTATTTGTAGGTTCCGTTGTGCTGCTGCGGGTGCGTTGTCGTCGCGGTCGCCGGGTCGGACTCAATGGGCACGCCGGTCCAACGCATGGTGAACAATCAAGCTCCCAATCAATCCATTGGATAGAGCATATCCAAGCATTCGAACCCGGCAACGGCTAATCTCACGGGGTTATCGGGGCGTCTCACTTGGAAGCAAAAGGAGATCGGGCAGACACAGCTGCGGCGCGGCGGAGAGTCTGGGAGAACTGCAGACAAGCGAGAACGTTAGCAGCTGCACAAGTACAAGGTAGGGAAGCAATTGAGAGTATACCATTTTATGCGGTGTCTGTGGAATGGAACTTGCCAGCAGAGGACGTCAGGCAATCGAGGTTGAGCGGGTTCGCGACATCGACGAAAACCGGACCGGAGAGCCTACCGCCCGATGGCCAATCAGAGGTCTGAGAATAATAAGCACGTGATTTTCTATGTACAGCCGGCACTACTGCTACTATGTCTATAGCACAGTAACAGACCAAGATGCATGTTTTTGTTTTCTGATAGGTAAAAAAAAAAGCTCAGATAATACGTCTATATCCATTCAATTATATCGCTGTCATTCAATAAAGGACTAGGTTTATTCAAGTATTATCAAGATAAACAACAGAAGAGAAGAAAATGGAAAGCCTAAATATAGGGTAATCAAAGTAGCGTAACTGTACAAGACTCTTACATATCCACATCAGTCTACCTTTCCAGTCGAGCCTCCGTTAAGAAGACCTTCCTTTCCGTCGAGCTGGAGGAGGCCGCCAGCATTGCCAGCAATGCCGAGGATTCCGCCGCGGACACCACGCTTGAGCGCACGTCCGCGAGCCACATATGTCACGCCGATGACCGAGATGATGAGCAGGATGACGAAAAGGATGGGGTGGCCCGTGATGAATCCCTGTGAAACGAAGAAGATCGACTCAAAGGTACCGATGGTAGACTTGGGAGTCAGCTTGGGAGGGTTGGCAATGACGAGAGGGATGGTCTCGAGGATGGAGGTTCGAGAGGCCATAATGTCAGCGCCGCTAGAGGCGGTATCCCAGTAACGGCGGTTGTCCTGGTCATTGATGATGACACGCTCTCCCTTGGTAACATCGATACCGTATGTGTTCCTCAACCAGCGCTCCCAGAAGTCGCCATCAATCCAAGCGAACCTAACTTGTTTCTTGTCGTCTTCGTGAATGGAGACGTGCATGTTCTTGGCTGCACGCAACGCACGCTGGTCATTACGGTCTTCCGCCTCTTCAATTCGGAGTTGCTTGGCGTCTCGGAGCTCTTGTCGTTCCAATTGGAACAGCTGCACCTGCTTATCCATCCATTCAAGGGCGGCATTCTTCAGCTCACGCTTCGACTCCACAAAATCGTTGGCACGGCTGCGACTCAAAATACCCAGGACAACGTACTTGCCGTCCATGAGCTCGCGAGCATTTGTGGCCGTGAGTTCGGGAACTATAGGCAGCCAAACAGTCCGCATCCAACCAAGAATCTGTCGGATGTCCCTCATATCCTTGGGAGCAATGGGGTTAAAGTAGTTCGCTCGTCCACTTCGCGAAACAAGCAGGCGGGGCCAAGTCGAGATCCGAAACCTTTCGGCGAGAGCAGCGCTGTCTGTCTTCACAATTCTCGCATGACCGATCAAAGGCAACATAAGACGGTCCAAGGCGGCGAAATCCTCAGAGGTTGTTGCGTGGTCGTAGAAGTACAAGAAAACCACGTCTTCTTTCTCTTCGAGTTCCTTGAAAGTATCGGCGTCGACATCCTGGATACCAGACCCAATATCAACAGCCTTTTTGGCGTAGCTGACAAGATCACCAAGGCCGCGAAGACCGTTGTATTCCACGTGCTCTGTCCCGCGGAAAAAGTACATGGTAGGGAAGGCCTGAATACGGGCGTCTTTGCAAAGTCTCTGTTCGACTTCACAGTTGACTTCACCAATGTTGAGCGTGCTTTGCATTTCCTTGCCCAACTGGGCCCAGTTAGGGGCCAGCGCTTGGCAGTGGTGACACCAGGGGGCGTAAAACTTGATGAACCACGGGTCGTCGGATGCCGTAACTAGTTTCTGGAAGCTCTCTGCGGTGAGAGGAACAGAGATTCCTTGGGGGTTGACCGGGGGCTTTGGCTTGGGCTTCGTCTTTGGGGCGGCGTCTTTCTCAGAAAGAGTGTTCTCAGCAGTCTGCTGAGCGGCCTGTTCATTTTGCTTTTCTCCAGCCTTGACGCCCGCCACAGTGTCCTTGTCCTTAGATGCAGGAACTTCTGGTTCGGCCTTAGTGTCGACTCCCTTGTCGCCTGGCTCCGGTAGCTTCAGACCCTTAACGGGGCGAGAACCAGGCTTGATCGATTCCAGCTTCTCCTCGATAAACTCGCTGAAGCCCGCCATGGTCTTCTTGCCCTCATACTGCTCAACCTGTTTCCCGTCATGGTAGAACGAGAAAGTCGGGAAGTACATGACACCGATCTTCTTGCACAAATCGCCATATGCCAAACAATTCATGGACGCAAAATGGAAGTTGTAGAAACCGTCGAACGAGTTCAATGACCGGGTAGCGGGGGAGTTGGAAGAGGCCGAGGAGATAGGATCGGATGTCTATACTTGTCAGAAAACGTTGCGCGAAAGTACATGTTGGACAATGCTCACATAATAGAATTCATATAGAGTCTGCCACGTAGGAGCGATTGCTGTGCAATGAGGGCACGTGGGAGAGTACTGCTTGATAAACCTACCGGCACGTTAGTACGCGGAACGACCGAATGGGCGATACGAAGCCCAGGAGGACAACGAACCAGTATCCATCTTTAACAGAATCCTCGAAGTTATCAGGTGTCAGCTCTTTCATGGGCGGTACCTCTACGCCATTGAAAAGTGTGGATGCCGGGCCTGAAGGGGAGGCGTCGGACTCGGCTCTTTTCACAAGGTGTTTTGTCGAGATGCTCTGGTCAGAGGGAGCAGCGAAAGTAGGAAGCGCGAATAGCGAGAGTAACGACCATGCCAAAGTAGAGGCACGCATTTTGGCAGTAAATCGAGGCTCAAGGCCTAGGATTGTCGGTTGAAAACGAGAGTTGGAATAAGGGGACCCAATCTGTTGGATCAAAGGTGGCACATCGGGGGACAAAGGGCGAAGGCGAATAGATTTAAAGAATATGCGCCGTACAACCACAGCGAAGAGGGGTGTAGGCGTCAGTTAAGAGAAGCCGTCGATGTCGTGGAAAAAGCGGATTCACCCGCACGCCCTCAAAATGAAGACAGGAAAAGAATGTCTGGGATAAGACAAGAGTGAAGCTGATCTCCTTTGACGGGGTCCAGAGGAAGTGGCTGTGGCTGCCTCAGGCCCTGGAACGCTAGTTTCTCCGCCTCCCGATGGCACCTTCACCTTCTGCCGGTCCAACGACATACCCCGTCCCGAGCGCAAGAGAGAACCCCCTCCGGCTTTCCTTCAGGGTCAATTCCTTTTCTCTTTTATATACGCCATAGACTACGATGAGATCTACCTTCCGGCTGCTGGCCAGCGTCAAACCGGCCCGGTATCTGGAGCCTTTCGCTCCGACCGGTTTGACTGGTCTTAACACACACCCTAGCCCTCGTCCCACCCTGATCTATCTCTACCAGTCTACGCTGGAGAAACTGAAATCATTCCCCGAATCTTCCGCTTACCGTCAGTCTACAGAAGCATTGACCCGCCACCGCCTGCAGATCATTGAGTCCACAAAGCCCCCTGGATTCGATACTTGGTTGGAGCGCGTCAAGCAGACTGTCGGCGCCGAACCCGAGCGATTTGCCTCTCTTCGCCAGGCTGATGGATCTTATGTTGGAGCTCAGCGCCGCGACCACAGCGACAACGTCCGCGGCCGTGAATGGGACGGAGAAGGAGTGACACCCACCACCGAGGGACCTGCCCGCACACCGGAACAGCAGGCTCGTTGGGAGGCTGAAATTGAGGAGGCTACCACCGGTGCTGTGGATGCTGAGTCGGACTTCCACACCCAGCATATGAAGTGGGAGAATGAGCCCGCCTTGACGGCTGAGCAGTATGTTTGACGGCTCTTTGGCGATTGTTGGTGAAATTACTTGCTAACGAGATAACTGCAGGGTCTCCGAAATAGAGAACCAGATTGGCGCCGGCCTCATTGAGGAGGTCATTCAAGTGGCCGAAGGCGAGATGAAGTTGGTTGACACTCTGTACCAGTCCAAGGCGTAAGTAGTCCGTGAACTGAAGCGTTGGAATTTGGTGATCTGACTGACATTTTTGTAGGTGGGAGGAGCTTGAAGAGAAGCCGAAGCCTGGCCAATGGACTTACTTTGAGCGCAAGAGTGAATAAAGGATTGCTACCATGGACGATTGATAGACCCGAAACTACCTGTACTTATTAACCGACGCAGCCATTTAGTCGGGCAACTTTGCGACAATAACATTTCTTATGGTTCTCATATGCTTCTTTATGAACAATGTAACATTATTTGACTTCTGAGCTCTTTCTGAGCTCCTTCGCCGCCCTGCTTCTATACTTTCGTAGTTGAGGATGAAGCAATCTGGCCTCACACTAGTCCACTAGCTCAGTTTACATCAAGAAAAATTAGCGCAATGACATGGAATACACATTTTGGCTAATAGTGAAAACTATGTTGGTTCTGGAGATGTGCTTGACGAGCTATAGCAGGGACCATGAATTGTAGATCCAGAACCGTAGGCGGTGAGGGCAGCATCGCTAGTCCCCTGCGGATGAGGGCGACCTGGCGGGATTATTGCCGTCTCCTTGTGGACACATCGCTGGTCTCTACTTCACATTCAACAAGGCCACTTTGCTGGGCTGCTTTCTTTTCTTTATAAACCTCATCCTTGTACTCATCTTCTACCGCAAGACAATTGCAATCCCGGGCTGGGCTGGTTGTACGGCTCGTGGCCTGGTTCCCCTCCTGATCGATCACCTCCGACGCCGCACATAGTCGCGATTCTCCTTTCCCCCACACAACATGAGGTTGGATATCAAGGTACGATTGTTGGCCTACCGTCACATTGTGCATGTTGGATGCGCAGACTTGCACTTGAGGTGTACAATGCGCAACTGTTCACGGTTGCTGACCGACGGATTGAATACAGAGACAACTCTTCGCCCGCTCGGAGCGAGTGAAGGGCATTGACTTCCACCCTACAGAGCCATGGGTAAGTGCTACTGGGAAGCTAGAGAAACAGTTCCTTTCTAACGATGAATAGATCTTGACGACGTTATATAGCGGTTGGTGCATGCGTTATAGTTTTGGCCATGTTAGGTGCTAATTGCTGTGTTTAGGTCATGTATACATCTGGTCCTACGAGACTCAAGTAAGTCATATTTCAAACAGGCTGTTCTTCCCAGTCGACTAACATCTCCGTTTTCTAGTCAATTATCAAAACCTTCGAGCTCACCGATGTCCCCGTCCGAGCTGGTCGATTCATTGCCCGCAAGAACTGGATCGTCTGTGGTTCAGATGACTTCCAACTCCGTATCTACAACTACAACACCTCCGAGAAGATTGCCTCGTTCGAAGCGCACCCTGATTACATCCGTTCCATCGCAGTCCACCCCACGCAGCCGTTCGTGCTTACCGCCTCCGATGACATGACAATCAAGCTATGGGATTGGGAGAAGGGCTGGAAGTGTGTTCAGGTTTACGAGGGCCACAGTCATTATGTGATGGGACTGTCTATCAACCCCAAGGATACCAACACATTTGCTTCAGCCTGTCTGGACCGAACAGTCAAAATCTGGAGTCTTGGCTCACCGCACGCCAACTTCACATTGGAAGCGCACGAAACGAAAGGTGTCAACCACGTTGACTACTATCCCCAAGCTGATAAGCCATACCTCCTCACAACCTCCGACGACAAGACCGTGAAGGTTTGGGACTACACCACGAAGGCGCTTATTGCGACTTTGGAAGGGCATACAAGCAATGTCTCCTTCGCCTGCTACCACCCAGAACTGCCAGTCATCATCTCTGGTTCGGAAGATGGAACCATCAAGATCTGGCACGCCAACACATACAGACTCGAGCAATCTCTGAGCTACGGACTTGAGCGAGCTTGGTGTGTCTCGTACCAGCGAGGCAGACAGGGCGTTGCTCTGGGTTTCGATGATGGTGCTGTGGTTGTGAAGATGGGGAGGGAAGAACCCGCCGTCTCTATGGATGGATCAGGAAAGGTTGTCTGGGCACGACACAACGAGGTCGTCTCCACGGTCATCAAGGGTGGTGACGCCAGTGTCAAGGACGGAGAACCAATCTCGCTTCCTACTAAGGATCTGGGATCATGCGAAGTGTACCCTCAGACACTCTCACATTCGCCTAATGGACGCTTCGTTTCTGTCTGCGGTGACGGCGAATACATCATCTACACAGCTCTTGCCTGGAGAAACAAGGCCTTCGGACAGGCCCTTGACTTCGCTTGGGGTTCAAAAGACAACAGCAACGATTACGCCATTCGCGAGTCGCCTACTAGCGTCAAGATCTTCAAGAACTTCAAGGAAGTGAGCGGTGGCCTCGATGTAGGATTCCAAGCCGAGGGTTTGACTGGCGGTGTCTTGCTTGGTGTCCGAGGCCAGGGTGGGATTGGTATGTTCGACTGGGAGACTGGAAACCTGGTCCGCCGTATTGAAGTTGAGCCAAGAAATGTAAGACAACCCTGAGCATCCTCACTTTGAATTCGCACACTGACATCTGAATAGGTCTACTGGTCCGAGTCAGGAGAACTCGTCACTCTGGCTTGCGAAGACACATTCTACGTCCTGCGCTTCTCCCGCGAGAACTACATCAACGGCTTGAACGAAGGCGAAGGCGACGATGATGGCGTCGAGTCCGCCTTCGAAGTCGTTACTGACATCAACGAGTCCGTCCGAACAGGTCAATGGGTCGGCGACTGCTTCATCTACACAAACTCCACAAACCGCCTGAACTACCTCGTCGGCGACCAAACCTACACAGTCTCCCACTTCGACCAGCCAATGTACGTCCTCGGCTACCTCCCCCGCGACGGCCGCGTCTACGTCGCAGACAAGGACGTCAACGCCGTCTCCTTCGCCCTCTCCCTCCACATGGTCGAGTACCAGACCGTCGTCCTCCGCGGCGACATGGACACGGCCGCCGCCATCCTCGAGGATATCCCCCAGGACCAAATGAACAAGGTCGCCCGCTTCCTCGAAGGCCAAGGCTACAAGGAAATGGCGCTCGAAGTCGCAACCGACCAAGAACACCGCTTTGAGCTCGCGCTAGCCCTCAACAACCTCGAAATCGCGCTCGAGATTGCCCGCGAAGCACAAGCCGAACACAAGTGGAAGATCGTCGGCGACGCCGCAATGTCCGCCTGGAACCTCTCATTGGCGCAAGAATGCTTCGTCAACGCCAAGGACGTCGGCTCCCTTCTCCTCCTGCACACAGCAAGCGGCAACAAGGACGGCCTCCGCAGTCTCGCCGCCCAGTCCTCAGACTCAGGCCTGCACAACGTCGCCTTCTCAACCCTCTGGTCATTGGGCGACATAGACGGGTGCATCGACCTCCTCGTGCAAACGAGCCGGCTCGCCGAGGCCGTGCTCTTCGCGCAGACGTACAAGCCCTCGCGTGCTGCGGAGCTCGTGCTAAAGTGGAAGGAATCGCTCGAGTCGAGCGGCAAGTCCAAGATCTCGAGACTCATTGGTGTTCCGCCTGGTGCGCCCGAGGGCGTTGCGACTGATGATGACCTGTTCCCGGAGTGGGATGAGTATTTGAGGCTTGAGAAGGAGGGTGTTGTTGCGCCGGCTGCTGCTGTGGAGCCTGCTTCTTCGGGGAGCTTGATTGATGTTGAGGATGCGGAGGCCGAGGCCGAGGCCGAGGCTGAGGTTGAGGCTGAGACGAATGGGGCTAAGGAGGTTGAGGCCGAGGCTTAAGTGAGATTAATGTTGGCATGTTTATTCAGTGGTCATGAGAAGATTCTTGTGTGTGAGCAGGTGGTATTTCGACATGTTAATACAGAGGTACTATAAAATTCGCTTCGGGGAGCGGTCTTGCTATGCTTTATTTCCCTGTATCTGGTATCTGTTATCTCTTTCTTTCAGCTTCAATTATCACCTATTCTTATATCTTCCTGTCTCAATCTAGAATCGTTATGTTATAATGCCTCTACGACCATCTATTCTCTGCCTTTGAGTTGTAGCCAGATACAGCCAGAATAGATCAATGTTCAATAAGGTGTAATAGTACATGGCAGTAAGTCCTCCACCTCCGCGCAACTCCAAAGGCTCACACAATATCTGCTAGCAGTCTCCCCAAAGTCCATTGAAATGTTCGTATCGGCATGAGGCGAATTGAAAAGGAGGAAAATAGTGGCGCTGAAGTGGACGACGAAGAGCAAAACGGAGAGAACATTGAGCTATGTGAAGGAAAATCAGCCGTTAAGTGTTCCGACGAGAATTGACTAAGCGGACACACTGTTGTCTGTCCAGCAGACACCGCCGCCGAGACTGGCGCCCATGTCACTTTCCTCGTCCTCGGATCCATCGACAGAGAGAAGATGGAACCGATTTGGCAATGCTGCAGGCTTCTTTGAGGCTGGAGCGTCCCTCTTTCTACCAATTGGCATCTTTGATAGTGGTACTGCGCACTCGTCCGCGTAAAAGGCAATCTTCATGCCTTTGTAGGTGAGACGAGACATCATGCAAGAGCGAGCAAAGAGGGCATTATGCACGGAGTTTGTCGAGATATAAGCGTTGCCATGCTTGAACTTCACCGAGATCACGATCAGATTGTGGATGTGTTCCATATCTCTCCGGATCAGTCCTTCGGTGATGTTCGGATTGACGTTGTAGATGACCAGATTCCGAGAAGCCCCATTGCCGATCTTGGATTGAACAAACGGCGGAAGATAGAATTGTCGCTCATTCCACAGAGCTTCCACCTGTAGATGAAGTTAGAAGCAGGATATCAGAGTCTGGTTATAGTGCTTACTCGTTTGTCGGCCACGTACAAGCCATATGTCCTCGTGTGGTTGAGGAACTCTTGTGCAGCACTCTCTTCAACGAAAGAAACGCTTGCCATCTTATCGCGGGCCCATACATAAATATGCAAGATTGCACCACCTTTCACCGCACCCACAATGTCTCGATGGGTTGCCTTGTCAGGGAGACCGCGGATAAGTATGGTGCGCTGTTCAGTCTGAGGGGAGGAAGATGTGCTTCGCGAGGACTCGCCATAATCGTCCCTTTCATCAGTGTGAAAATCAGTCAGGCTGCCGTCATCCTCGTCAAGTTCAGCTGCAGTGGTGGATTGTCTCGCCGGTGGTTTGGCGACGAAAGATTCCGAATTTCCATTCAATGGAACATGGCTCCGAGCTGGATTCTCCGCCTCTTTCTCACTCTGATATGTTTCGGGCGATCGCGGTACGCCAAAGAGGATTAACTGGAAGATTTAGTGTTGGTGGTATTCCGATAGAAAGCATGCCGTACGTCTAGCGTCTCTTGGGACAGCCCTCCGCCCATAAGGGAGTCCTTTAGCTTTGCTGTTGTACTCCGTCAATGATTGTTCAGCTCGAAGGCGATCTCGTTCGATGCGCGCAAGGGACATACTGAATTGGCGGGCCGTTTCAAGCTATCATAAAAGCCGATGAACAATCAGCGGATGTCATTCTGTAGAAAGTGTTGCGACGTACCAGCTGTTGATATTCCACATTGGAAATGGTCACGACATCCGAAATTGAAGACATATTCTGAAGGACTGATAAGCAAGAGGAACTTCGTATCGCAAGGTCGAATGCGGAATGTGGCTGAAGGAGTACTCACAGAAGTGGTTCTGTTTAGA
This sequence comes from Aspergillus stella-maris, assembly GCF_047715825.1. Classification (NCBI taxonomy): domain Eukaryota; kingdom Fungi; phylum Ascomycota; class Eurotiomycetes; order Eurotiales; family Aspergillaceae; genus Aspergillus; species Aspergillus stella-maris. The sequence continues at coordinate 56,294 of NW_027396818.1, read as the reverse complement.
AGTGATAGATGTGAGCTGATGTTTAATGCAGTAGATAGGTCGAGTGGTCCACGGGATTGACGGCCGAGAAAGGGCCACGAGCAGACCAGGGACCAACAAAAAAGCTTCAGGAATGGACGACTGACCTCTGAAACAAAGACCCTGAAGAGAAATTCTCCAGAGCAACAGATGACGCCATAGTGGCTTATCTGGAGCTTGTCAGTACGGCTGTATGAATGTATCTGATCGTGAAAGGCGAACCAACAGTAAGTGAGAGTCAAGTAAGGCTGCTGAAACTGAAATGAAGGCAGCCACAGAGAAATGGAAGGGAAGAGAAAGAGGAAAGAAGAAGGAAGAAGCCAGGAAGAAGGTTGAGGTGGTAGATATCTTTTCTTCTCACACCTTCCACTTCTCCTTCCATTCCCCACGGTTGTTTGCCGCTGCAGCTGCGATCGACGCCCCAGTGTACGTTTGCTTTTCCTTTTGTCTTGCACTCTTTCCTCTCTCTTTACTTTGCTCTGGCCCTGAACTCTTTTGTGTCCTCCATCCCCTGCCCTTTAGCAGTCCAGCTCCATCCAAGCTCTCCCGATAAGGCCATCGAGGTCTCCACTGCGATCTACAGATCTGATAAGCCCCCGCATATTTAATATCACTGCAGAGAATCACGCCATATCGAGAAATTCAGCAGTCAGGTATTCTACCAGCGAATAATGCATCAGCCTCTAACCGGGCAGGCGACCATGCAACCGCCCGTTTTGATTGATCATCGCAACCGCGGCAATGGTGTGACCAACAATGCCAAATCACTACACAACCGCTGCTGTGGCGTCACACAAGCCAGGCTGCTGGTCTTGGATGTCGGAGATTGGGAAAAGACGAGGCTGACTTCGGGAGACAATCATGCGCCTCGTCGTCCACGGGAACGCGTTCCGTTTCGCTGAGGTGATTCGTTCACCGTCAACGGCAACGGATAACGACCAAGGCAGGAAGCTGTCGGAGTGACTATGGGCTAGCGTCGACCTTGACGCGATCGACGAATGAGCATTCGTCTATTCTTATCTACCTGGTGTTCATGGTTTTAGGTACATGAACCACTTCGACCTCTAGTGACCGCCCTCTCGACTAGCTCCAAAGAGCTTCGGTGGAATGCGCGCAAGTCCAAGAGCTCGAGTATCGAGGCACGAGCACGTCTTTTATAGAGACAAAGACTACCTTCATCTCAAATGGTTCGAGTGAACTCAGTGACCATGAGCACGCCATTACCCTCTCAACGGTCTCAGTCAGGAACCCTCTGGTTTTACTCCTCCCTGAAAAGCGGAATATTGGGGCAATAGCTTGGCTAACTTGCGGCTGCCAGAAGGACTCCTTACAAGAGCAATCTTCCAGATCAACGGATACGCTGCGCCGGCCGCGCCTGCCAGAGTTTGGGTCTACAGGCACAGCGCCCGGGTGTCATCCATTGACATCAGGAACAGGATTCCTGACCGAGTTGGGCCTTTGCTGCCCCTCGGCCTCCCCTTGTACCTCACCATGTATGTTGGTTTGTTCTTGCCACGTTTCTGCGGGCTGCTCATTGGCAACTCTCGCTTGCCGTCTCGACCTTATTGTCTGAAGGACGTTCGCAGCCATCTGAGTCGCGAATATAGCCAGAAAAAGGCCCAAGACCAGAGTTTGGGACAGATACGTTTCAGAGCCATCATGCGTCACTAACCCCGGGCTTCCCATATACGAAACGGCTCCTCCAGGGCCAAAAGATATCGAGACGGACATGCCAAATGGCGTGAAAGATGTGGCCACGCCTGGAGACCCTGAAACAGTTGTTTCAGGGCCATTAAACCAAGAAATTATGGTAAAGATGAGGAGAGGAATGGCTAGCCATAGAAGGGCAGCCCTTGGAGGACGACCGCGAGTGAACCTACAAAGTGAGTAGTGAGCCTTACTGACGCCAGCGCAGTTGCACGCTCTGGATTTTGAGAAAGATTGGACATACCAGCTTCGAGACTCCAGCCCCTTGACCCACCGAGCAGTGATTTTCAGCCTCTGTCTGACCGTCGTCGTTGACAACAACGAGTATTTTTCTTGATCACCGGGTGGTAAAATCGTGGCAAACCACCAAGGGAATAAGGCTGGATCGGTTGGCAATGCTCCGTAAGCCAGCAAGACACGAGGATGTAGCCAAGGTGCTCCTTGCCTGCGCTCCTTGAGGACAAAATCTACAGCAAGCTGGAATAGTTGCTGCGTGGACATGGAGTCTATGGGGTTTTCGATAATGTTGTTTTCTCTGCTGACAACGGCTGCCGTCTCCCTCGATTCTTGCGCCTCTTCTTCAGAGATCGAAACATCTTCAACACGCTGGATCTTACCCAGGTGGTAGCCATCCACCAGCTCCCAGCTATTCACTTTGAACCGTGACGTCCCAGTAGCGATAAGCAGGCTTCTTCCGTCAGGGAGCAGCTCATGACGATTGATCGATAAGATAGTGCCGTACTGCATAAACGGGGCCCTACCTAGTCCCGGTTGGCGCCGGCCTAGTCGGTTAGGCATAACCATGCCAAACTTGCGACTCCTGTTCTCCATGATTCTTTGAATCATAATTCGGTACCGTGGTTCGAAGATGTGCAGACCAATTGGCATAGTCGGAAATGCAAGCGAAACCACAGCCAGCGGCATCATTTCCTCTCCTCCCACATCAATATTGGAACACTGGTCTGCGCGCCGCGTGGCAACCTCGTCGGATAAAATGGTCTCGATGAGGTCTGATAGCTTCCTGTTGACTCGTTCTGACAGGACTGACGAAGACATGTTCAACTTCCGCCGGCAAACGGGGCAAAGATTGCTATGAGCGAGGGCCATAGCAACGCAGCCGCGACAGAAGGTATGCCCGCAGGGAGTCGTCAACGGGTCGATGATTAGCGAGTAGCAGACCTGGCAATCAAGCTCATTGCGTACAGCAGATTGAAGCTCCTCCATCGTACGAGCGTACGCCTCGCCACCAGCATGCACGGAAGGCTCATAGCAGACCCCAGACGCATTATAGCTAAGCCGTCCTTCCTTGACCAGACCATAAATACCGCCCAACAGGTCCAGTCCGATCTCCGCATTTTGCATGTCCGGCACCGTCCCACTCGATGAAGACCCGTTCCACAAGAGTCTATTCCCAGCATATGGCGATGTTCTTTCCGGACCCCCCAGAACTTCATCAAAGACTTCGACCAGTCTTGTCAAGGTAACATCAGCCGCACAATCCCCAAGGCAATGATCCGCCCCGCAACCGCCAGAACCCCAAGAACATGTGAATCCTTGCTTCCTTTCCTCATCCGCAGGATATGATACGCCCTTTCGCTCTCGAACAGTGGGCAAACAAGCTCGACATAATGTATCTCCGCACGGAAGTCGTAGCGGGGTTCGCAGAGGAAGGGAGCAGCGGGAGCATTGTATCAACCGGACAATGGCATACGGGGCGACATCGGTACGGTTTACTCGGGGCGTCGGTGTTGCGCGGTCGGAGAATGTAGATGATGGTGTTGTTTCGCGAGACATAGGTGTAGAAGCGTAACTGTAAGCGTCAATGTCTATGTCGAGGTCGCGGCCACGGCCATCTCCGTGCGGCGGAGAGTGCGGAGAAGGCGCATCTTCCATGGGTAGGTAATGCTGTTAAGAGATTAAGAATAATGTATGTATAGAGAAAAAGTAAACATATGTGCAGTTAATGCTATATCCGTAACAAAAGATCAGCTGTACAGTGGCTTCTTCATGATGCTGCAGTGAGACTGAGACCGAGATGAGGTGACTCGGCATCGGCCAAGCTGTTGAGGAGTTGCCGGCTGCACTATAGTTACAATGCGCTGCGGGGAATCCACAAAAGTTACATAAGCCAGCACAAGGCGCTGCACAAAAGTAGTTAATTCATTGACCATCCAAGCCTTCATTTCATGTATGAAGACTGCTCGCCATTTGTCTACAAGGCGCTTTAAGCTAAGATTTGAAATAAGGTGTGACTTGGCATTCATAAGACATGGAATCTCATATGGGTATTTACAATGCAGTACAACAATGCCTACCTAACCCAACCGCATCGATCTGTCGTTGAACCAAAAGCACCTGCAGGACACGAACACAGATAGGTATGGAAGTTAAACCAACACAGGAACCAACCGAGAAGTACCTAGGCAAGAAAGCATGTAGATTCGCAGCTCGGCTTCAAAAAAAAAATAAACTCCTTTGCATCCATTGATCCACATCAACTACGCCAACCAGCCTGGGATCGCGACACGACTGAACTTGAACTAAGAGAAAAGAGAAGAGGCAAAAATGAGATAAATTGTAGGGTGGTTGCATGGCGTGGGGGTTTGATTTTTGGGTAAGCATGAGGAGGATGAGGAGGAAGAGAAGGACAGGGGATGATCTGTCTCCGGCGGCGCATCTCACGCGTTTCGAGATCTGATTGACATTTTTTTTTCTCTTTCTTCATTGCTTTGCTCGTGATTGAAAGGTGGCCGACCGTTCACGTTGAGTACGTAGACAAAAGACAAAACGCGAGCATGTCGCGCCGCATCTACTCCTCGTCCTCTTCCTCCTGACTCGAACTCGCCTCTGAATCCTCGTCAGTCTCACGCTCAGACTGATCGAGCACAATACGGCGCATAACACTCTTATCAAAGAGATCAAGCGCAAATCGGCGAGCAGGTAATCGGAAGTGGTGGTTTTCCATGATACTGAGTGTCTTGCGGAAAATGTGTGCTTGGAGGAAGCGGTCTGGTTCTTTGGCTTTGATACTGCATTTAGATGTTTGTTAGCGTTGTCTTTGTGTGGAATGTGGATGTGTTTGGCCTGCTCACCTGTGGAGATCAGCTGCCGCGCGTTTGGCGAGGACGGTATTGCCCATGTCGGCGATGAGCTTTAGGATCTTTTCGTTTACGGGGTCGGGGTCTAGTGTTGCGGCTTTGTGTTTTTCTTGGGATGTGCGTTTTGCTTCGGCGGGGCGGGAGTAAGAGGGGAAGTCGACCTGTTTTCTAGCAGTTAGTATAGAGTCGTTTGGTGGTAAAGGGGTAACGTACCAAGAACAGCTTGCTAAAATCTGTAGGGAGACACAAACCAAGCGAATTGCCCTTCTGATCGATGGCGGAATCCCAGCCCGCTTGTCTAAGAACACTCAGACCATGCGGGCTGCGAGAGATCAGACCCAGCACAAAGAATGCTGTTCCTCTCATTGTCAGAACCTCTGCACATTCGGCGATCTTCACGATATCTTGGACGAGCTCTAAGCTTAGGAATGGCGCGCCTAGTTCCATGGAGCCAACGTTGCCCACGGCCCAGAGGCAGCCCTTGACTCGAAGGAGAGCCTCGTGGTCCTCTTCGTTCAGCTGGAATTCCGAAATCGTCCCAGAAAATTCATGGAAGTGCCCAGATTGCTCCAAAAGCTTGCAACCCTCTGCAGTGCGTGCCAGTTCTCGGTAGAAGTGAGGGGGTACCAAACCGATGTCTTGAAGGTCCACCAGATCTTCCGGTACAAGGCTGCTTCTTCGGGGTTGGTCGACATAGGCCCGGGATAGTGCTGCCTCGACGAGGCTTACGTAGGCATCGTTGCGTCCTAAAAACCAGTCGTCCATTTCTTGCGTGATGTAGTCGAGGCCGTCGAGGTAATGGTAGCCTACTGAGGTGGACAAGAAACGGAGGAGTAGAGGGGCACCGATTTCACCCAAGTGGTCTAAAGACGGCCGACATCTGACCACAAACTCAAGGTAGTCACGCTGGTTGCATGCTTCCTCTAGGATCTTCACTGCTACTTGGCAGACAGAGACATCTGGATCATATAATTGAGTCACAAGAAGTTTGATGACCCAATCTTGATCGCCAGTATCCGGGAGTGAGGGATGTGAAACATTTCCCATCGTATACTTCCGCAGCAGTCTTGTGGCGAAGATGCGAATCTCTTTGGAGCCAGTGGTGAGGGCTTTGGATAGGATCACTCGAAGATGGCTTCCCTTCGTATAGTCCATATTTCCCAGAAGCGCCTGAATGAGGTCGTCGCGATCTCGAAGCTCGCTGATATAGTAGTACATATTGACCATGCGCCATCTTTCCATCATTGCAAGCCCATTTGCGTCGCTGCTTAGCGTCCCTAGCATCGCGAAGTAGCCACCACTTAGAGTGTTCGCCATGTGCTCCTTGGAGAACAGTGGCGTCGTTGATGTTAGACCGCTCATGCGGTCTAGCTGGGCAATGCACTCGGCGACCTGTCGAAGGAACTTGTTCTCGGCCAGGTACTTTATGCCTTCTGTTGTTTGCACAAGGCAGCGCATCAATGCGCAACCTGTGCGAACATACCGCTGATTTGGTTTCGTGTTTGAGAGAACACAGAACCTGTATTTGAAAGGACGATAGAATCCCATTAGGCGTTTCATGAACTTAGAGCCCTTGATAGCTTCGTCTAACCGCTTGGGGTTCGAAAGGGGGCCTTCAACGATACGGTGGATCAGGTCCCATTTCCACTTGAGATAGTTCACAGTGTTCAAGACGTGTGTCTCTAGAATTGCATTGCGGAACTGTGTCTCATCCATGGTTGGACTCAATTTGTCCTTGTTTTGGTCTCCGGACAGAAGAGAGGCGGAAAGATCAACATCAACATTGTATCTTCCGGCGCCGTTGGCGATACCGCCGAGAGAGCGAGCCAGCGTTCTGTTGATGCTTTCGATTTGGTAGATAGTAGAGGTTGACACATCATGGTTGTCAACGTCGAATGTGATGGCGGGTGAGAGTAGATGTGGTAGAACTTGGAGCTTCGCGCTGACGCTTGAAGGTAATGAATGATGAGCTAACTTGAGTACTTCTGTGAGGAGCAAGGTTGCCTTTCGCCTCAACGATAGGTCTTCTTCTTCCTCGATGAGATCGCAAAGGGCCTATGTATTGTCAGTATAGACAGATACAATCGAAAAGGAGAGCTTACCTTGGAAAGTCCAGCATCAACTAACGCGGCGAGAATAAGTGTTGAAAAGTGAGCAGTGAGATCGAAATGACTTTCACTGCTGTCGTAGAATGTTCGAAGGTGTCTCGTGTCAGACTCAGATCTCAGATTTGCAACTCGCCCATATGTTGTAAGTCTCCGCCCGGCGAGGAACGACGAGGACCATGATGGTGGCTTGATCCTCAGAGCATCAAACAAAAGTTCCATGATGAGATCTCTAGCCTGGGGGTCCGGATAATGCAATGATTCTAGCAGTGACCTCAGAGGCTTCGCCCCGTCTTTTCCGAGAATCACCAACCCTGGCCACGACTTGAGCATTGCAGAGATCGCTTTTGCGGATGACTTCAAGCGTCCATTGCGAATGTTGTCTGCTAATGAATCGGTAAACGGTGCCAAAACAGCTTCAAGTTCACAACCCCCTCTGAGATGAGTTCTGCTGTGGGGCGTATCGAGCACATGCAGGAAGCATGTTATCAAGCTCTCTGATGCGCCAAATGTGCCTTCCGATAAAGCGTCATGGAGTGGCGAGAATCCACCAGCATAGGCTATCAGTTGAGGGTCTTTGACGAGAATTTCGGCGAGCGTCATAAGCGAGATGTTTCGAAGACGATCCTCATGGTGCTCAGCTACTGAGACGATTGTCCGTACAACAGCCCTGGAGATCTCCTTGACACCATCCTTGACATCGAGGAAGGCACGCACGAACTTCAGTGCCTGTTCCCGTTCAATGTTTGCCTTGCTCTCTTTAACCAGAGACAGGATAACGAGCTCATCTGTGTGAAGTGACCGAATGGTCTGGAGCGACTTGCGGTCAGCAATAGCATATCGAGTCAATCGATAGCCGGCTGCCACGACTTCTTTGCTGTCGCTAAGCAGCATGACCTGAACGCGTAGGCCAAAAACAGACCAAGCAAGGTCGTACTTTAGCGTTGGGTGTCGTCTGAAAAGCTCGACTAGGCTATTTGCACGCTCGACGTAGTAATCTGGAGACATCAACTCAATCTCCAAAGCCTGCAGCGTCTCCGCAAGAACGTATGTCGGTGATTCCATCTCCGCATCCATATCATCCATGTGATCTCCATCAGACATATTGGCACGAGAAGGCGACCGTATCGAGCTCCGCTCAAAAAGGCCCGATAGCCGGCTTCTCGGAGGAGTAGAAGGCGCCTGCGCACGTAATTGCTCCTCCTCGAGCTCTTGATGCAGCTCAACAAGCTTCCGATTAGACGAGCTCAACTCCGACTCCACCTTCAACCTCTGATCCCTCGTCTGCTTCGGATTTTTCGTCAGCAAAACCTCCAACATATTCTCTGTCCCCGTTTTAATCTTCATCTCCTTCGCAATCCGATCCCGTATAGCGGCCTGGCGCTCTTCCGTCGTCGGCAACTCCTCATAATCAACGCTGCTGCTCGGTCTCCGTGCGTACTGAAGGTCAGGTCGTACATCGGCTCGTGGGGTCGTGCTTCGCGAGGACTTCATGCTCTTCAGTTCCGCGCTGAAACTGCCCGGGCCTGCTGCTACGGAGGGAGCAAGCGACCCTACCCGCGGGCCGATACTGTTGCTCCCTCCAGACTCTGAGCGGCGATTTCGCCCTGACCGGGAGGAGGGAGGAGGACCGGGCCAGCTCCCGTCCACAAGCCCGTCATCCTGGCTAGACAAGGACCGCCCATCACCTGCCGCCCGGTGCTGGATCGATGTCGCGGGGAAATTCGAGTTGTATCCGGACGCCATGGGGCTCCATCTAGCCGCAAGTGAGGCGTCTCGATCACCTGTCGCAAATTATTCGGGCGATATCGAGCCGCATTGAGGTCACGACTGGGTTGCGTGGGAGGGCGCGGAGGAATTCTCTTTGAATCGGCGTTGTGTAGGTGCTTGGAAGGGAGGGGAGAGCGCTGTATTGCGGAGAAAGCGGTGGTCGAGTCGGAGATGTCAAGGGCGCTGAAGCAGGCGTGTGTCTACACCTTAATGGGGAAAGAAGGACAGAAGAACGATCGGATAAGATTCAAGGAATCATTGCTCTCCTCAACGGACAGAGAGCATCCGCTTGCTGCATGCTTGACTGTTTGTTCCCTCAGGCCCGATAAGTTGACCTGGACTTGGCCGGGCTGACTAAGAGCCCCGTCGTGAGGCTTCAGGCACACTCATTCTACAGCTTCAATCTACCGAGTACTACACCTTAATTTTCCAATTTAAAAGGGAACTGGGCTTTCATGAATGGTTCCTTGTATTTAAAGTTTATTTTCATTGCCTCGTTTGTTCGTTCGGCTTAACCGATGCCAATAACCTGATATCTACATGATCTCTACCTCACATGGTAGAAGTCAACACCACATCCATTAACATCATGAAGCCTCGTTAGTCGTCTTCTCGAGAATCGTCTTCATCATCTCGTTGCCAAGCTTGACGGCATCAGCGAACTGTGGTGCAAAGTATTGCTGGATTCTCTCAAATCGGTCTCGGTAGGACTCGAAGTCGCCGAATGAGACACAGTCAGACCACGCCTTTGACTCGTTAGCATACAGCGAAACTCTAGACTAAACAGATCCAACTTACCCTGGCTGCAAACGTGAATTCCAAATCGTCAGATCGGAACGTCTTGTCGTCGATGGCGGTATCAATGGCCGCGTCGAGAAGCTCTGGGTTGCGGAACAGGTACTCCGTCACTCCAAGCCAGAGACGGAAGAGCTAATCAATTCAAGTCAGTCTACTTCCCACAGGATATATAAATATATATATAAATATATATATTTGTCCAGAAACTCACTGGCGTCGAACAGATCATATGATCATACGGCACAATCCTCAGCTTCGACCAACAATCCACAATAGCCAACAGACTCAAATGGTTATTCGGCGGCGCAGCCTCCTTTGTCCCCTTGTTCAGCGAGAACCGATCGAGAACCTCATCTCTCAACAGTAAATCCTGCTTCTCTGTGCCTTCTCTGAACACGCTTGCCCCCGCAGCCCTAACCCTCTTCTTAAGCTCCTCCCGCTTGCCCTCGATCATCAGCTTGTAAAGCTCCGTCACAGACTCGGCATACTGCCTAATCTGCTTCTTTGCAGCTGGATTGAGGATTGCCAGTCCCGCATACACATGCCACTTGTTCGAGTAAATGCGCAGCGTGATGTTGATCTTGACGTTCTCGATCCCGCCGACCCACCGCGAGATTTCCCAGGGGAATTGCTCGTTTGCGTGCCAGGCTGTGCCCATGCTTAGGAAGGCAGCGTGTGTGACGGCTTGCGTATCTGCTGTGATGCGGTCGTGCATCTCGCCGCTGAGGTAGACATATTTGGAGTTGAAGCAGGAGAGGACTTCTTCGACGAAGCGCAGGCTTGCGTCACTTGCGCGGTGTTGGATTAGGACCTGGAACCGATTAGTTGGGTGTCTGATATATCAAGCGTTTCGATGGAAAATTGTACGTACCAATGGCTGGCCCTTGGGGTTGACTTGAGGACCATGCAGCGAATGGCATGACAAGATCTCTACATCCTGAGGGAGATGCTTATCGAAAGCTGCTAGCTCAGGAGCCTTGCAGGATGTCTGGCCGCCAACGATGGCACCAACCTTTGTTGCTGCTCATCGTTAGACATGGATATAGGCATGGGTCATGGGTAGGCATGGCAGGACATACACGGGCCGTACTCTGCGACTACCCTGTCGATAACACCGGCCTCTACGCTGTACAATATGAAATCGCTAATTCTTGAGACAAGGTGACCATTCGGGTATATTGTTACGCCGCTCTATACATACAATGAGCTCAAGGACAGACAGCATGAGCTGTGAGCCGAAGACGTACTTGTGCTTTAAATTCTTGCTTCAAATTATTATAACTATCGGGTTTGTCACATGCATTAATCCTTGAGGGTTAGTATAGACGTTAGTGAATATGTACAGAGAAGTTGTATGCGTTGTCCTAGAAATAGCAAAAATAGCAAGTTAGCACGAGACCCAAACAAAACGTGCGGGAATCATGTAGCGGGATTGCAAGTGAAATTTCAGACAAAAATAGTAAGGTAGCGAGGTTTTTACATCATCGACGGCCTGCCAGGTCACCAAACGCCAGAATGGCGCGGACTGGTTACTGTAGCGGGCCATGCTCGAGCCAAATGCACTCGGGTCATCATATAGAGGGGGCAGAAAGAATGAAGAAGAGGAGCTTACCGAAAAGACGCTGGAACTGTCTCACAGACAAACCAGGAAGAACGTGATTACCTCCATCCTGCGGCGCTCAACCGCTGGGCGTACATCTTGCCCATATCACCCATCCCAATGATGCCAATGGAGGCAGTTTCCTTTGTGAAGCCCATGATGTCGGTATTCTGTACTGGAAAATTGTATAGATGCTGCTTGCTCCAAATTTTAGCTTCTCTTGTCACATTGAACAATCGCAGAGTCTGTCCAGAGTCGACAGTGTTGCAGCAAAATAATCTGAGGTGAAGCCGGAGAAAAGAAAACTTAAATAGCGCGAAAAGCTCACCGCGGACCGCCTTCCGGCCCGCTTTTCTGCCGCTTTGCTGTTATTCCTCAGGCGCCGACTCCTCGCTTGACCGTACATCCAACCAATCATCGGTCGTCTGTAGCGGTAGGGCACACGGAAGCAACTCCACCGCAGATTTTCAGGATCTCCAGGTTCAGCGCCGTTTGAACGACTTCTTTCCTCTCCTCATATTCCATCCCACATCAGCAAATCGACACAATGGCTCCCAAGACCAAGGCCCCCGCCGCTAACAAGGAGAACGTCACTCTCGGCCCTCTGGCCGGTGATGGTATGCAGTTTCAAATGTCAATTTCGAGGGACAGAATCTAACAGACATGATTTTGCAGGCAAGCTCGTCTTCGGCGTTGCCCGTATCTTTGCCTCTTTCAACGACACCTTCGTCCACGTTACCGATCTCTCGTACGTTTCTGCTCGATGCGCTTTTCTTCAGCGCCCATAATGCTATAAAGAATACTGGCTAACGGTCCTTCAGCGGTCGCGAAACCATCACCCGTGTCACTGGTGGTATGAAGGTCAAGGCTGACCGTGACGAGTCCTCCCCCTACGCTGCCATGTTGGCTGCTCAGGACGTCGCCGCCCGCTGCAAGGAGCTCGGCATCAACGCCCTCCACATCAAGATCCGTGCCACTGGTGGTACGTACCTAAACCTCGACAATTAGGCGATTTGAACAAGTACTAATCACTGCATAGGTAACGGCACCAAGACCCCCGGTCCCGGTGCTCAGTCCGCCCTCCGTGCGCTTGCCCGTGCCGGTATGCGCATTGGCCGCATTGAGGACGTCACCCCCACTCCCTCCGACTCTACTCGTCGCAAGGGTGGTCGCCGTGGTCGTCGTCTGTAGGTATGTGCGAGTCTGGACTGCGCATTTGTGTGTTGCTTTCTCTGGCTTGCGGGGTCTACTATACGATCTTGGCTGGTTGGGTCTGGGGGCGCGCATTTGCTAGCTAGCTAGGCTGCATACTTGCTGCATGTGGATGGAATAAACGCGAAGAACGGCATTTACGCCTGGTCTTCAATTTTACGTCCGTTATATGAATAAGAGTCAGTTCGCTGGAGCATCTTTCTGGTTGTAGCTGTCATTCCGTAGAGGTCTTGAGCTTGTAATCCTTATATCTCGGAGATAGGGTACTGTCGAAAAATTATTGAACCGCCATGATTGTAGAACGGCCCCGCTCGTTCACCATACTTAGTACTCATAGCCCTGGAAAACATGTAGTCTATTTGACTGTCTATGTTGTATTTCTCATCTTCAGTAATCATCTTCAACATCGCGCATTGCTGGATTGACGTCAGGTCCGCAGATAGAATCTTCCGCGCATTTTCAAAAATTTCCCCGCATCGCCGACTAAACCACCTACACCAAACAACTTCACGTCAAGATGCAAACACAAACTCAAACCCTTTGTCCATAATACAAACGAAAGTGTTAGTCGCATAACTACAAACCCCCAATCTAGTCTTCCCAGACCAACCAAAAACCAACCATGTCGCAATCCCTAACGCCAACCCCAACCCTGCTAACCCCCTCCCTCCCACCAAAGACCCTCGTCGGCATCGACCTGATCACATTCACATCAACGCCCAACTTCCACGGGATTCGCAATCTACCGTCTGGCTGGCACTTCCTGTACACGGGGACAACGGAGGGGTTGAGTTTGCGCGTGGGCGGGTGGTTCTATATTGATACGAAGGATACGAATAAACGCAGCGGGGGAGGTGGTGAGTCTCAAAGTGATATATTGATCTGGAAATGGGATGAAAATACAGAGTGTCTCGAGCCCTTGGGTCCGGAACAGGCGGGGGAGGGGATGAAGTATAGGGCGAATATTGGCGGTGTTTGGGGGACAGGCGGGTTGTTTGGGTACAGGAGCCGAGTGCCCGTTCCTGTATCGGCGGGAGGTTCGGGGGCTTTACAGAAGGCTGGCGCTGGGGGTGGTGCTGGTATCGCCGAAGTGGATGAAGAAGACGAAGAAGAGGGTCGACGAGAGTGGGCTGCGCTCACAGATTCATTATCTGAGGCTCTTCTAAGTCGGATCACAGGATCACCAAGCGTCGACTGGGAGGGGAGAACGAGATGGGCCGTTACATCGGGCAGTACAGCGAAAATGGACGACGATGATATTCCTGGTCTTGAAGACCCAAACCCAGCTTCAACGTCAGAGGGCCCTACAACATCTACACCAGCAACCGTCACACAACCGCAACCTCAACCCCTCCCGGAATCAAACACAAAACGCCCCTTCTCCTTCCTCCCCATCGACCTAAAAATGACCTGGCGCAGCGGCGCAATAGGCCGCGAACGAACCGAAGCAGCGCGCGACAAATCCTGGGCGTTGGGCGAAATCATCCACTCTATCTCATCCAGCGATGATAGAGCCGGCGAAGCCCAGATCCTGGGCGAACTGCAATTTACATTCCTCATGGGCCTCACGCTCATGAATTTCAGCTGCTTGCAGCAGTGGAAGCGCTTGCTGAGGCTTATATTGACGTGTCGGAGTGCGATAATTACGCGTGCGAATCTCATTTCTTCTGCTTTGCGATTGCTATTAACGCAGTTGAAACGATGCGATGATGTTGAGGGCGGCTTGCTCGATCAGATGGGTAACGAGGGTGGTGCGGAGGGATCTGAATTCCTACGGAAATTATTGCGTGGGTTCAGGATCGCAATGTACGAAGTCCTCGAAGACGGCGAACAATCTGCAATTGACTCGCCAGTAAAGAGAGAATTCGAAAAACTAGAAGAATGGGTCAAGAACGAGTTCGACTGGGAACTTGATCGCGATAAAGTCCTTCGTCGGGGCATGGTACAGCTCGAGGATGGCGAGGAGGTTGAGTTGGAGATTGATGACCATGAGGAGGAAGATGAGTATCAGCCTGTTGTTGTTGATTTGGGCGGGGATATGGACGGGAATAATGACCAGGATATAGTGGTTGATGATGATGATGACGATGGGGACATGAGATATTAACATACTTACCTGGTACCAACTAGATGACAACCGTATAGTCTGAACTATGCAGATAGTAAACTACCACCATACGGATACCCAATTGTCAAAACAGAACCACTTTATCAAATTCCATAAGGGATCAATGCTGCAAAAGTCTATAATCAATTCACTAAGACGCTTAAATAAGCAAAACCGCGTCTATCGCTAGCAATATACAATTCGTCGTATCGCGTCACGTCTATTTCTCGCTCTCGTTCTCAATGCGGTAAGCCCACTCGTGGCTCTCCTCGCCGTCCTTGCCGTACATGATGGCCTCGAGCCACTTCTTGACCTGGGCTGCGTAGTTGGCGGTCTGGCCGGGCTTGAGGAGCTGGATGTCGATTTCGCCGTCGCGGATGAGTTTGACGGGGGTGATGAAGAACTAGACATTTCATGTTAGAATCAAGTATACTGGAAATGCGCAAGCATTGCGGGAAGATGGGAAGAACATACAGCAGTCCCGCAAACAAAGGCCTCCACGACGCGGCCCTCCTTGAACGCAGCCTCGACGTCAGCAATAGTGAATGTCTTCTCGACAACCTCAACAGCTCCCAAGTCGCCAACAGTCTGGTTGAGTCTCGACCGCGCAAGCTCAAGGACACTGCGTCTCGTCACACCAGGCAGGATGAGCTGGTTCTCCAAAGGCGCCGTAACCATCTCGCGCTTGCCGGTCTCCTTGTTCTCCCAGACGATGAAGAAGTTGGACGCGCCGGCCTCGGTGACCTGGCGATCCTCGCCGAAGAGCCAGAGAATCTGGTCGAAGCCCTGGGCTTGCGCCTTGCCGTGCGCCGCGAGGGAGGGGCCGTAGTTGGCGCCGAGCTTGGCGTAGCCGAAACCGCCGGGCCAGGCGCGGATGGTGTCGGGGTTGGATGTGAGGAGTTTCAGGCCGACGGCTTCGCCGGGGGTGACCTTGAGTCTAGAGGCGGGGTCGGGCCAGGGGACGGCGATGATGAAGAGGGTTGCTTCGATGGGGGCTTGCACGCCGAGTTGGGTGCCGGAGCCGATGAGGGTCGGGCGAAGGTATAGCATGCGGCCGGGTTGGGACTTGGGGAGCCAGCCTGTTTGTCTTTTGTTAGATTTGACTTGAAAGAACTATAATGTGGTGTTGACGTACGCAGTCCGTCGATCTGCATCAGCTTCGCGATCAAGAGCTTGAGCTGGTCGAACTGGAAGCTAGGCAAGGAAGCTCTGATGGCGCTGTTGGAGAGACGCTCTCCGTTGAGGTCTGGTCGGAAGAGACGCAACTTGCCGTCGTAGCCGCGGTAGACCTTCATGCCCTCGAAGCACTCGGTGGCGTAGTGCAGGACGGATGCCGTTGGGGGGATGCTGAGGTTCTGGAAGGGCTTGACTTCGGGGGTTTCCCAGCCATTGGCAAGAGTCCATCGCACGGTAACCATGTGATCGGTGCAGTATGAGTGACTGAGTTCTTCGGGCGAGCCGGGCAGGGGCACATCGCGGAGATTGGTAGAGCGAGTGACATTGATGACCGAGGCGTCGAGCCCGGCGGGGGTAGTTTCGATGGAGCCCATAGCGATTGATTCGAGTCGCGGGTAATTTATGAAGCAATTCAAGGAGATTGGAGAACGAGTGTGAGATTCTATGAGCGGACGAAAACAACGGTTAGTTATACTGTCCGAGATTCTGGTCAACCAAAGGGCGCGATGAGTCACTGTACCTAGCCGTTGAAGGAGCGCCGGCTTCGCTCTTGCAGCAATTGAGATCTCAGTTGAACCCGAAACTGTCTCGCGGAGGTAAAGACCGTCAAAATGCGATTTGAGAAGAATTCTTTAGAGGATTGCGCTGCTACAAGAGCAAAGAAATCATTTTGGCCGCGACGATTTTTACTGCGAAATCCCCACCGCTCGCATTTTGCCCCTCGTCTGGCCGACAATAGCCGAGCGTCAGGAACAATGGCGTTCTCATTGGAGCGCTTGTATAGAGACTATGAGCAAACTGCAGGTGGTGTAAGCTATCGCAAAAATCAACTATGCAGCGACACATAACATCGCGACCGGTGCAGCGGCACAATTCAACTCTAGGCATGTCATTTGAGGCCTGAATTTCTGGGCTCTGAATACATTCCAACTCGGCAGTGGACACTGGACGGGACGCCGTAATCAAGGAGGACGACCCTTTCGCTAATTATATCCGCTGCCAATCGGGGAGGGTTATGTCCGGAAGACTACCTACCATAGCCGCCACAGCGTGAGGCCGCGATACCCGGACAGCTCCATGTGCGTAAAAAGCGTGGTCGGTAGAGAGTACCGAGCGTCTCAAAAGGCACAAAAACCTTGGTTGATCCTGCCGAAAGTGCGATTGCGGAACCAGACTGAGGCGGCCACTTGTGACTTAGCCCAAGCATGGAAGTCATCTCCATCCTATAATATAGTGAATCTCGTACACTAGTGGCCGGATTAAACATTATGATCCGTTCCCGTATCCATTATCAAGTCCCAGACAGCTCTGTGGGGTGATGAACCAGAACCACATTCGAGTTATCATCAAGCCACTGATGAACGGTTAGGCTAAACGGCTGTGACTGGCCCAATTTCAGATATTGTCCCTCTGAGATGCTTGCATCAATCTTCCGGAGTGAGACATCCATCCAATGGTGTTCGACCAAGCTTTTGTGCCCCGGCTGCGACGTGCCTGCGCTTATGGAGAGGGTGCATGGCTTGGACGCCCATCCTCCCGAGGCGACTCGCTCGGTAGTCATGTCCGTAATCATATATATATCCACATCCCGTAATAATCCTGCAAATTGCCAGCTGCTGCATCACAAAAAATGGTCAGCCAACAAGCAAGCCATTGATGGGAATCCTGGGAGTGGCCGACCTACCGAGTAATGCTGTGCTGCGATGTCATGGCAGTGACTTCCGACTGGGATCTGATAGTGCTGAGTGGGCGGATGAGATATCCGCCACTGGATCTCTATACTCTGTACACTCCATGGCGACGCCCGTTGCCGGATAGGAAACATTCCTTACGTGTCCGGGGGGCCAATCTGCAGTGCCGGCTTCTGAGTTCCATATCAGGAGTGACAGTTTGTACTCTGATTCAAGATCCGCCCGATCGACCTCGCGTCTGATTCCTCGGAACTCTGGTCCTCTGCGCCACGAGCTCCTGTTGTCGCTCCCCCTCCCACCCGGCTCCACAAGATGCTGTCCCTTTTTCCTTTTCGCAGTTTTGCTGAAAGATCATTGGAGAAGAAGGCAGATCCGAGAAGAAACAATGTTGCGATGCACAGTGCAGACCGCAAAGCGTAGTAGACTAACTAGAGGATCCTTCCGTAAAGGGCGCGTGGAACGGCCTCGGGAGCAGTATTTCTGTTGCGGAGGCGGTGGTTGCTGTCAGCACTCAGCAATCTATGGAATCACTTTCAAAACACTGAGGACATTTCTCTTTTGAGCCTTCTGGCAGCACTCTGGCCTGGTTCCGCAGGATGCTGGCTCCATCGAATGAACAGCTGAGGTGCGATCAAGGAACGCGCCAAACTTGCCATCACCAACCTCTTTGACTGGACCTATTGACCTCCGTCCATTTTCTTTCTGCTGCCGCTGCTGCTGCCGCCAACTATTCCCCCCTCCACTTGCTGCGCTGCTCAAGATCTGCTGCTCAACAGCTCCACCAGGTCGCCCAGAATTAGGTATGCGTCGGTGCTTCTGGGTCCCATGTGTGTGTTTGCTTGTCTGGATTCCTTTTCCATGTCCCTGGGGCTTGTCATCGATCAATGGATTTCCACTCTTGCCTGGCCGCTCCCGCTACGGAGTACATGGGGATGATCCTGTTTTTTTCTCCCTCTGTCGCCTCAGTCTCCAGGGCCTTTTCCCTCTCTCTAACCATTGATCTTCACTATATCTAACTATCAGTGGTCTCTCTCTCTCAGATCTCGAGTCTCCTCTCCCGCACTCACCAGCCTTGATCCGGCGGCGATAGCGATACTTATCCTCAAAAAGGCACGCAGTCCGTCTCGTAATACCGCCGACTCATATTTCTCATTCCGATCCTTTTCAACGCCTCCAGCCCCTTCCTCGAGCAGACAGCTTTCCCTTCATGCTTTCTTTCACCCTGTAACACCTGCCCTCTCTCGTGGCGAATTTTCGCGAGCTCACCGAGTCGACCAACCAACCGCCCATGAGGTAATCCAACGCGACCTTCGACGACAGTGGCGAGGTGCTCAATGCGTTCACAAAGCTTCTCTCACGATAATATTGGCTTCACGCCCTCCAGGATCGGGCTGGAAATACAATCGCCATCGTGCAATCATTGACCCAGGGCATCGTTCGGCGGTCCCTTCTCCCTCTCCGCTTGCCTTATCCTCCCTTCTTCGCTCCTCCCGAGATGGCTTCCGGCAGCAAGGATAAGCAGCTTGCGTCGATTGCTCCTGGCCCTGGCCCATTGAGAGAGTTCCGGCCTCTGACAAAGAACAAAAAGAGCTCCAGCGCATGCCTGCCTTGCAAACAGGCTAAGAGAAAGGTAGGCTCGCTTCCAATAATCCCTTTGCCCTGTCTTTATCCCGATTTATACCCATTGCCACGAACCGAAGCCGCCTGGCATTGAAGCTAACGACTTTCGCTTTTGATCGCAGTGCACGGGACGACCAGCTCCATGCAAAGCGTGCGAGGCTACCAATGGCAATTGCGTTTTCAACGAACACCTTGATTTGAGAAGAAAGATCGCTGCCCAGAAGGCACAGGGAGATCTAGAGCGATACCAGAAACTGCTATGGGATCTATTAGAGTACCTGCGCACGGCAAACGATGATAGGGTTTACCGCATCCTGGACATTATACGCGCCGGTGGCGATGTCGAGAAGAACGTCACCGTAATAGTTCAGTCGGCCCTCGCTGAGGGTTCTCCAATCGAGGAGATTGTCGGCGAGGCAAGCGACGCGAGCTCAGAGGACTTTCGACTCCGCAAGGATTCGAGGATATCCGTGGAAAAACTTTGTGATAACCCGTCATTCCGTGTACCGTGCATCCCTTGGACCAAGATAACCAACGACGACCACCTCGTTTCTGGCTTGATATCTCTCTATTTCACATGGGATCATCCTCTCATGCAGGTGGTTGACCAAGAGCTTTTCTTGCGGGATATGGCTGTTGGGGAGACGAGGTCGGAGTTTTGTAGCCCTTTCCTGGTGAACAGCATTCTGGCGGTGGCGAGTGTAAGTCCCAGCGGTGTTTTACCATTTAAGGACTAAGCGTTGCTGACGATGAATAGACTTACTCGCCTTACCCTGAAGTGTATGCTGTCCCGGGCGATGTTGCCTCTCGGGGTCAGCATTTCTTCGAGGAAGCGGAAACTCGTTGGAAGGCCGAAGAAGGCAGGCCGTCGTTGGCGAACATTCAGGCTTTGGTGTTGATGAGCCACAAGTGAGCTATTCATGAAGGTTCCCCATCATGTATATGCAGTTGCTAACGCAAGCGGTGTCACCAATTGCAGCCTCAAACTTCAAGGAAAGGACAATGCTAGCTGGCTCTATCTCAGACAAGCCGTTCAACTTGGACAAGATATGGGACTGTTCAGCATCCCGAAATCAAAACATAGCGACTGGGACCAGATGCCCGAGGAGGTCAGGCATGCCGGTGCGCGGACTGCTTGGAGTATCTTCATCCTGAACTCGTACGGCTCCCGAGCTCGTCCTCAAGAGGTATAAACCTTGCTGACTTGTATACAGGCAGCTGTCGATGGAGTCCCGCAAGACGGCGAACCTTGATGTTCCTAGATTATCACTCGACCGAATAGATCACTTCGAGGGCGACACGCCTTGGATACCGTATCACTCCCGTTCGAGCGATGCAGAGTATTCCCATAAACCTGCTCTCCTTCGTGACGTTATGATTGGACTTGCCGACTTGACTGAAACCATTGTCGCTATGCAAGATCTTTTCTTCGATAAGGCTCTTGATCTTAGCATGAGTTTCGATAAGATGTTGAAAGAGGCAAATTGGTTGCACAGACGGCTTGAATCGTTCCTGGAGGGCATGGCCATGATCGAAACGCCACCCGTACCACAAGTGATATTCCTGCAGTAAGAATCACAAATTCCCATCGCCCAGGAAGAGCGCTAACGTCATGTTGCAGTGTGAAATGTAACCAGATTATTATCAAGCTCTTCGAGCTCTTCGAGTTCCTCGTCGAGCAAAGGAATTTCGAGTCTGGGTTGGAACCATCGACTGTCGAAGGAATTAGATTGGCTCGGGTTAACGCCGCAATACAGATTGCTCACCAACTTCAAATATACCGCGAACATTACGAACTGCCGCAAACGCCGAACTTAATGTTCCCGCCCGTCAAGAGCAGCGCACTTACATTGCTCCCTTTTTTGAGTGACAAATCGGCGTCTGATGCCTTCAACGAGCTTTATGGGTTTCTCGTGTCATTCAGCAGAAGGTTCCTCGCTGCCAAAGCAACCAAATGCGAGATCGATGCTTTGTTACGCAGCTCGAGTACTGCGCTGCCGTTCGAGCTTACTGGCCTTGTCGAACGCCGAACCTCGGAATATTCATAGCGGATGGACGTGGTATGTTTTTTGCGACCCGAACAAGGAGTCCGGGAACCAAACTCATGGTGAACGGCTCGATATTATGGGACTAGGGTCCGAATAAGGATCATATGACGCAGGAACTTTGGGCGGCGAAGCGTGGTTCTAAAGTCAAAACACTGACATTAACGGCTACCAGGTTTGGGAAAAATCAGACCGGCGGAAACATTCGCACGCGATTGACTTGCAGCCGCGACACCGAACAGTCAGCATAATGCCTGCCACTCACGCCGAAATCGATTCTGCCTTTCCGAAAGAACTAGCAAGTTGCAAGCTCTGCCGACTTTGAAAGATGATCTGGGTTCGTTCCTGGCAATGCGCACGCCCGGGGATTTCTGAGGCGGTAATGGAATACTCAGTACATAAAAGAGGAGATTGCATTTTGGTCGGTCACATTGATGCCATTAATGGGCATAATCAGATTGCTTTTATGGGATTAATGGGCAATCTGAGATCCTTCTTAGGCCAGGGCCTGGCGGCCTGCGGATAAATGATCCGAGAAGTGCAACAGGTCGGCCAGGACCTGTCATGCCGACTCCACCCTAGCTCAGGGCTGCTGTTTACAATAGGTCCTCAGATCAGCTGTCTCAAGGGGCAATGCAGGCTTTGGAGGTAAGTATGATGATCATCCAGCGGTATCTTCCACCAGTCGAAGGATGAATACGAAAGATTACCGCCCAGCTCTCCTTCGCCTCCGCCATCTGTGCTCTGCGGACTCTGATTCGCACCTTCTTTGGAGGCAGGGTCGTTCTTGTCCGACTTATGCACCGAGTCCATTTTGTTTTGCTATCCCTCCGCATGTGGACGACTCTGGTTAGTGCCGCTTACCTGCCCAGGTAACAGAATGTTTGCCCCTCGCTGCGACACTTTGCCATCTGATGAGCCGCGAACCAATGACATTGAAACAGTCCAGCTTGACTATAGGTTGGCCGGTATAACTATGCGATTGCACATCAAATAGACATGGTCATCCTAGCTGGGAAGCTTCCCTTGAGATTTTGGCTGGGCCTCAGAACCCGTTCAGATTCATCTCTCGTAGGATTTACAAGATGCATTTCATGATACGAACCTATATAACAACAATATATAGCATTATCAATGGTCGAGAAATCTAAAGAATCAGCTGTTCCTCCGAAAGTACTAGTAGATGGTAGACTTTGGGGATAACTCCATGCCAATTAGAACGTGTCATTTGCACACTTCATTGCCCTGTTCGTATTTTCGTCCTCGCCACAGAGCCCGCCGGTTTGCCTACAATGTAAATGCAAGATTGTCAGCATGCTTGCTTCTGGCGAACTACCTGTTGCCACCGTACCGTTGATCATGTTCGGAATATTGGGCATAAGGTTATGCATATGAGTCAGCCGCCCACTATGTGCAGATAAGATAAGCACAAACCATCGAAGCGAAAACCCTCAAAATTCGATACGCCGAAACATCCAAATCCCACACCCCCGAGACGCCGAGTCAACGCCAGTCGTCCTCCCCGCCCTCACCCCCCCTCCCTCGCCGCCAATCCCCAGGACAAGCTCATAGTCGTCGGCTGAACGAGTTTTTATTCTGCCCACCATGTCCTACGAAGAGCGCCAAAATGCGCACCCCAACCTGAACGACGAGTCCGATGTCGAGGAGGAAGCGCTGGTCAACGACTACCGCGAGCAGGTCAACTTCGATGATGGCATGAGCGAGCTGGACCGGACTACATCGCTGGGCGCGGCTTCGCAGACGCAGGACCTTCAAGCACAGCTCGCCGCTGCTGCTACGCCTCTCGAGTACCAGGCTACGCTGGAGACCAAGTTTGCGAGCTACGACAACTACTGCAGTCTTTTCCACTACATTCTGAACTCTGATGGGCCGGTGGAGTTGGAGGTTCCTTCTGTATGTATTCTTCTGCCTAAAGTTTACTGTATCCTCCGCTCAATGTCCACACTGTGTGCGCGGGGCAAGTCATGTTTTTCTCCAAGTGCTAACAAAGGATCCTGAATAGTACTACTGGGCCTGGGATGTCATCGATGAGTTCATCTACCAGTTCGAGTCTTTCTGCCGCTACCGCAATCGTGTCGCCCGCAGCGGCTCCAACGAGGAGGAAGCCCAGCTTCTCCGCGAGAACCCCAACACCTGGGGCTGCTACTCCGTCCTAAACGTCCTCTACTCCCTTATCCAGAAGTCGCAGATCAACGAGCAATTGGCTGCCATGAAGCGTGGTGAGGACCCCGCGGCCTTCGCCGGCGAGTACGGCTCCCGCCCTCTCTACAAGATGCTCGGATACTTCTCCATCATCGGTCTTCTCCGCGTCCACTGCTTGCTCGGTGACTTCACCCTCGCCCTCAAGACCCTCGACGACATCGAGATGAACAAAAAGGCCATGTTCGCTCGCGTCATGGCCGCCCACTTCACCACCTACTACTACGTCGGTTTCTCCTACATGATGACCCGCCGCTACGGCGACGCCATCCGCATGTTTAGCCACATCCTCGTGTACGTTTCCCGAACCAAAAACTTCCAAAAGGGCGGCAACAGCTACGACGCCATCGCCAAGAAGAACGACCAGATGTACGCCCTCATCGCCATTTGCGTCGCCCTTCACCCCACCCGCCTCGACGACACCATCCACTCCGCCCTCCGCGAGAAGTACGGCGAGCAGCTCCACCGCCTGCAGCAGGGCGGCCCCGATGCCCTCCCCCTCTTCGAGGAACTCTTCCGCTCCGCTTGCCCCAAGTTCATCTCCCCTACCCCTCCCGACTTCGACAACCCCGCCGTCAACGTCGACCCCGTCGACCACCACACCGCCATCTTCATGGACGAGGTCAAGAACACCCTTTACAACCCGACTATCCGCTCTTACCTCAAGCTCTACACGACCATGGATTTGCAGAAGCTCGCTGGCTTCCTTGAGGTTGAGCCCGAGAAGCTCCGCTCTTGGCTGCTCATCAACAAGCAGCGTAGCCGCCAGATTCGCTGGGTTGATGGCGGTCTCCTCGAGGGCGAGACTGTCAGCGCTAACGATCTCGACTATGCTCTTGAGAAGGATCTTATCCACGTCAGCGAGACCAAGGCCGGCCGCCGTCTTGTCGACTGGTACCTGCGCAACCTTGCCCGTGTCTACTAAGTGCGTCGTCATGCGAAATCATGGATCTGGGCAGTCGATATGGTAGAGATTGCCAGTCCAGCTTCACATTGAGTGGCGCCACAAATATGTGTATGTGTAGACCTTCGGGTTCCACACATAAGGATTCAGAAGAGGACTTGACACGAGGTTCCCAGAACACGTACCTCCCAAGGAACATAAAACATTCATGATCATCATGACCCTCTCCTCGTTTCTATTGATTGGTTTTGCCTCCCTTCCTTCCTTCTCCCATGGTATGTGGGAACTGGAAGCAGGGGGCAGTTGGAGTGACAAAAGGATTTGCATTTACAACGGCTCTTCGGCCCATCTCTTCTCTTATGTGTTGTGTAACGAAGAGTCGTCTATTTAAGGTTGTTTCGTTTCATTTTCATTTTGTTAAGGTTCTTACTCATGTGGTATGTCTCACTATGTCTCGGCTGTGCACTCTGATCTGCACGGTTTCCAAAACGGTTTTATTTTGCTTCTTCGGTTTCTTTGATGTGGAGGATGTGGGAGGAATTGATAGATGGGAGATGGTTGGTGGTAGATATGCTGATAATAAAGTGAAGTGAAGGAGGTATAAGAAATAAAACTGAGATAATGGTTCCATCTAACACTGCGTTGGTCTGTTTGAGAATAGTACAGTAACCTGGTATATTCGATCGAATAGTCTATCTATAGATATGGATATAACGCGGCCATAATACAAGAGCGAAGATTACACCCTTCCTCGTCCATCTATCATCTCATCCACGTATATATACATCCCTGACTTTTCGTCTGGTCATCATCAACCTAATCAACAACATCAAAACTAGTCCCACACCCACAACTACTCGTCGCCCTTGGATTATCCACAATCTTAAACTGGCTCCCAATTAACTCAGTCGTGTAATCGACCGTGCTCCCCGACAACAGCTCCAGGCTCGGCTCATCCATAACTACTTTCGCATATCCATCAGCTCCCTCTACCGCTGCTCCTCCCTCAACCGGTTCGGCTTCAAATATCGTATCTTCCTCCGCGTCGATCTTTGATTCTGGTTCCAATGACATGAGGTATTGGAATCCGTGGCAACCGCCGCTTGTTACTGTGATCCGGAGGTGGTGGTAGGGGTTTTCGGTGCTTGTTGCGGAGGGGGTGGACGAGGGGGATGTTATTTGGCGGAGGCGCTGGATGCATATATTAGTACGTGTAGCCTGGTAAAAGTTGAATGTAGGGGGGAAAAAAAAAGAAAGGCAGAGTAGTTCTGCTCGCAAAAACAAAAACATACAACAGCTGGGATTCGCATGTGGTCACCCACCATACTACTAACCAGCCGGCGTGTGGCTTAAGTACGGCTGAGCGGACGGGAAGCCCTGTTTTCCACACCCTGTGGTCGTATGTGTTTGGTTTATTCAAAGCACAGTAGACATGGTGCTGGGCCTCTCTGTCCTTGCGGTGAATTATGTTGATATCGCATCGCATCCCGCCAGCCGTACCATTGCCACACGCATTGTATGTGTATGCGCCAACACCCGCAAAACAACTCAACATCACGCAGCAATGAGATGGAAGAACCTACATTCGCAGCTCTCTCTGAAATGCCCACCATGAGTGTTTCCCCGTCATCTCCGGTTCTCGGATTCTGCGTCACCTGCGCAGCATGGAGCCGAGTAGAGGTCGAGAATTGTGAGCGAGGCGCAGCATATAGACATGCCCGCGGGGCCCTAGGCGCTCTCTGATATTGGCTAATCCGTCTCGACGTAGCTATCGTAGGTATTTGTGTCCGGTATGAAGAATGGCAAAAGGACCTTGATGCGGAGAAGCTCGGAGTTGAATTCGCTGCCGGAGAGGCAATCTTCGTAACAGGGATGACGGATCGAGATCTCGATAACTGCCTCGCGGCAGATGATAGTGCCGGTCGTGACATTTCGTATAATATCTGTATAAGGCGCTCTGGTTGAGAGGTGTGGAGAGGGAAACTACCTTGGAGGCTTTATAATCATACAATCCGCATTCCCAGCGAACGCAATCCGGACGCTGTGATTGGGTGTCCGGGTGTCGGGAAACAGCGGCAGAATAATTTTCCCGAGGATGAAGTCATTGAATGTGCCTTAGTCAGCGATGCATAAGGCTGCTTATGCTGTGTGTATTTCTGCTCAATCAGAGGCGAGGGCGAGTCTTGGTGTTTGTATAAACTAGATTTGATGTGTGATGTAGTATCAAAGTGTATAACCTGATTTGTAATGGTCTGATTCGGATTATTTGGTTCTACACCACGCTATTGGAGCTACACGGTCAAGGTGGGGGAGACGCGCTGCGGGAAATATATCGCGGGGAATGACTCTATTTTGCCTTTGAATGTACTTCAAGTGTTACTCTACAACTTTTCCATAGACAGTGCCGCTGATTCTCAAAGTATACTTCAAGATGGGATCCAGGCTTCATGTCCAGCAAATTAAAAAGGGACCGCCACTGCCGTACAAGGACGACATAAGGGCTTTTACAAAAGAATACGCCGCATCGCTAGATGCGCAAGATCCTTTACACCACTTTCGGGAAGAGTTCATTATCCCTTCTGCGAAGGACCTCAAGAGGAAGACGTTGAGTCCTTCTGAAGGTAAGCCCTCTCCATCCGACCCTGAGTACCTCTAACCATACAAGCTACCGATGACTCCTCAGATGCCCGCTGCATCTATCTCTGCGGCAACTCGCTAGGTCTCCAACCACGCAATACCAAAAAGTACATTGAGTACTACTTGCGGACCTGGGCGATTAAGGGCGTAAATGGACATTTTACGCACCATGAGGACGAGCTAATTCCACCGTTCGTTGACGTCGACTCTACAGGCGCAAAGCTCATGGCGCCGGTTGTTGGAGCATTGCAGAGCGAAGTTGCTGTCATGGGTAGCCTGACGACGAATTTGCATCTGTTGATGGCTAGTTTCTATCAGCCAACTCAGGAGCGGTATAAGATCATTATTGAGGGGAAGGCTTTTCCGAGTGATCACGTAGGCTCTCTAAACTTCCTAGAGAACATCAGAGCTGACTTTGTTTAGTATGCCGTCGAATCTCAAATCCGACACCATAACCTTGATCCAAAGGATGCTATGGTCTTGATTGAGCCACGGTCATCTGAGCAGCCTATACTTGAAACTGACCATATACTTGAGATCATTGACAAGCATGCCTCAAGCACGGCCCTTCTCTTGCTATCTGCCATACAATACTACACCGGACAGTACTTTGATATTGAGAAGATCACGGCACACGCTCAGTCCAAGGGTATTGTAGTCGGTTGGGACTGCGCTCACGCCGCAGGAAATGTCGACTTGAAACTCCATGATTGGAACGTTGACTTTGCCGCGTGGTGCAACTACAAGTATCTCAACAGCGGCCCAGGTGGGATGGCTGGGATATTCGTGCATGAAAAGCATGGACAGGTCAAGACCACAACAGATGACGGAGAACTAGAGTCGTTCCGCCCTCGGCTTTCTGGCTGGTGGGGAGGAGACAAGGAGACCCGGTTCTTGATGGACAACCGTACGTACACCATTAAGTATTTGACTCAGAGTACTGACTGAAACAGAATTCGTCCCTCAACCCGGTGCCGCAGGGTACCAGCTATCCAATCCCTCTGTGCTAGACATTAACGCCGTCATAGCCTCACTGGAGCTCTTCAACCGAACATCTATGTCTGAGATCCGCGAGAAGTCTCTCAAGATTACTGGTTACCTTGAGCATCTCCTCCTGACGTACCCGCTCGATGGACTTGACAAGAAGCCATTTAGCATCATCACACCGCCTAACCCTTCAGAACGTGGTGCGCAGCTAAGTTTGCGTTTGGACCCGGGTCTCCTGGATGATGTTCTAGAGACACTGGAAGAACACTCAGTCGTAATTGATGAGAGGAAACCCGACGTCATTAGGGTTGCACCGGCGCCTTTGTATAATACGTTCGAAGAGGTATTCCAATTCTGCCAGATCTTCTTGGAAGCCTGTAAGAAGGTAGTTGCGAAATAAGCCAGGCTGGCTTGTCTGGTGATGTACTATAACCTATATCCTTACGAAGACAAAGTCCATAGAAACAAATCAAGTTCATCTTTAGGTATCCTATGTCATGCCATTTCATACGCCAACCCTCCCAGCACTCAATTGAAAGCAAAGTAAACCTTTTCAGCCGGCTGCCGCTCTGACTCCCAAGCCAACCAATCCGACCTCGTAGTCCTGTGAGAAACCATTAGCAAACACCATCCTCACACCCCACCAACCAAAGACCAGAATAGAAGAGGAACATACGGCAAAAGCCCCATAGCATTAACCTTCCAAATCCCCAACGCCAACAACAGCAGCTGCATAGCAATATAAATAAGCTTCACACCCAGAAGCTTCCCCCTCAGCGTCTCGGATTCAAACTTCGAAAAGACACTGTTTGTGTTTATCAATCCCTGAATAGGACCCTTGAACAGCATAAACACCATCATTATACTGAAGATCTGCAGGCTGTTGCCGGACATGTACATCATGATTGCGTTCATGGGGAGTTGCTTTGATGGGGCGAGGGCGATTTCCCATGCTTTTTTGAGCTTGAGCGTGTCGGTTTCGGCGGTTTTCGAGGGGGTTGAGGTGGGTTTGTCGGTGCGCTGTGTTTCCAGGGTACTCGTTAGTTGGGATTTGGTATGTGTTTTATTGGGCTGAGTACGTACGCCTTTACCGGTGGTGGCTTTGCGGGAGAAGCCTGGGGGGTCGGGGATGCTGGTTGTCGAGCCTGATGGACGGGGGAGGGGAGAGTTGAGGTCAACGACATATTTGGGGGGTGGTAGAGGCGGCAGACTTTGAGTGGAAGCCATTGCGACGATTGTTCCTGTTCAAGGTTGCGATGCGGGAAGAAAGAGCTCAAATGTAGCGTAGGTAAGAAGAGCTGCGGGCGGAAGTGAAGCAGTGAGTGACGGCGGAGAACATCGATGCCTTGAAGACCAGGCAACAACTCCACAGCGACTCAGCGCGGAGCTGGCGGCGCCCGGTCCAGTTCCACTCCTGATTGCCAGTCCCTGATCTCCTTTCTTTTCGAGCAATTAAGCTGCAAGCTCGCAATTGAAGGCCTGACTGATATTAATGGCCTAGGTAGGCTCCCTGATAGCGGCCGGTCTTGATTGTGCCACGCTGACATTTCCGGTGTTTGGACAGTCCGATCCGCTACCGTTGACACTCGCTGAAGGCATGGACGTTTCGCCGCACCGTGCTAGCTAAGGAGTCGCCTCGAAGCCATCCGTGCTACATCGATTATTCCTATACTTCTCTCGAAGAACCCGCGCAATCTGACAGTTTACGACGGTTTCCGATCGATCCTGATTCCCCCGCATCCTCCGCATAACGAACGAACCCTGTCGTGAAGTTCTATAATATCAGCCACAATGAGTTCCGCCGGGGGAGACGCAAAGCTGTTCGCTAGGGTACGTGGAGTCTCTATACTTGTCGCACTGGCCCTCTTTGTCGCGCAATAGTCTTAGCTATATCTGCCGGCGCCCGCATATCAGCTTGCCTGTGACCTCGTTCCTTATCCGCCTTGGTCTTCTTAGTCTTGCTGCCCCTCTTTGCTTTTACGATGCGGCGGTACTCTGCCTCTTGCATCTTCTCAACTATATCCTTTGATTATTGATACCCTCTGTTATCATCTCTATGTTTATTGCACCTTACGTACAGACTAGCTTACCACCATGGGTTCGATCTTCACAGGGCAAAGTCGCCGAGCTGCGACAGGAACTCAACAGCGGCGGCAAGAAAGACAAAAACTACTCGGCGAAAAAGATCGCGCTGAAGAAGATCGTTGCGAACATGACTATGAGCAATAACGACATGATCGCGTTGTTTCCGGATATCATCGACTGCATGAATCTGCCGAGCTTGGAGATTAAGAAGATGTATGTTAGACGGATGGACTTATGATGGGCTGGATACTGATACTCTGTTGTGACTAGGTGCTTCCTGTTCCTCGTCAACTACTCGCGGATGAAGCCGGAAATCGCGCTCAAGGCGCTCCCGATATTGGTTAATGTATGATACGCGCTCTCACTCGGAGGTCATGGCTAACTGGTTTCAGGATATGGAAGCGTCAAATCCGTTAGTCCGCGCTCTGGCGCTTCGAACAATCGCATATATCCACGTTCGAGAGTTTGTGGAGGCTACGGTCAATCCGCTCAAGGGTTTGATGCAAGATAATGATCCATATGTTCGCAAAACGGCCGCCTTTTGCGTCGCGAAACTCTACGAGCATGACCGGAAGATGGTCGAGGCGTCTGATTTGATTGACCGCTTGAACTCGATGCTGAAAGACGAGAATCCGACAGTCGTATCAAGTGTTTTGGCGTCATTAACGGACATCTGGGGACGCAGCGAAACCATTTCTTTGACGATCGACTATTCGAGTGCGTCCAAGCTGGTATCTATCCTGCCAGACTGCTCAGAGTATGTACCTTCCAGCCAGTTTTCGTGGTAGTTGCTAACATGAGCAGATGGGGTCAATCGTACATCCTCGAAGCCCTCATGGCCTACGTTCCACAAGATTCCGCCGAAGCTCTGCTATTAGCGGAACGTGTCGCTCCTCGTCTCTCCCACCAAAATTCCGCCGTCGTACTTACTTCCATTCGTGTCATTCTTTACCTCATGAACTACATCTCCGAAGAGCGCCATGTATCATCACTATCCAAGAAGCTGTCACCACCTCTCGTGACGCTCTTGTCCAAACCGCCGGAGGTACAATATCTTGTGCTCCGTAATGCTATTCTCATTCTACAGAAGAGACCAGAAGTCCTGCGGAACGACATCCGGGTTTTCTTTTGTAACTACAACGATCCTATTTACGTCAAGGTGACCAAGCTCGAGTTGATATTCATGTTGA
The DNA here is from genome assembly GCF_047715825.1 of Aspergillus stella-maris. Classification (NCBI taxonomy): domain Eukaryota; kingdom Fungi; phylum Ascomycota; class Eurotiomycetes; order Eurotiales; family Aspergillaceae; genus Aspergillus; species Aspergillus stella-maris. Next base: position 25,324 of record NW_027396818.1, on the reverse strand, counting down.
CCACCAAGGAAAACATCTCGGTTGTGCTGGCAGAGCTGAGAGAGTGAGTTTCCACATCTGAAAGTGAAGGGTTCCGCTAATAAGGTAGATATGCTACCGAGATCGACGTTCACTTTGTGCGGAAAGCCGTTCGGGCTATCGGAAAGCTCGCCATCAAGATCGAGTCGGCCGCCAAACAGTGCATCGACTGCCTTTTGGAACTGGTCAACGCCAAAGTCCCATACATCGTTCAAGAAGCGACCGTTGTCATCCGCAACATCTTCCGCAAATACCCCAACCAATACGAAACCATCATCGGCCAAGTGATCCAAAACATCGACGAGCTCGACGAACCAGAAGCCAAAGCCGCCATCATCTGGATCATCGGCCAATACGCCGACCGTATCGAAAACTCCGCAGACCTGCTCCAGGACTACCTCGCGACCTTCCACGACGAGACCATCGAAGTCCAACTCGCCCTCCTAACAGCAACAGTCAAACTCTTCATCCAGCGCCCAACAAAAGGCCAACAACTCGTCCCACAGGTGCTTAAATGGTGTACCGAGGAAACAGACGACCCGGACCTTCGCGACAGAGGCTACATGTACTGGCGCCTCCTCTCCTCAGACCCAACAACAGCCCGGCAGGTAGTGATGGGCCAGAAACCACCCATCTCCGCCGAAAGCGAGAAACTCGACTCCCGCACCCTCGAAGAACTCTGCCTTAACGTCGGCACTCTGGCAACAGTCTACCTCAAGCCCGTACAGCAGGTCTTCCGCTCCGCACGAACAAGAAGACTCCAATATAGCCCATGCCTCCAGAAAAACCCCGAGGATTACAGCACCCCAGCCTTCCAGATCCCTGTCAATGTCTCTGCTCCGAACCCTATTACTTCACCAACAGCAGCAATGGCAGCCTCAAACGGTTCAGCATTAATACAACCCGGCGCCGGTACGGATACGGGTAACACCAGCGCAGCCGTCAACGCAGCAGATAATTACTTCAATAGCGTGGCCGTTGGAACGCAGCAGATGGCTGCGCTTGATCTTGGTGGTCGTGAGGATGGAGGGTTCGGTGGTGGGGGCGCCATGGAGACGCAGTATGTTGTTAATCAGAGCCAGCAGCAGGCTTACCAGCCTCATTTGGCGGGTGGTGCGGCGACGGGGGAGCTTTTGTTGCTTTGATGGGTTGATTGATGTGGTGGGAATGATGTGGTGATGGGATGGGATTGGGGAGGTGGTGTATATATCCACTGTAACTTATTATATTTTCTGGCGATATGGTTTATGGGATGTTGTGTCCTTTGGCTATTGGAGCTAATATATCCGATTACTTTTATACATAGCGGAATTGCTTATTTTCTTTGAGAACAAGATTTGTATCGGGGTTGACCATTCTTGCTGAATGTAATTCTTGAGTTGTGATTATGCCATAAGACAATGATCTCAATCTGGGTATGTAGTAGGTAGAATGTATGCACTATAAGCAATGCGCATGACAAGAAGAAGAAAGTAGAATGAACCGTTTAATCCTCCTCCATCTTCGCCAACCCGCCCTTACTCCGCCGGATCCGCTCATCCAGACTATCCTCCTGTAACTGCCGGTGCAAACCTGACATGAACTGTCCGCGGTCTGATCTCCGCTTATCGTCTTCCTCACGTTGCTTATCTTCGATGGCAGTGACTTCTGCAACACGCTGCCGACGTGTACTTTCCATATCCTGTGCGTTTGACTGCATCTCTGCTAGTCGGCGCTGGCGCTGCTCTTCTAGGTCTTGGGCTTGTTGGGTTGGAGCTGTGGAGGCTGGTTGCCTGTCTCGGTATCCGTCTCGTCGGTCGTTGTTGCGGCTGTATCTGTCTTTATTGTCTCTCCGGTAGTCACCATCGCGATCTCGGTCTCGGTCTCTGTTGTCTCTTCTATCTCTGTCGTCTCGGCGGCGGTCGCTGTTGTATCGAGGGGAAGCGGACCTGCGAGAGCCTCGATCGCGGTCGTGCCGATCTTCGCGGTCTCTGTCTCGGCGACTGCTCGAGTGGTGGACTCTTTCTCCGCGCTCTTCCCGATCCTCATCGCAATCTCTGTGACTCCTTCGGTCATCCCGGTCTCTATCATCTCTGTCTCGGCGGCGGCGATCATCTCGGTCTCGGTCCTCCCTTGGAGATCTTGACCGTGACCTCCTCCGATGCCGATGGCTATGACGATCCCGATCCCGATGAGAATCGCGATGTGAACGATCCCCACCAAATCTCCTCCTCGAACTCCTCTCCTTATCCTTCCCCCTCCTCTCCTCGCGTTCCTGCCTGCGGACCGACTCCTTGACAGCCATCTCATAAGCCGCCTGTTCCCTCTTCTTAATCTCCAACAACGGATCACTCATAACCTTCACCATCGTATCCCTCGTATTATGCACGACAGGCGGGAGCGCCGCTCCAGAACCCACAGGTACATCCCCGCCCTTCCCAAGTTTCTTACTCTCATCGCCCTTGAGTAGAATCCCGTCAATCCTTCTCTTCCCCAATAAATACCCCTCCATCTCTTCAGCGACGTGTCCTGATGCGCCCGACGGCTCCTGATACATCCAGTCGACGCGCGACTGGCGCGCTGCGCCACCGGAGGATTCTTGCAGGCGCTGCAGCTCTTGGATTTGGCGCTCTTCATCGCGCTCGCGGCGGAGTTGGTCTATGCGCTTGCGTTCTTCTAAAGCGCGCTTTTCTTCAGACCAGACGCGCTCTTGGTTTCGGAGGAGGGAGGGGTGCCATGATCTGTTAGGAAGAGTTAGTGTTGGTTCTTGTTTAGTTGAAGGGGAGGAGGGGGAGTGAAGGATAGGGGAGCATACTTCTTCAGATTGAGATCGCCACCCATCTTGACGGTTGTTCACCTAACGGTGGTCGTTGAAGGAAGTTGAGTTAAGCTTGCAATGTTTCGGGCTGGCTGGGCTGGAGGATTAAGTTCCGTATTGGGAAGGAAGCCCACGTGACTTCAGAGGCTTGTCGGAGCATACTGCCGCCCGTTACCGCCTGCCCCTACGGGTCGACCTCGCTTAGTCATACATTAGTCAGGTAGAGTTATGTTAACTTAGCTAGGCGGCCATACCAGCCACCCAATGGAAGGACATCCATCGCTTCCCTCAAGGCTGGATTGCCATGAGACATTACTGCCTCAGGCTGCTGCAGTGTCACTCTAACTAACTAACTAGTAAGTTAACTAACCTGACCTCATCCTTACAGCCTTAGCGTCTCAGGCACTAAACTTGGCTTCGGCGTTTGCTCGGCTGTACCATCTACCGGAGTCCTGCACCTACTCCGGTCCATGCAATATAATCTGACCGCCCGAGGTTCCTATTGTTTTGATTATAGCACTCGGCATCACTTTGATCGTGAAACAAGGGCAAGCTACTCCGTACTACTATCGGAATCACATCCCAAATCAAGAGTAGACAAGCATACGGCCAAGACTACAAACTATGATCCTTAGGGCTCGCATCGAGCTCGTGATCCTGCACACTTACCTGAGCCTCGCTACGAGGCCATACTCTCTATAGAGCACGCTGCTCAGCTTCAAATCCGTGAGATCTCGCTACGAGGCCTTCCCAAGAAGCCAGCATAGTCACGGTCCCAATCCAGAGATAGCTTCAATCACAAGCCATCGGGGTACCGCATCTCAAACTCGTATCTGCAAAAGAGAAAATGCCTCACGCCAAGCCCAACCCGCATCTTAATGATCCTGCACTATGACGATGGGCTGATCAATCTCAAGCAAAAAAGTGGCTGCGTGGCATGAGCCGGGCAGCCAAAGCTCGCAGGAAAGGCCTCGACCAGCATCGAAGTCTCCAAAAAAGAGTGAAAGCCCAACTGCCTCGGGGAGATCAGTCGATCATTGCATCATCGGCCTCACCAGCCAATCGCCACAGTTAGAATGTGCAGAAAATTGGCCCCAAACGCGCGGGGAAGAGGCACTTATCGACGTTATCGCCGTATCGGGGGCTCACTTATCGCTGTTTATCGTCATTTTGGGTCTGCAGGGAAACCTTGCCGAGGACCGGGAAGTTTCGGATGATATCACCTGTGGCGGACTCGCGTGCTCCGGGTATACTTCTACCACGGGCTGTCAGTAGGTATAAGTAGCTGGGATGTCCGTTGATTTATGAGAATATCTTTCACAAGAAAAAAGACAAAACCGAAAATCAAAAAAAAAACTCTCTTGAATCTCTACATTCATCTCCATATCAATGTCTGCCCCGGCTGTCGCTATCGCTCTACCCACCCACCTCAAGTCGCCGTCCTCGCCTATTCTCTGTATGTCTTCTCTCCTCACCTAATCCTTATTCACATCACAAAACTAACCAATACAGCAAAATCAACCCCCGCCATGTCCTCCAACCGCCAATTCGGAACCATCAAGTGGTACAACGACGAGCAGGGCTTCGGCTTCATCACATCGGACTTTGGCGGCGAGCTGATGGTCCGCTCGCAGACGGTCATCCCTGTTGGAACGCTAAAGGAGGGAATGAAGGTCTCGTATGAGGCTGTGCAGGGGCAGATTCTGCTCATGGCTGATCAGGTGCAGCCGGAGGAATAGAAGGCTGTTCAGTGGATGATGGGGGTGACGTTGGACTGAATTTGGGTATTTGCATTGGATTGGATTTGGGATTTTTTTTATGGTTATGGCTATAGCGACCTTGGTTTTTGGATTATGATTCTCAATTGATACCACTTTTTCAACCTCGTTTGGGGTCTTTATCATTGCCGTGCCTGTTCTAAGTAGACGACTCAAAAGAGTAAATAGAGAACAACGCTTTCATCCTATTTTCTTTTTTTCTTACGTTAAATTCAGCACATACTATTCCCCTTTCAACCGTAGAAATTACACAAGCTCGACCCCCCTCATCGAGAGCTGGCTGCTGCAAAGCAGATGCTCCGTTCGCCCGCCTCATGCTCAAACCCGACATTTCCCGAGCGGAGTATAAATCCACCATAGCACAGCAGTGAGCACGTAATACATTCCCACCTCACTCACCCAGACAGTCTCATTCTCATTATCAAGCCACATCCATGCCGGTATGGGCTGACTGCGAGTAAACTACTCTGTGGACACTCCAGATCTCTAATAGCAAGAGAGTTATTAACGTTCTACTGTCGCGTGGTCAGGGTCAGGCGCTTGGTTGAGGCGGGGGTCTGATGATTCCCCGCGGTTTTCGTTTACCCCGCGTTTATCCAATGGTAAGGTGGAGATTAGATACTCTATAGATAAGCAATACGTGTACCTTGTTTGTTGAGTATGGGGGTTTTGAACTAAGGTGGGATTGAGTAATAGCTTGGGGGTGAAGATTGAGGAATCGCGTGCGAGGTCGAGGATAAAGACTTGAGTGAGAGGGCTGTGCATGGACCTAGAGTCTAGGGCCAGGGCCGAATACTGACTTTGAGCTTGGAAATCGAGGATCCATGTACGAGTCTGGTCGAGGAAATTGACTCGATTCGAAATTAGTACTTGGTTCTAAATGGCCTGATTTGTACTCGAATCCTCGGCGCTTGGACTCGAGGTAGGTAACAGATTTTCGTACTCAAGTGTTGAGGATAGAAGATTGAGTACAAGAACCAAGTACTGGCTTCGAGGATCAGAGCACAAGTCTCAGGGGAAAGAGTCGAGTATAAAATTTGAGTGCTTGACTTGATTCTTCGGTACTTGGAGTCGCATTTGATTCATTGAGCTTCGGTGTCCCTGATTCCTCGATATTTTCCAATCCTTGATACCCTCGAATCCTCGATACTCTCAATACCTTAATTTTCTCGACTCCTCGATATCCTCAATCCGTCGACGCCTTCGGACTAGACCTTGAACTCGGTGCTCTCAAACCTCGACATCGGACTCCTAATGCTTCGAAAAACCAAGTACGAGCCAAAATACTATCGTTTGGTTTACAGATTGACTCATGAGGGTCGCGCCACAGAGATGCCCCGGCAAGACAAGATAGTAACCGCAAATGCACTGGTGGAAAGACAGGTATGTTTTAGCTAGTTTCCATGGTATGGGTCGCCAGTCGCCGAGGCCACGGGCATGGATCTTCTACCTCACCTCAGCAACGTATCTTCGTGCCCCAGCCCAGCACCAAGTCTTTAGCTGAGACAGTACATGTAGAAGGAGCGCAGCTTGACTCCCAGTCGCTGGACTGCGTACCTTACTCCATTTTCGATTTTATCTTCAACCTCAGTAAAGATAATGAGATAGAATAATCTGCGCGGCGCCAAGAGGGATACCGAGATAAAAAGCTAAAAGAAGGTCACTACCATGGCATTAGTTCGATAAACGTTCACATAGTCAGAAATATGTCGTAAGCATACAAAGGCGATACCCATGTGTCCGGTTGTTCCGGACACCATTGTTCGGCGGTAAGGCTAATGCTTATCGCGATGAACGACGTCAGACTCAGGGATGACATTGCCTTTGACTAACATAAGCCTAGCAAGGATTCTTTCATCTTAATCCTGACTTTGCAGATCCTTGAAAGAAGTCATTAAGGTTAACCCAGGGAACCAGCTTTGCGGGACGGGTGCCTGCCTGAGGCGCGTTACCTAATCAGCATTGCCCTAACTTCCAACCTACAACCTCGATGTCTGACAGATGAAGTAAGCGAGCATCGCTTTTGAACTTCTTATCGGTCTGGAAGGGGGTTTAGACTGGTATTACAACCGGATCGCCCTCTGTCGCATCGTAAATTCTAAACAGCTGAGTCAACAGCAAGATTTGTGCATCAGTACAGAGGAGGCACGTGACGGGGGCTTCACTTATACTTCACTATCAACAACTATGTAGAGGAGCTGACCTAGATGATCAGAATAGATGCTCCTTGAAGAATAGAACTACTGTAGTACTGGAACAAGATTTACGAAGAGTTTCCAGTAGAGAAACCAAGTGGAATTGTAAGATACTGATCCTCTCCCCGTGACAAACTTGGCTAGCAAACATACCAGGAAAAGGTACAAGCAGAACAAGCACAACTACAGGGCGATGAACAAGAAGTGTACTATATCAAAGAAGACAAGATAATGGCTCTTCAAGTATCAGTACTTGGAACTCACGACGAATGCAAGGGTCTTCTAGCCCTATACAATGAGGAAATAGATGGATGTGATGCCGTAATACAGTCCTGCTAAGATAACAAACCTTTCATTCATCAGCTGTGAGATAAAGAGCTTAGTAATTTGCCCAAGGAGTGCATTGTTGAGGAGCTGAGATTGAGAAGATGCGAAAAGGGGCAAATGTCTCGATCATCGTTGACCGCGTTCAGGCCGCGAGGCGTAACAGGGTCGACTAGCATTGTACGGAACACAAAGCTGGTAAAGTCCCTTTGCGTGCATAATAGTTCAAAAGCTTATTGAGACAGCTAAGAGATAGGAGTTTTGATAGAAGCTGAATGGGGAACTGGGGGAGCAGGCCCGGAGGGGCAAGCGTGTGCGTAGGAGCTGACGGCCGGGAAGGTTTCAGCCAAGCAACGAACAGTCCAGCGCTCGTACACCAACACTCATTAGCATCTTGCTGAAGAGAAAGAAAGGAATAATAATATATTGGTTTAACTTTTAGCTTTGTTGATTCCATAAGATGGTGGTTTGGAATATCGTTTCCGCAGGATAGCGCACCAGCGTCGCAGCGCTGTTTGCTGTCTTGGAGGTGAAAATGGAAAAAGCAAATACTGCCAAAGACTTAAAGCTCTCAAAATAGAAACCCTCAATAGCATGTTTAGCTGATACTCTATTGTGAATGTAGTGTTCTGTGTCTCTGTATGAACTGGCCTCCTTCTTCACCCAGCACTTTGGGCGTTCGTATCCTACGCCTATACCCCCACACAACTACTATAGTCATAGGTATCTCTATTAAGTTGTATACGTCTGATTTTGCATTTGTTTTTATGTTATTGTCATCGACAGGTTCTGGCGGGGTATGGAGTGTAGGGCAGATGTGGAAGCCCAGTATAGCCTCTACCTGAGACCGTTTGACACACCTATTGTTCACTGCACGATAAAGCCACAAACTCCCATCATCAAAGCAATGCAAGACAAAGAATTGAACATATATCAGGAGCCTGAGTTATTGAGCGGCTATGCTGTTAGATATGATGCTCTACCTCCTTTTCTCTCTCTACCCTATCCTCAACTCTTGCTTGACATTATCCAGTGTCCCCAGCGACGAAAATGACTCTGCAAGATCTCCACGAGCCAGGGAGCTCCTCCCATTATGAGGGCTTGCATGATACATTAAACGGAAGTCCTTCGAGCGAGGTCAGCACCGCGTTGGGAGTTGACCCGTCCACATCGCCCACCTCCCTACCATTCGTTCACCCGCATTCCAATCAACCCACGTCTATCAATGAGCAGCTTATGTAAGTTCATGGAGGTGAAGCCTACGATCATGCTGCGAATGGTTCAACTGCAATAGAACCATCCTGCCATCCCACACCGTCCACACACCCAAGCAGCGGACGCTCCGACCCAAACCCGAATGACTCCTCCGACCAAAACCCCAGTAGCTCCTCCGAGGATGATTCCGAAGATATACTGGAAGAGCTCTCGCCGATCTAATCATCCGGAACATCTGAAACATGATCCCTGGCCATATCATCACCCCGAGCGACGAAGAGCAGCGGTGGCGGACGGTGAAAGGCATCTACGACGCACTTGAAAGGGGTGACGAGACCTACGAGCTCGATAGAAATGCGATGCGAGACTTGGTGAACTTTCACAAAGATGATTCCCAGCCACTTCGTTCGTGGAACGTGGAGTTACTGGCGAGGGTGGGCGACTTGGCAGGGAGGGTATTCCAGACTGTCAAGTGTGCCGCAATCAAGAAGGGCATTACAGAGTTCAACCAATTGACAAGAAACATTGTGAAGAGACTCAACACCGGACTAAGGCTCCAGGGGCTCAGTGTACCTGTACCCAATGATTTGCTCGTCGAATTTACCGAGGAGGAGCCGAGCGACGTGCCCAAGACGAACAAGGAGAACGACAAACCACTTTTTGAGGCGCTTAAGGACTGCCTAAAAGACCTCAACAAAAATATGAACGAAGCGAGAAAGCCTCTCACAGTCGACACTGTTCACCTGGTTGCTCGTTTGACTTTGATGCGAAATTCGTTGTTTCACGGGCGAGCAGGGACCACGAAGAGAAAGCTGCATGGAGTCCAGCCGAAGGGGGAGCTTAAAAAGGTTCTTGACGAAGAACTGGAGCTGCTAAATAAGGACTGGATCGAGTGGAAGGAGTATACGGTCAGAATGGCGGACTTCTATTATGACTTTGCTTGCTGGAACGAGAACGAGAATGATGCTGAAAACACGCCACCGAACAGTACCTGAGGTGTGATACATGCTAGGATAGCGTTGGGCTGTTGGGACTTGCCAGGTAGATTACCGGAGTGTTTATTGGTGCTTTAACAGCCAGATTGATAGCCTTTGTATGCATTGTGTCTATCTTTGTCTCCTCTCTACGGTCTAGATGGTGTCATAAAGAGCTGTAGCAATTTGAAAGCAACGTCGAGCTCACAAAGAGCAATAATTAGAATAAGGCGTCGGCTAATGCTCGGTCTGTGATCCAACTCATATGTATATATATTCGAAACCTTGTTCTTCTGATCTCATTTCATACCATTCTATTCGGTTTTCTGTTTACTTTTTCCATTTTTCCACTCTCTTTTCTCTGGCTTTGATTTCTTTCTCTACGTTCCTTTCCAAACAACTTTTTTTTTTTTTACCTTCTTCCTTCGTCGTGGATCATACCATGGCGAACTTGAGTAAGCGCATGAGCAACCTCGCTAAACCTCGCCAGGATCCAAAGATCGGAGACAAGGAGCCCGGATGGTACCATGCACCAAATGGAGAGCGTTACTATGGGTTGGGTGAGGTATTCGAGAAAGGGTACACTCACGCCGGCTCCATATATGTTCGCGTCAAGCCGATCTTAAGAAAGTCCAGCAGGAAGTACCAATTTTTCAACCTCCTGACTGACGAAGACATGCCCAACGACTGCAAGCCGCGGTACCTATTCCAGAACGCTGATACGCAGTGGGTCGACAAATTCCCCCGGTTCAGTCGCTCGCTCCTGGGTCCTACGTTGCACCTAACAGAAGAAAATACCGAGGCGTCGGGAAAGTCGTCCGTCCGAACGCAGCAGGGCCTATACCGGAGATGCACGAACCGCCGTACCAGTTCTTCTGCATTTACAGCCAGATGAACATCCCCGACAGCGATATGCCGCGCGCTGCATACCCCGGCAATGCGGAAACCCAGAACAATCCAAACACCAGGGTATGTGAGGCAGACCTGACCGGGACAAGGTGGTATGGCCTCCCTCTTATACTCTACGACCACCAAAGCTCGGCGAGGAACAGATCGGAGCTTACATTGCGCCTGATGGGCAGTGGTATGCCGGCGCTGGAAGAACCGTTGCAGTTGGTACGAATGACGCGATGAGAAGGTACATCTTCGTGGAGCCGATACCCGGGAAGCATGGTGGTGATTATGATTTTTTCCATCCAGTAACAAATGAGTTGATGAGGAAATTCTGGGCCCTGCGACGACCAGGACGAAGGCGGACACCCTGCAGATTCGTGGCAGGGAGAAGAAGACTCCCCTTTTCGCGCCGCTGGCGTGCGTTCCCGCACATTGAATGTATGCCGAAAGTCGGCGAGGAGTACCCTGGCCGGTATCTTCCGCCTAATGCGCCAAAGCGAGATGTCTACATTGGGGTTGGCAGGGTTGTGAAGACGGGGCTGACGGGGCGCGGAGGTTTCTTTGTGGAGGTTGTACCAAAGCCAGGTAAGCATGAGGGCAACTATCAGTTCTTCGACCCCTTTACTGGCAAGGACATGCCCGCTGAATACTTGCCTCAGCCTTAGTCGGGCCTGAGGATGGGCGCGATGGGAAAGGTCCTTTTTTTGTTCTTGTATCTATATCGAGCCTGGAGCTTTTTCTGACTGTATATAGAATTACTAAAAAAGTACATAAACGATGAAACTTAAAAAAGGCCTTTTTGACTGCCACAAAATAACATACTGCCTTGTTCTCATTGCGTTCCTAATGTATTCACTCTGTATACCGAGGAAACATCACCTATTAGGTAGTCGGTATTCGGTGAAGACAACTCATCTCGACATCTTGTGTTCAGGAAAAACGATGAGTATGAAAAAACAGTCAAGATTAATCATCGCGTAGGGCTCTCAACCCACGAAAATCCCCAGTATCTGCGGCTGAGCTGCAGCTGACCGCGCAACAAGCATCCTCCAAGCAGGCGCCATGTCTCAGCTGGACCCCAATCAGAACGAACCCCAAAGCACCAACTCACGAAGCCAAATGCCCCAAACTCCGCATCACTAGCATCAACCCAATAAGACTCCCCAAAATACGCCCTAGAAACAACCATAGCAAAAGCTTAACCCCTTCCCTCCCCTCCACCCTACTGATCCTCCCCATCCCCATTCCCCGACCCCGGCAACATCCCCCCAAACTGCTTCACCCCCTCAAGCGCACACAACCACCCCACACGCCCCTCCGTATAAATCTCCGCAGCAGGCTTATACCTCTCCACAACGTCCTCGTCAAACAACCCCCCACGCACAACAGTCGTCCCGTTAACTTCCCCCGAGGGCTTCGCGCCAACCCCATAAAGCGGCGTGCCGCATTCCGGACAGAAATAGTTCTTGATCAGGTTGCCGCTGTCTGCGCCCTTGCGGATTTCTTTGGGCGTGCCGGGCCCGAGGACGCGGATGGCGTCGCTTTTGAAGATGAAGCTGTAGCTGAAGAGCGTGCTTGTGAGTTTTCGGCAGTCGGTGCAGTGGCAGAGGCCCTGAATGGTTATTCTTGTTAGTCAGGTGGAGTGTTCTGGGGTTGAGGGGTTTCATGTAGGTAGGTGGGATCTCACGGCTATGAGGGGTGGGCTGGTATATTCGATTTTGATGTTACCGCAGAAGCAGCTGCCGATGGCCATTTTAGGGTTGTGCGTAGTATGAAAGAGGGATTCCTGGATGGAGTATTGACTCTTGGGAAGTAAGGTTATCTTTGAGATCTCTGGATAGATCTCTTGGGTTGAGCTTATCAGGTATACATATGTGTTAGTAGCCGGCCTGATAATGCAGAGGTCAGCTCGGGTTGAATACTCGGCCCCGGTAGGTGTAGTACTCCACCCTAGGTACATGTTGAGCTGAGGCTGAGTGCTTACAAAGACTGCTCTCAATATTAATAATTCCACCAAAAGCAGTTGTTGGGAATTTAGCCTGCGTACCTATCCTCTCAAAGTATAATTTGACAGAACTATGTCACAAAACTGTTGATACATAGCGAGCAGTATATAGCGCAGTCCATTGCATGAACAATATCACGTGATTTATGTACATAACATCCTCAACAATTGCATCATCAGTCATCTCAACACTTTTGAAATTGGACTTTGGAATGGATCTTGGAACGCCATTACTCTCGCCGAGGCTTCGGTCATCGATGGTTGCCGGGGAGCATCACGTGTTATTAGAACACTAAGCCTCGCCTCGAAAGTACTTAGTGACACTGCGCTTCTAGTCAAACTACACCCGGATGGACCCGTAATGCACTGCCTTCCATAAGTAGGCTTGCGATTGAGGCAATCGACGAATGGTCGTAATACCCAAGTGGAGTCAATCTGCAGGCTTGGGGCAAGTTTGACTGAGCCTATAATCCCTTGATCTTCTACTTAGGCTTTCCGAGAGCTTCACCGGCTAGCAGAAAACTCAATAAGAGATCGCACGGGCAGATACATTCCCGTCCACAAGCGCTTCTACCTCATTCGGATCGAACAGGATTCGTCTACTGCAGAAGCGCAGTCAAGCAGAAATACACATACTGAAGCGGATACCTCAAATGCAAGACACCCTGCTCTAGCACGAAAGCACCGAGGACCTCCTACTCGACGTCATTGCGGAAATCGGGTCGAGAGCAAAGGAGATTTGATAGAATTTAAGACAGTCTTAGATGGTGTCGCGGAGATGTTGAAGGGGACGAGGAGAGGTTCTTGGATACGGCGCCGATTAGGGTTGGTGCTGTTGGCGACCTGAGACTTGTGTTGCAGGGTTCGACTGGTTATTGCCCAATTCTAAGATTGGCACGCATGGTTCCTCAGCCGAGTAGATTACTGATTGAGGGGGATTGGGAAGGAGAAAGAGTTCTTTATTGAATGAAGCGGCGTATAAAGTGTTCTTTCAAGCTCTTTGTTCTAATCGGCGAAACTGAAACTGGACAAAGATGACCGTAAGCGTAATTGCAAGAAATCGACAGCGTAATATAACGTCTGCCCGGTATTACCTATTCTTTGTTGGTATTTTCTGTTTTTTTGAAGACTATTTGGGAGTATCGATACGGCTTCCATTGGAATCATAGCTCCTTCTTTTTATGTTATAACAATGCTATATTATGAAAGGCCTAAGATAATGGCCAAAGAGCATAGTAGAATAACATAGAGAGTATGTGAAAGACCAATTGTTAGATTTACCCCATGGAAGACTTACCAAAGACAAGGAACTAATATTTATGCCTAGGATCCCCTCACTGAACCATAGCCAAGAGCTATTCACCTACGAAGACTAAACCTTCGAGATTGACTATCCCCTCCAAAAGCCAAGATGTCTAACGAAATGAAGAGCTGTCCACCTGCAGAGCACGTAGCCAAAGTGCTCGACAAGAAGAACATCGACAATGTCTTCTTCGGCCTCCGAGCCCTAGATCTAGTCGGGAGAGCAGTCGAGTGTGACCAGATGCTCGAGTTCGTGGTCCCAGACGAGCAACTCAATGTAAGTGAACATCTATCTACATATATGTACCCTCTCAACTGTGAGTTCTTGACTAAACAAGTGGCAATACAGGAAGCAATTGAAGTCCTCAAATCCGAAAACATCGAACCATGCAACGACTCCAACTGCATCATGACCCTTCCAACATGCGGCCCCAATACAAGCTACTGGTGGCGAGAATTCGACAATCCCGAGGACGAGGAAAACGCACCTTACATTCTCTGCCCAGCAGCCCATTTCCACACCGAGAAATTGCCCATCTTCAGCGATGGCGACTCCCCGACTGATGTTCTCATCCTGAACAAGAAATCAGAAACCATCTGGTGGCTGCCTGACTTCAACATCGGCGAAAGTATAACTCTCACCAATGACTCCGCGCTCCCTGCCTTTGTTGAAGAAGGCTGCGAGGGGCCCTGGCCAGCGGATTCGTACGGGGTTAAGATCCTGAAGCCTTCGGCTTTCACGGAGGCCGTGATTCGCCTCCTTGCGTTCCATCTGGATTTGCCTGTTCATAATATTTATCATTTCATGCTTACTTGTGTTATGGACCTCCGGAAGGACGATGGCACGGACGTGAAGAAGGGTCTTGACGAGAGATTTCGGAAGTACTGGTCTGAGCAGTGCAGGAATCCGTTCGAGGTAGCTTCGTACAAGGCGCTTTCGGAGATAAGGGGGAATGAGACGAAGAGTGGACAGTTTCCGACCCCGCTAGAGAGGTGCTACTTGAGGACCCAGCAGGGGGAGAAGAAATCTTCGAGGTCGATAGTATTAAGAGGTATCAATCTGGATCACGTTAGTCTTAACCTAAGGGAATAGGGACTGAGATCTGTGGTGCCTTGAGCAGATTGTTGCATAGTCGACGTGATGTCGGTTGATTTAGATGTTGGATCTTTATATTGCGCTTTGACTATAACTTAGAAAATGGATATAAAATATAGAAATAACGGCATGCTAGACGCTCTGTCTGTAGTAGAAACCCAAACCAACCTTTTTACACGTACATGAATACGCCTGGAAATCAAGCCAACATTGACCCTAGATTTAAACTAATGCTAGGGGTAAAGCCTTGGACTAAGTTACAGGGATGTATAAAAGCATTGGCAAATCTAGCCCCCAACCAAGGTAGCAGGTATAGTCATGGCAGGTTTTCGCTGAGCTGAAGGACCCTTACCGCTGTCTGCCTGTCTTGATAGGTCATAGATAGGAATAAGGCTCATACATATCGTCTCTCCGCCCTGGTTTGACAAACAATGTCCAGACCATGAAAGACTAGTTGAAATGTAGACCATAGTAAACGATGCTACGATTGGAGGGGGTTCCTAGAGGCCATACCCAATAAGATAGCAGAAACAATCCATCAAGAGACGCCCAGACGGGCCCAGAGCGGCCCCGAAAGACTAGGGAGATGGTCCTGCATAAGCAAGTCCAGGCACAGCCTAATCACCAAGGCCAGGCCATTGGTGGTAGCCCTAACGGCCGCTGCTTGGCACCGTTGATTGGACAATTCATGTCTGTGACCAGGGGTATTATTATAGCATGGTGCCCTCTTTGGGGGCTGAATCTGAAGATGTGCCTGAGTAGCGTTGCAGTAGGGCTGTGGTAACCTGCATTAGTGCGATGTCTAGTTCTTCAGCGTTGGGTGCGGCTGTTTGAGGCTTAGACAATACTCGCAGGACGATCAGTTTCATATACTGGGTCAATATGGGAAGACTATGGCTGGCCTATACATAGGCCCACGCTTTGGTCGCGCTGATGCCGGGATATCGATCGTGGAAAAGATGCTGCAGTCGATGGAGTACAACACTGCTTCTCTGAGCGCTCTCCAAACTTGTAACTCAACAGCACAAGACGCTATCGGACTTGCAATCTCGACCAACGGTGACCTTAGCAGCATTCAAGGACTTCTTGCGCAATGAAGGGACGGAGAGTGCCCGTCTGACTCTGACGAAAGCACCGAGGTGTCCGATACCACTGTCCCCAAAGCGCCAACAACCGTTGCCACTTCAGGTCTGCGTCGCGGAACCCCAATTCTGCGGGCTCGCGCAGCTACCTGCGAAACAACACAAGTCGGTATGGGCGACTCATGTACAGTGTTAGCGGAGTGATGTGGCATATCCGGCGATGGCTTTATGGATTACAATGACGAAGATCTTTATTCGACGCTGGTCGAAGGGCAACATGTCTGCTGCTCGGAGGGAGACCTGCCAGACTTCTCGCCCGATCCTTTTGGAAATGGAACCTGCTACACGCATCAGGTCCAAACTGGCGAGCCGTGCGCTTTCCTAGCCGCTGAATGGAGCCTCAAACAGGAAGACCTGGAGACGTTCAACGAGGATACCTGGGGTTGACGCGGATGCGAGTCCCTACAGGCCAGCCTCAATATCTGCCTGAGCAAAGGCGACCCTCCATTTCCTGCGCCCATTCCAAATGCCATATGTGGCCCTCAAGTTCCTGGTACCGAGATTGCAAACGACTCATCATCGGCAGGATGGGCGCTGCTAAACCCCTGCCCGCTCGACGCCTGCTGCAACATCAATGGCTGGTGCGGGATAACCCCTGAATTTTGCGAATATGAGGACTCTGGAGCTCCTGGAACCGGCATCTGCGTCAGCAACTGCGGAAAAACAGTGGTAAATGACGATGTCGCCCCCGACCAATTCTCGAAAGTCGGATACTTCCTTGCCAGCAATCTCAATCGTGAGTGTCTGACGATGAATGCCTACGAGATCAAGGGAAGTGACTACACCCACATTCAATTTGCCTTTGGTAATATCAACGACGACTTTTCTATCGGCCTGATGGAAGGCGACGAACACCAATTTGCATACTTCAAGACAATGAGGTCTCTGAAGCGAGTTATTTCGTTTGGAGGATGGGACTTTAGCACATTCCCCGATACTTACCACATCTTCCGCAACGGAGTCAAGGAGGAGAACCGAGAAACAATTGCACAGAATGTCGTCGACTTCGTAAACGAACATGGCCTCGATGGGGTCGACTTTGACTGGGAGTGCCCTGGTGCCCCTGACATTCCTGGCATCCCACCTGGAGAGGAGGAAGAGGGAAAACGATATCTGGAATTCCTCAAGGTGGTGCGAGAGAAGCTGCCCGAGGGGAAAGAGTCTGTTGATGGCTGCACCTGCTTCATCTTGGTGTCTTCAGGGGTTTCCCATCCAGGAGATTGGCGCCCTAGTCGACTACATTGTCTTTATGATCTATGACCTTCGAGGCCAGTGGGACTATGGCAGCAACGATCCACCACTGAGTTGCCCCTATGGAAACTGCCTGAGATCGCACGTCAACTCGACTGAGACTGAGTATGACCTGGCAATGATAACCAAGGCGCAGGTGCAGACAAGGAAGCTTATGGTCGGGGTGAGCAGCTACGGTCGCTCCTTCGAAATGAGTGAAGCTGGATGCACTGGGCCAACTTGCACATACACAGGCAATGGTGCTGCAGAAGGCCGATGTACTAAGACCCCTGGATATCTAGCAAACGCAGAGATCAACGAACTCCTCGATGATAACGACGGTGCGTCTCATACGTACGATGAAGACAGTGATTCGGACATTATGGTCTACAACTACAACCAATGGGTCGCCTACATGACCGACGAAACGCGTGACAGGAGAATCAAAGGGTACAGCGGAATGAACATGGGAGGTTCCGTGGAGTGGTCAATAGATTTGCAGAGGTTCACTGTACCCCTGGTACCCCCTGGTACCCCCTGGTACCCCCTGGGGGAATTTTCTTTCCAGTCCCTGAAGAGATAGATATCATGGAATTCTGCTCGGAGCCAGACTGGGACACTATGTCCATGTTAGAGGCAAGTGAGTAACGCAATGTCTCAGGGTACCTGGACTATTTCTTCGGGGAAGCCAGAGGGGGAGATACAAGCAAGTGGCGGCAACCTCCATTCTCAAAATGCCCAAACTGACGTTATGTCTTCCAGGTAATTGGGTCACGCATTTATTCAATGGAACTGATGAGATGAGCTGTGATTTGTTCCCTGACGGTCCATGCGATTTCCCAAATCCGGACACCTGTGAAGAGATGAAGGACAACTCACCCTCGCTGTACTGGGCTCAATTCGTTGCCACAAACTACTTCCAGCACATTGAGCAGTATGGTTCCATGTTTGACGCTGAAGTCCTGGGGACCTTGCTTGACGTCAAACAATTGGTGGAAGACTTCCCCATAAAGACGTCGGAGTTGTCTCAATCATCAAACATCTTTGGCATTTTCTCAGGGGCATTGGGGTTGCTGGTACTGCGGTTGGTTTAATACCTGGCCTCCCGGGAGGCGAGGCAGCCGCTGCTACTTTAGACGGCGTTGGAAGTATGTTCGGCATAATGGGAGATTTACTGGAGGAAGAGGAACCTGACAGTGGTGAAAACGAGCTGGAGGACGCGCTACACGCTCAACTGAGCGTCATTTGGGACGCCGGATGAAGCTCAGCTCAAAAAACGCTGATTGCAATATTTGAGACGGGCGACATGAAGGGTATTCCAGACAATCTCAAGTCTGGGTGAGTGTCATTGAAGCGCTTACTAAGGGCTTGCTGAACCTCCAACGACAGCATCCTCAGCGGAAGCTGGTTTCTTCTCTTTTCTACTACCGGACCAAGAGCAGCAAGATGAAACGAGTGGCCCGGAGTACGAAGCATACACAGAAATCACTGCCCACATTAATACGATTTGGCTGGCTATACAGGCCAGCAAAAACCCTATGCTGACGTGCCGCCGACTGATGGTGTTCGCCCTATACCTTCCAGTTGTATTTATCAATCTCTTAGAGAGATGGAAACCACGGTTTCTAGCAGTACTAGCTTGCTTCTTTGCATTGTCTGCGAAATTGAGTGACATTTGGTGGATCGGAGACACCGCGCAGAGAAACGTCCTTGCTATTGTGGATACGCTTGGACCTGAATACAAAGATGTTATGGCCTGGCCTCTCGACGTGGCTAGATCTCATTGATTGTTCATTCATTCATTGATCCATGTATATGTGTAAGGCGTGGCCAAGTTCAATATGGACCCGAAACCAGCACTTATCAACCGCACGTGCCATCTGTAGCCTCTCTTGCATCTTCCTCAGCAGGCACCATGTCCACAAGAACCCCATGCTTGTTGAACAAATTCAAGTCAATCTTCTCCGTCCACGGGCGCGCGTCCCTATTCCTGATCTGACTATACGTCTGGACGATCCTAATCGTTATATACGATGCCTGAAGAAGAGCGTATTGCTCTATGGAACCACATTGTCACCGAATTAGCAAATGATCCAGGGCGCTACCCCCATTTCAACGCAATGAGAGATAGCAGGGGTGAAAGAAATAGAGCAGACCTACGCCCAGGACAAACCCTCGGCCCCATACTAAACGGAATATACCCCAGCGCTGGCTCAGCCCTCAAACTTCTTGCCTCCCATCTCTCAGGACGGAACTCGTGCGCGTCGGCCCCGAAGGTCTTCGTACTACGATGGCTTGCCCACGACGAGTATATCACATTTTCACCTTTATGGACGAGAATTGCAGATTTGCCGTCCTTGCCGCCGCCAGAGGGAAGCCATGTGTCGCGGTTTGCGGTGCGGGCGTTTATGGGAACGGGGGCGATGAGGCGCATTGCTGGTTTTTGGACGTGTTAGCTATAGTAGGTACTCAATAATAGGTGTCCAATTTGTGTATGGTCAGTGCTTGTGCTACAGGTAGGTACTAGCTAACCTTCATTGAAGATGTGCGAGAGATACGGAATCTTGCGGAGCATCTCGTACGTGGGCTTCTCAGTGTCGAATGTATCAATGATCTCTTTTCGTAGCTTTGCGTAGACGGTTTCGTGCCGGGCAAGGAAATAGAAGGTTGATGAGAGGAGGCTTGCGACCGAGTCTGTGCCTGCGATGAGTACCAGGACTATCTCGTCGCGGACATGGTCGATATCATTGTTCTTGTCTAGCATGAGCTGTTGGAGGTTGGTATGGATCTCTGGCTTCGAGGTAATCTCCTTGTTGTTAGCTTGTATTTGTATCCGCTGACTTCGCGACGCAAATTCGTCCTTGACGACACGCTCAACGAAGTCTTTCACATTGCGACAGGCCTTTTGGAAATCTTTCTTTCCGAGGAGATGGTGGAGAGGTCCCAGGAATGCATTTCTTGCCATGACTCGCTTCGCGTGTATCAATGATTCGACGAACTGTTTCTTGTCTGCCGTTTGAAAGGGGCTAAGCGCATCGGTTCCAACACCCATGGCAAGCATGCTATTGACGTCGAGGATCAATTTCAGAAACAGTTGTTGGAGCTCAACTGCATGTTGGTCTCCAGGCCCAGTAGACGCACTTTGGAGTAAAGCCTGGAACCCAGCTTCCTGCGCATTTGAGCTGAAAAGCTGTCGTGCCCGGGAAAACATATCTGTATACAAGGCGCGAACAGCCTTCCAGTGCTCCCCATCTTGCACGAATATGCTTTCTCCTGCTATTGGTCGGAATAGGTGAGCGCGGACATCAACACTGTTGAAGTCGGCGAACGCAGTTACCAGAATGTGTCGGATGTTACAGGGATCTCTGGTGATGTAGACGCGTCGGTGTAAGATTCGAGAGGAGTAAGTGTCTCCATACTGCGTGAAAGAGGCAGACATGTTATCCAGCACAGCTTTGCGGTAGAAGTGCTTGATGGAGGGGTAAATGTTGAATAGACCCAGTATGTCCCAGGGCCGCTGGGCAGCAGGCTTTGCACAGTCGTGCTTCTTGGCTATTGTGCTCCGCAATTTCCATTGCTTGATGCACTCGAGGGTGTAGAGGATAGTATAATAGAAAGCTAGTGTGAATGCCGCTATGTAGCCGGATACCATCATTTTCGCTGTTGGCGGTTGCACATGCAGTTGCCGTGTCTAGGTCGGCATTATGTGACGTGACTGGCAATTTATATTTGTGCTTCTGTCTGTGTGAATTGCCTAGTCAGTAGTAGGAGATAGATAAGTCTAACCTCAGAAAAACCTGTAACAGGGGTATCCTGGCCTCGATGGACAGGTTGTTGCTGCGGGACATCAGCCAAGTAGCTGGCCCGGGCTTATGATAGATCTCGAGAGGTACTGGCTTGCTCCATAAGCAAGCTCCGAGTCCAGGAGTTCGATGCGATTTCAAGGGCTGCTCTGGCGGGGCAGGGCCTTGATGAATGGTCCAGCTGCTAAGGCTGAGGAGAGAGGGGCAGTGCTTTTGATTCCGGAGGTCCGAATCATGCTGACTGGCAATATCCCTGGTCAAGGTGCATGAGGAGAAAAGCAACCAAATGGCCCACATTTTGGGGCCATGAACTGAGGCATCCTGTGTGGATGTTCTCGAGCAAATGACTCTGATTGCTTTTGCATATGTGCTGCATAGACAGACTTTTCGGTCTGGTTCCAAAGAGATAAATCTCGGTGGAATGCACCCTGGAATAGAGGACGGATCAAGCACTCTTGGTGACGTGGCGCGGTTGTATTTTCCGGATGCCCTGGCGAAAGAAATACGCACCTATGCATAGGCATTCTCGAAACTTTAGCTGACTTGAAGGAAAATATCGAATCGTCCTCCATGTCAGCGGCCGCTTCTTCCTAGCGAAGGTTTGAGATGAAATGTCTCGAGATTAACGGGAAGGTGCGCGGATGGCGTCGTTCTTTCTATTAAAAATCGAATAGTGACATTCTTCCTATGCCTTTGTATGGTGAATTTATGGTGTTTTGAGGAGCATAAAACATGAGAGCTGAAATGGACACTGCTTCAAGTCGGAAATGTCACAAAAATCTTTATCCATATCATGTAGGAGGGATGAATGCGTAAACAAAATAATCTGCGAAACTTGTGATAAGGTAATAGGAATTCGCGCTTTCTTCGTGTTTCCCTATAACCTAGTAGGCCGGTGTTTGGTATGACTCGAGACGGAGTATCTTTCCCTGGACAACTGATAGCCTCTCATAGCCTCTTTAAAAATCACGACATCAAATACAGGCTAACTATTTTCAAACCAGTAGTAGCCCTCCTTAAAGTTCCATTGACATTGGTACTCGTGGCTCGGTCGCAGGTGTAGCGAACACCAAAGGTCTAGCGTGATTTCCCTCAGGCTCTCCTGGATCTCAATTAAGGACTTATTTCCCCATATGGGTGGTCAATTCCAGCGAGTATTATCTCGTTTCAGTGATTGCTGCCTAGTTAGCCCTAAACCGATACCTATAGGTCGCTGACAGGGAATCTCGGTTTCGTTTAGTAGCGGCCGATCAGGAACGCCGATCGTTCTTTGAGGTATACATATACTTTTTTCACGTTTTCAAAGGATCTCAAGCTCTTTGACATTTCTTGTCGAATGAGCTAGAGATATCTATCCTTAAGCCCCCCTTTCCCCCCCCACCAGAGATACTAGTGTTCCATGAGCAACTTCTTGACAAAGGTCTATTAATATAGAACCAGATGCCGCCGACTTTGAGACATCCTTTGTTTTGGGCATTACGAAGTCAACTTGGCCGCCCTTTATCTCTACTCTTCCTTTCCCTGTCATCTTCTTTAATTTCTTGTTTGCAGCCTCCCAACAGCATGACAATCTTAACAGCGAGTATGATGTATACGGGGTTGGGATGGAGTGAGTCTTTTGTTCTTATAGCATGTTAATTACTCGCGTTAATATAACTAGAAATCGAGCCTTATGCATATACGAGTGGTCGGTGGTTGCGGCATGATAAAATAGAGACTAATTCGCGCTATATCCAATTCAACTTTGGTGCTCTTTGTATCAAACGCAAGGCGTTGATTCGTGGATTCTGATGAAGTTGTTGTCATATTCAGGTTCTCAAAACCAGGAACCGAAAGCTAAGCTCCGGAACTGATTAATATGTGACTAAGAAAACAGTAAACAACATCAGAGTTCCATGGAATTGATGGAACCTGCAACAGAGCTGGTAAAAGATAAAATAACTTTAAGGTTAATCTGGCTATTTAACCATGATTAATAAAGGGAGTTCTTTTAACTAATATAGTTAAAAGGATAGGTCGCTTGGCATGCAAATAGCCAATATACAGCGCTGCCCTCCTCCAAGCACTTAGTAGGCTATGTTAGTGTAGCTGGGATAGCCCTTACTCTGCCCTCCTTCCCTGTATTTCGTGACATGTTCCAGCCACTATGGAGCCCAGCCAGGCGCCACATAAGTAATATAGACCCGTGGGCGCTTTAGTGTTTTCTCTCCTTATTAACCTTCCTGGTGTTCTAATGCAGGCTATCTAACCCTAAATTATTGCGCCCAGGTGTCGCGATTGTTACGGTGGGCGGTGTACCTGGATGGGTTCGATTGTCTATGTAGGGGTCTTCCTGTAAAGTGGACTCTGTGTGTCAAGATTACAAGAGACGCAAGCATTATTAAAGACAATATTTGTAAAATTATTAGGAATGGGAGAGGGAAAGAGCATAGCTAAGTTAGGCAAGGCAGCAAAAAACTCCTTTTGTTTTGTTCTTTTTAGGCCACTTGATACCTTAAAAGTAAAGGAAGGCTGCTCGTGAGTCACTGCTTCTTAAACCCTAAGTAGAACCTTAAAAGATAGAAAAATCAGCTTGAATATCTTGAGAAGCTAGGCAAAAAAAAGAAATAGATTAAGCCCCAAATTTAACTACACGGTTGCCCTGCACCTGGAAGAATTCAGCGCCCCCTTTCCCCCCTTTCGCTCCTTGTAGGCGGCGGTCTCACAGATGCTTCTTGCTCTGAATGGTATTTTGTATGAAACGTATGTTCCTACACTACTTACAGCATCTCTAACTACGTACCCATAGTGCTAGCCAATTACGTCTACTGCGCAATAGAAAATACTACAGTGACAAAAGATGCAAAGAACGTCTCGGTCACACGTTCATGACTTTGTTTCACATCCTTGTTGCGACTGCCGCTGCCCTCGTTAGTGTTGGGGCCGGCGGTCTAGCAAGTACCGAGCCGGAACCCAGCGACCTAACTCATGTCAAAGTGTGCGTGGCGCTGCTTGAGGTATCTTGGGGGTGTTGGTCATATGGGCTCTATGGGCGCTGATACACTATAATTGGGGGACTCGGGGAAGTTGTCGAGGCGACGCGGTCAGTTCGGCCAGAGACACGGTAAGTGGTGAGGCTTGTCTTACACCGACCCTAATACTAATAAAATTCTGCACATACTAGCTTCATTACGCGGTCTTCATATCCCTCGCCCTGATTGAGGTCCAATTGGTATATCTTCTCGTGGCGGACTATACATAGCGTGCAGACCTCAATCCTGCCACTGGCTCTCTGGCTGCGCGGTTTCTTCCGGAGCTTGTTGCTACCTTGGTTTTGGTCTTTGCTGGTTTCAAATCTCTTTAAACCCGTCAAAGTGCGGATACTAGGAGTCCGTGGGTCTGACTAAGTTGACTGTCTTGAATCGGGATCTGTGGCAGATTTCCTGGGAAGGATGCGTCACAGCAGTCCACTACTAGTTAACTGCCGGTTACTTGTCCGTTCGATGGAACTGACTACAATTTTCTTTCTCAGATTTCAATATGTGTGGTAGTGCACATCAAGAAAATAATAGGTGATAGGTTGAACTAGGCATCTTAATGCACAACCTCCTCACCAAGCAAGTCCCAACATCTCAAAATACGACAACAAAACATCACAATACTCATCAACATCAGAGATAGCAGCATCCTCCTCACCCGGAATCCAATTAACCCCAATATCACCAAGCACCGAGCCTCCATTTTCCATTATCACCACCGTCCTGCGGAATGGCATCCCATCCCGGCCCAGCAGTAGGATCCTTAGCAAAATTAGCCCAGAGAGGCTGCATGTACTGGCTGAGCTCAATAAAACCCTCGTTAGAAGCAATCACACCATAGGTATAAAGACGAAAATGGCCTCTGATGCGTGAGTTGCGCCTTGGTCGGGGAATGTATTTTCTTGGATAGACGCCGAGAAGCGGTAGCGCCAGACTGGGGATGCTGCGGTATCAGTGTCGGTATTAGTATCAAGCGAGGAACGGGTCGCGGTTGCATTGACGATTGCGCCACTGGGGCAGGTAAAGGCTATATCGGTTACGGTTCTGTGGGAGACGTTGGTTAATGGGTAGCATGTTTTCTGGGTGCTTTATATACTCTGGAGGGGGTTTCAGGGAAGGTGCAAGGGTTGAAATACCGGCTTAGATCAATCAATGTTAGCGCGCTCTCAAGATGAAGCTTGTCCTGTACCTCGTTCAAGATATGTCGGGAACTCGGAGGTGAGCGATCGCCCTGAGAAGCCCTTGGATTCTCTATCTAGAAGGCGATCGGTGGAAAGTCAGTGGTGCGGAGAGCACGTGACCGCCAGCTGATGCCTGAGGCTATCTCAACACACCCCCCTCAGCGGCGGGGCCAAAATGAAGCCATAGATACATCCTCTTTGGGTAGAGAGCGGCAGTCTCTGGTGGTTAATTACATGTCATTCTCATTTCGGTCGCCATGCCCAAATCCATGCAATTTAGAAAGGTGCCACCTTAGCCAGCTCTATCAAGGTTCAAACTCGTCATGTATCTCTGGAAAGCGTCACCATCGAGC